>NC_142197.1:7355625-7660000 GCF_026936395.1 Plectropomus leopardus
GAGCAGAGAGGTTGTCGATGGATCCAACAAACCACGGACTTTCATGCAAGAGTCCAGTGTCCACTGCCCACCTGAATGTGATATTTTTTCTACTGCACCTTACAATGTGCCTTTTTGCTTAAACCTACCCATCCGTGCTTTTGTTGCATAATCCTAAGCACGTGCTTTTGTTGACGTCCCAATGTTGGTTGCCATGTGTTTTTGTTGTCTTAACATAACAGTGCAGCATCATCCCTCCATGTGTTTTTGTTGACATCACAGTAGCAGCATCATGGAAGAATGTAGAAGCAGAAGTCTTTCACAAAATTGCAGTAAGTGACAATTTTGGATGAGAACATGTTGCATAACACCAAAATGTGGCATGGACACATGAAGGTGGGTGCTGAGGATTCTGCAGCGCCCCCTATTGACTGTGTAAGCTCCTATACTCAGGATCATAACCAGGAGCTATTTGCTATTTAACCATTTGAAATTATTTAGGGAAAAAAGATGCTTAAAATGTGCAAATTCATTTAATTACACCAATCTGATGTAACAACTTGTCAGGTCAAAGTGCAAGGGTCGGGCTAAACTCCTGGGCAGTGAATGTTAGACTTGGGTAGAGATTTTTGGCAGTGGGAGCTTCAATAGACAGACTGAGGAAGGACAGTAATTTGGCAGGACTGTTTTGAAGCTGCTTTTTAGGTCCATAAAATATTATGGACGTGGGAGCACAGCCATAGCGATGGAGTTTTATGGCAGCTAATGATGGAGCGCACATAACATTATGATTTGACACGGAGGATATGAGTGGCTTTTAGTGAACAGACAACTGGATGTCTGACACTGTTCAGAAGGAAATTATAGAAATTTTGGCACTCGCAGTCTGAGTCTGAGGCGAGAGACTGATGGGTGGACGTTTGTCTAAGCAGTTTGACCGTAGCTCCTTGGAAAACTTGTGCGAATAAAGGTTTTGTTTTTTTTGTGTTGAATTTCTCAGGTCATGTTCGGATGAGAACGACCCTACTAAAAACAAAAGTCTTCCTTTTTTGTTTTTAAAAGAATCTGTGTTCATATGATAATCTTGTGAGACATTTCTTGTGTACACGGATCCACAAAAACAAACGTAAATGCTGTAGTATGCATGCCAGGCCAGTCATGGACAGTGTAACTTTGTAATGACACTAAAGAAGAACACCACATATGCGCAAAGTGCAGCTTCGGCATCACCTTTCTCACAGGATCCGTGCATCACCAGTGTAAACGGTGATGGAAGGGGTTGCATTTACAAAAGATTACACTCAGGAACCCGGATTAGTGTGAACGAAATAAAACAAAACGAAACAAAAGTTTTACCTTTCATTTAAGAACCGTTGCAGTGTAAACGGCCTCTTAATTTCAGCAATGCTGTAGTTAACCTCATTAGGTTTAGGTACAAAAAACACTTTGCTTCGGTTAGGAAAACAATATGTTTTAGCATAAAAGTAAAAATATTTCCTGCTTATAGCTTTGTTTGCTTTTTTATGTCAGTATCTTGGAATTCCACTTTCCCACCATTTAGAAATCGTTCCACAGATCTGTCCACCTTAGTTGTGTTAATGTGTTTTTACCAAGAGGTCTATAGAAGGTGTCATTGTCCAACTATTTTATGCGCTCATTCAAATTGTCGGTAATGATCTCTTGCCCCACATATTGTCTTTTATCAACAAACCACCACAAATGGCGGTTTTCTTCTTCATCTCTCAATTCATGCCTATTTAGTGTCCTCCAAGTGCTATTTGGAAAAGCCGCCCCTCTACCTGTTTCCATCGAAGTGCTGCATCATCAGCAGAAGGCTCCAGTCTGATCCTGCTATTAGCCATCTGGGGTCAGCGGCTGCAGAAGCTTTGATGTGTTTCACATCTCTCCATTTCAGGGCCAAAAGCAAACACCTCAGCCCTCCTCTCCAAACTCACCTCCCACCTCAGACACACAAATAATAGCACACACACACAGACCTCCCGGACCTGGAGCTGACCTCATTCGCCTGGCTCAGCTCGGGTCTTCAGCTCGCCTTCTTTCATTCATCCACATGATGTCTCACAGAGCAGCGGCTTTGTTCTGAGACGCAGGTGCAGGGGAGGTTTTGTCCGTGGAGGTTGAAGAAGCTGCCACGAGAGGCACAGGTGTCATACAGGGAATGAGTTTCAAGTCGTGTGCTTTTAAGTTGACCGGAATAAAGTGCAGGTTTATTTTTCATGTCATGCACGCAGAGCTACAGAGCCCTGAAACAGACATGAAGGAAAATATAATACCTGTGGACTTTTTTGCAAAGTTTGCCAAATTCCAAGAAAACTTTAGCGTTGTGCTGAGAGATATTTGGTTTGTGGTCTGCCAGCAGGACAACAAGATCAAAACCTAAAAAAAATCATCAACTATTTGTTTGCCTGAAGAGCTCAACAGCTCAGACTCCAGCTGATCTCACCAGGAACCTCAGTTCAGTTCATTCGCTGACTTTCCTCCAGTCTTCTTCTTTTTCCTCATCGCTTGAAATTTGTGAAGACATAAAGCTTCGGGATCAGTGTGGACTTTTTTGTTCAAGTTCTGCATATTTGTGCTGACTTTATATGCCGCCCACAAAACTTTTTTCTCGACCAGTCTTACCAGTCCAGTCACCAGAAGAAAATGTGGGCATTGTATGTTTCTGTAAATCTTGAATATGTTACATTTGCACATTTCATACGTATCATTTCAATGCTTCTATAGTGATGCAGTATCTGATCTGACTTTGTCATCAGGTGGTGGATGGCAGGACACCAAACTGCAGATCACTGTTTGAGGCCAACAAACGACAAAATTTGCTGTGATTCAGCAGGTCATTGCTGTGTTTCCAGCTGCTATTTAGGCACCAAATTTGGGTGTTTTGCAGGGACTGGTCGCTTAAAATGCTGCTGGAAAAACTGTACCTTCAGTCTTTCATCACCTCAATCATCAACAATTTTGCAGCAAAATGTGGACTGAAAAAAACAGTTTATTATATTATTTTAATAGGCTTTCGGAAGTTTAATTTGTACTTAAAATTATTTATATTTATATATAAATTGATACTTGACATCTGTGTATCAGTACAGTTTTGCCACACAAAAATATTGCAATATGCTGTATCGATTACTTCCCTGCCCTGAAAACACAGTCTTTTCGTGTCGTTTTTGTGCTTAAATATAATCACACAGTAACCACAGCATTGATAAAATATAAAGTTTTAACGCCACATAATGACATATAAATGTAACAGATCTGTGGTTTGCTGAAATTACTGTGCCAGTATTTACTCCGGTGATCAGGCTCGTCTCACAACACCAGTACAAATAAGTACACACCTCAGCAGTATATTGTCTGAATTTGTATTATAAATACATTTAAAGTTAAAAGTTGATACTTTTTTGCCAAAGGCCTGAGACACATAACTGACATTGTTGTTGATGAACATGTTCTTCTAGACACAGTTCCAGAAGTATAGGGTGTCTATTAATCAATAATATTTTGTCCCATCGAGCGTATGGAGGCACAGTCTGAAGAAAGTATCAAACTAAGGCAAGGCAAACTGAGAGTTTGAAAGTTTTTCCATCAAAACTTTCAAACTCTTGGTCAAAAAGTACTTTTGGTCAGTCCTATGTCTTGAAACTGAATCAGGACAAGGGGAACATTGGTCTTGAATGAAAGCTATCTACAGTATGGCTCCCAATATATTTCTGGTATTTATGGGTACAGTGCAAGATTAAATTTGTACTCACTTAAACCCCAGTGAAAAGGAGATCATAGGTACAACTACAAACCTTTAACCCTTTAAAACCTGTGCAAATTGGCTTGATTTCTTTTAAAAACATGGAAAGGAGAAAAAAAAAAATAAATAAAAATATGTATTTTTTAAAATTACCAAAAAAGGGAAGAAAAGTAACAGAACAAAACAAGAAAATGGCCTGAAAAAGTAAAATGAAAAGAAATATAAATAATAATATTATTTTTTCCATAATCTAATTTTAAATATATAATTATAATAATTACATATATAATTTTCTTGACATTTTCCAAGTCATTTTCTAATTAAACTCTTTTTTTTCTTTTTTGTTGTAGGTCAGTTAAACAAAATATTAAAAGGTTACAAACCTTTTAATATTTAATATTTATTTGCAGTTGCTGATAGCCTTTCCCCCCCTAGAAAGAAATCTTGTTTTTTAAGCTTTACTTGTGAAAAGCATCTGAATGCTGTGTAAGAAAACTGATGTAGATCCAGGTTTCAAAGGGTTAAGTATCCCACACAGCAAGTAAAAACTGACACAAAAATCTTCACCATCCTTCTTCTTTTTTTGGCCAACTTCTGTGAACTTCCTGGAATAAAATCACACAAACACCTCCTGGAGAAAAACATATTCCATAGCGGCAAAGCTTTTTCGTTACCTCGTTATACGTGCACAACTCTTGGCCTGTTCGGCTGCCTCTGGCTCACTTCGTGACAACTCCCCCTCTGGGGTGTGTTAACACGGAGGCGCTGATGATCAAGCAAACACATCCTCATTACTTCTAACCAGCAGATGATGGTAACTGGAAAGTCCGATTCATGCATCGGTCATGATCACGGTGACAGATGCTGCTCTGCCTGTGTGTCTGCCTCTCACCACGACTCCATAAGCCCTTTTCATTAACATGCAGAAGCCCGCCGACGCACACTCAAGCATGAGCGGTACAGTGATTACGCAGGAAATGAAGTATACATATCCATCATTATTCTAGTTATTAGGCAGCGGTCGCTGGCAGCTGGGCGACACAGGGAGGAGGGTCTCTACGATTCAGGCCAAAACGTTGGTGAAGTGTCCCTGAGCTACTTAAGGGAACTTTTTTAGTTTTCACAATAGAACAGAATCCCTTAAAGCGCCAAAATGGCCTTTGAGTGTTTTTTATTAACATTAATTGACATTGAATAAGTACCTTTAAGAGGTAAAGCAGCCCTTATTAGCGTTGCTTAACTTGATACTTTGTTTTATTTTATATTAACGATTTAAGAGTTTAACTATATAATTGAAGGCATATTTTACCCTTTGAAACCTGGATTGACGTTAGTTTTCTTGTGCTGACTCCTTTCACAAGCATTTAAACCTTTGAAAAAGAAATCAGGTAAAGGTGACCAAAAATGACCTAAAAATTAGTTCTTAAAAAAGTGACAGAGAATTATTTTTAAAATGTCAGCTAAGGAAAATATCAAGAAATCTGCATTTATAATTAGATATTTTATTTTAGGTTGCCACCAAAACTTTTTCTAAATTTTTATTATTGTTCGGAGACACTGACAATATTTCCAGCAGTGATTATTCCACCAAAAGCAGTTGGTTTTTTTTTTGTGAGACATTAGTATTATTTCCAGCTGTGTTTGTGCCACGAAACAAATAGCTTTTTAGTGAGACATTGATGGCATTTCCAGCAGTGACTGTGCCACCAAAAACCGGTTGCTTTTTAGAGAAGCGCTGGTGGCATTTGCAGCAACGATTAGGCCAACAACCAGGTCTTTTTTTAGCATGTCTTGAGCAGCATTTCCAACGGCGACTGTACCATCAAAACCAGTTGATTTCTAGCATCATTTCTGCGACATTTACAGGACTGAGTGTGCAACCAAATCTGGGGTTTCTTTTAGTATGATATTTGCAGGGACATTTTAGGCCAAATCATGATTTCTTCCAAACCATAACCAAGTGTTTTTTGTGCTTAAACATAACCACAGCATTGCTGAAACATACAGAAATGTAAAGTTCATGTTTCTGCTACATAATAAAGCAATTGTTGCATATTAGTGGTTTGCAGAAACTGACAATGCCAACGCTAACTCTGCCGATTGGGTTTTGCAAAGACAACCTGTTGGTTTTTGGGGTTATGATTGTGTGGGGCCCTGGAGCGACTGCCAGCTTTGCCCGGTTGCAGGTTATTTTGTTACCAGCTGCTTCTGAGGTCAAGAATAAACTGTCAGGCTCAACTGTTAAACCAACACGGACGAGAAGCCTGACAAGTTGTTTTGCAGCTCACACTTACACTTCGGCTGCCATCTGGATCATGAATCAGGTCATTATAAATTAATTGGTCAAATTTACAAGCAGCAGAACAAAGCAGGAAATTAGCGTCGTGAACTTCACCGAGACGTTAATTTCACGACAGTTTATAAAGCTTTATTTACTCTGATGACTAATTATGATACTGTGTGGTAATAAATAGGGGGTGCCACAGTAATGAGACAGGTGCTGTGTTTAGACGAGAGTGCTGCTGTAGCTGTCTCCTCTCCAGTGTTTAGTGTATTTCAGGCAGACAGGTAGATACTTTTTTGGGGGTTAGGAGACACCCACTAGGGCCAACCATGATAATGCAAACTGTCCAAGACATGCCAACTCCATTTAAAGACTCGACGCTGAGCTGCGACTGTGCTGCTATTCAGATGAGCCTTGATGAAATTGTTTTTCAGCGGATGTGAAGGACAGTTGAGGTAATTATTCTGCTCGAGGTATGATGATTAGGCATTGTGGTTGAACACGCACACACTCAGTATTTTGTCGAGTTGTTTTGATGCGTGATGCGCCTCCTGCCAGCCAGATAGAGAGATGTGCGAGACAGCCTATTCTCACGCCGGCTTCACTTGTTTTGACGGCGCCATGCTGCCACTAACTACAGTCAATCAATAGATGTTGGTTTTAAACTTTCAAAGACTTCATTTCAAACTTTTTCCCTCTCGGTCCAGCTCTCCAAGAGACAAAAAAGACATAATGATCCCCTTTCTTCTTTTATTCATTTTAGTGAATCTGACCTTACAAAAATACTAAAACTGGTTGTTTTTTGTCAAGACATTGGGAGCATTTCCAGCAGTAATTGTGCCCCCAAAACTGGATGTTTTTACCAAGACATTGGTGGCATTTTCAGTGGCAATTGTGCCATCAAAAAAGGTTATTTAGCAAGACGTGTGACACTTTTTTAGTGGTTGTGTCACCAAACCCAGTTGTTTTTTAAACGAGACATCAGTGGCATTTCCAGTAGTAATTGTGCCCCCAAAACTGGTTTCTTTTTAGCAACACTTCGCCAGTATTCCCAGCAGCAATTGTGCTACCAACAAATGTTAATTAGCAATATATGTGTGACAGTGTTTCAGTGGTTGTGCCACAAAACCCAGGTATTTTTTAGCGAGACATCAGTGGCATTACCAGCAGTAATTGTGTCCCCAAATCTGGGTGTTTATTCTCAAGACATCAGTGGCACTTCCTGTTTTAATTATGCCCCAAAAACGAGATGTTTTTCATCAAGACATGGGTGATACTTCCAGCAGCGTATGTGGCACCAAAAAAAGTTGTCATTTGGCAAAAGATGTTTTTTAGTGAGCCATTTCTGGCATTTTCAGTGGTAATTGTGCCCCCAAAACTGGATGTTTTTATCAAGACTTTGGCGGCATTTCCTGTGTTGTTTGTCAGTGAGACGGTTGTTTTAATGTGTGATGCACCTGCAAGCAAGGCAGAGATATGCGAGACGGTTGTCTCAAAGTTGCAAAATAAAATGGAACAAAAATTAACAATAAAAACGGAAAATGACCTGAATGGAGGGACATTTCATGCCAAGTTGCTGGTAGCGTTTTTTCCCCATGTTTTTGAAAGAAAATCTGTTTGCAAAAGGCACTGAACGCTGGATGAGAAAACTGACGTAGATCTAGGTTTGAAAAGGTTAAATGTTCAAAGAGTTAATTTTCAAACTTTTTCTCTCAGTCCAGCTCTTTGTGATACACAAGTCATAATTATCCTCGTGATACATCTTTCTCTTGCCCTTCTGCTCCAGCCTTTTCTCACTTTTTTGTTTGTTTTATTGAACATATCCTTCTTCTTTTTTCTTTGCCTTTGTGTTTATCTTTTATTTTTTGACCTATTTTCAACCTTTTCGCCTGACGAAGGCAAAAAGCTTTTCAACACAGCCTTGGTTGGGGATTTAAAATAATTAAAAATTCCAAATCATAACCTCTTAAAGGCTTTGGCTTGGTTTGACACAGTCTGTGAACACAGCAATATAGCAACAATGTACGCACACAACTCAGTTAATAGCTGGAGGCTCTCTTCCAGGAAGCGAGTGTGTTTTACATCCAGAACATGCGGCCTCCTGCTGTGGCCTCCAGGCTTCAGTTCCTGCAATCTGTCAGAAACAATATTGCATGTATTAAAACACGGTTTTAACTTTGAGCTATTTCCCAAAAACACTCCCCTGAGAGTCACAATCTCAGCATTTTCTATATTTGCACATTCAGGTCAGGTGTTTACCTATTATCCTGACTCACAGCTTTGTAAGATGCAGCTGCAGACTTTTTTTTGGTGCAGCAGCGTTTTGAGAAGCCTCGTGCAAGTTCAGCTGCACCGTGGCCTTGTGTTAATTTGCATATTTGAGGCATTTCAGTGATTTACAGCACAGAAGCAATTAAACTAAAGGATGTCTCGGGGGTCCCCACCTGGTTTGAACCCAAACAACCCTTTGATCTCAACGTAAGTGGCTGCGTTCATATTATCAGACCTTATCTGAATAGAATTCAATTATTTCTGGATTCATGCAGCCGTAAGAGTTGGGGAGCAGCAGCCATCACTGCAGGATCTTGGGGGGAAGTTTGGGATCTCTGTGTTGTAACACTGCCCCCTCATGGTTATAAACAAAAAAACTTTCCAAGTGTTTGATATTTGTGTGTTTACGACCCCAAACATTCTTGTGAGTTTTTCTTGTCTTGCACCTGCAGGCAACAAGAAGACATAAACCGGGGCGGAGACCATTCTCAGCTTTTGTTTCACCATCTGCTTTATGTGTTAGTCATGTGAACCACATGCGCAGTCATAGCTTGTGCACTGAGGCGTTATTGCAGCTTCCTCATCCATGTAAATGTGTTTTTATGTTCTGCAGGCTAAAAAAAAAGAGCAGGGCATCATATCTTCCCATCTGCTGCAAGCAAATATTCAATCAAACATATGTTGCAAAAATCACAAATTAAAGTCAGCGCTGTGAAGATTAATCAAACCTTTGATTGATTAACAAGATTATTCTTTATGTCTCCTCATCAAGGAGACAGGTTTTTTTGCGTGTAAAATCCCTCACAGCTACTCCTCATTTGCCACCATCATATTTCCTTGCCAGTGATAACGGCGGCCGGAGGGATTATGATGTCTGATTGTCTATCCGTCTTATTATTATAAGCGCAATATCTTAAAAATGAATGAAGGGAATTTCTTTAAATTTGGCACAAATGTCCACTTGGTCTCAACAATGAACTGATTTTGTTTGTCATAGGTCAAAGGTCTCTATAGCCTTGTCTGTCTCTTTCTTGTAACCCCGATATCACATACCTTGAGGGACGTTTTTCAAATTTGGCACAAACGTTCTGTTTGACTCAAGGATGAACTGATTAAACTTTGGTCGTCAAAGGTCAAGGTCACCGTGGCCCTGCATCTGTTTCATTCTTGTGAATGGAATATATAGAATTTAAAATTTGGCACAAACTTTCGAGACAGTGATGAACTGGTTAGACTTTGGTGGTCAAAAGTCAAGATTACTTTGACCTCATCTGTGTCATTTTTGAGAATCTCACAAACAGAGAGGATTTTTCTTCCAAATTTGGCACAAACATTCACTTAGACTCAATAATGAACTAATGAATAACATTTTGGTGGTCAAAGGTCAAAGTCATTGTTACCTTGCGACTGTCACGTTCTCATTTAAGGACGGTAAAAGGTCAAGGTCACTGTGACCTCATAAAACATGCTTTTGGCCGCAACTCAAGGATTCATTCGTTGATTATGACAAATCTTCCCACAAATGTCAAATGGAATAAAATAAAGTGATGACATTTTATATCAGAAAGGTGAAAGGGCAACTTCACTGTGACATCATAATGTTCTGCAAAAACATGAATGTAAACTGTAAGTTAACACAAGGCAGTGATTCTAGTTTCGAGCATTAAAATGGAGCACTGAAGTTGTTGACAACTTTTTTTTCTGCACACAAACACAATTAATCACTTCATCCAGATAAACAGACTTACGGCTCCCACGTGTCCACTCAATATTTTTAATCGCCACTGAAATGAGATGGGAGCGCCACTTGTCACTTGTGATTGTGACTTCACCCGCTGATGCTTTTGTCAACAGGGAGATGTTCAGCTGAAAAACTGCAGTGGCCTCAAAAAGCAGACGATAACTGCGCACAGAAACCAGACTTCATTGTTTATTCTAACAGCACGGCGTCGATAAGAAATAGTACAGTCTTATCAGCGTCACATTGCTAGAATAAACATTTAAGTTTGATATCTGCAGTCACTATTTGAAAAATTAATTGTTGCTCTCTAATCTACTGATTGTACATAAGTGCTTTTCTCTTATACAAGGCCATTACTGGAACATTATCTGTGTTGTAATTTTAGCAGATGCAGCCAAGAAACCAAACCCTCTGAAACCCAGAGCACCTACACAGTCTATTGTTGTGTGCTGTGGCACCAGAATGGACACTTTGTGTGTTTATTGCACATTTTCTGTGACAACAAAGACCAGAAGAGGCTGTAGAGGAGCGAGTATAAAGACGGGGAGAGAGTCTTGACAGCCTTGAATCAAGATGCTCTCAGTGGCCCTCACGTCATTGTTGACTGTTGACACGTAGAGCTGTTTGTCTCCATCTGTGTTTCATCGTCGTCTGGTGGCTCCGTGCTACCTACAATCAAACGGCCCTTTTAAGTCGGTACTTTGTAGAGAATTTCAGCTTATTAACCTGGAATTTAAGCCAAACACATGAAAAGAAATGTTTTGTGTGGGAGGGAGAAAGATGATTTCCATTTTTTTTCACAGAATGTTCATGTTATAATGAACTATTTTATAAACTGCAGAATCTCAAGTGAGTGCTGACAACATCGTATTCATCAAGTTCAGCGAGTTTAATACGGCGAAATAAATGTTTTAGGTTTCCTTCTGCATCTGCTCTTTATGTTCCGGGATGTTGCTACGGTGATGTCTACAAATGGGACGACGCCGCACGTGGTTATGTTTAGGCAACAACAGCACATGGCAACCAATGACACGACATCAACAAACTTACATGCTGGCACGGTTGGCGAGGAATATGCAACAAAGTCACAGATGGTTAGGTTTCGGGGATGGAGCCACATGGAATAGTGTAGAAAAAAACATAACATCAGACAGGAAGTGTACACACCCTCTCGCTTCTTAAATTACGTCGTTAACGGCAGCATTTCAACCTGACGCCGTCCTGCCGTGTTTCATGCGATAGAACAGGTGCGGTGCGATCGTGTTGTTACCCGTTGCACTATATGCGACTAGACGTATTGCTCACATTTGTTGTGTATTGGAAGCGTGTGATTTACTGTACAAAGCATGCTGGGATACCTGTGATATGGGCCAAGCTGGCAGCATGACGAGAGCAAGTGACAATTTTAAAAATTCAAACGACGGAACAGCTGAAATGCTGAAATAAAACTTCAGGGATTGTGGATGGAGGGGCAGGACAGACAAGAATGGAGGCGAATTGGTCACGTATGTGGAGCACAGCTGGTACGCACCGCGTCGCTGTGCAGCAGCGGTTAATGCGCATGCAAAAGGTGCCTTTTGGCGTTGCACTCCTACGCCCAAAGTACTGTCAGAGGTGCTTTTTTAGGAGTTGTGAATGAGATCGCCCTGCACTGATTATAACAGTATTTCCACGTTTCTGGATCTCAGCAGTTAACTTTGTACAATGTCATCAGAACTGATTGCCAAAACAGTGAAAAGAACCCAAACTGAAAGAAATCAGAATTACCCATTAGGGTGATGAGGATGTTTGATCGAGCTCGAGCCGTTCTCGAAGGAGACCATCCGTCTCTCGTGCTGCTTTGGTTCCGGCTCATGGGATGCTAATATGCTCAGTCAATCAATGAGCCTGTTAGCCAGTCACCTTTGTATCCAGTCAGTTGGAGAGTCGTACAGTAACTGAACCAGTCAGCCAGTCGAGCAGTCAGCCAGTAGCTGTGAGAAAAGTCCAGCCAAGAGGGCAGGCGTTCTTCAAATCCTAATGATTTCCAGATGAGAGCCCAGACGGCCAGGCCTGAGCGCAGAACACACACACACACAAAAAAAAAAAAAAGAGAGAGAGGATGGATGAAGGGAGGTGGCAAGAGAAAAAAATTGAGTGCAGAGGATGGAGAAATGATCCTGCATATGAAACCGGTGCACATGAAATGCTGAAACTCAACAGTCGGAGCATTTTCATCCTCCGTTGTGATGTTTATCCCCTGAGGGAGACACAGCGAGGCGGGAAGAATAGTGTGTGTGTGTGTATGTGTGAGTGTGTGTAAATCTGTGTGTGAGGATCAACATGACGCAGTGGTGGGCTCTCCTCATCACTGTTTACCTGTCCGTGCACCTGGCAGCCGCTCAGCACCACAGGAGAGGTAGGTGCAAACATTATATGTCTATCATCTTTCAAAGGCCACAAATGCGAAAAGCTTCATTTGAACGATTTGCATCCTCATTTGAAATATCACGAGACTGTTAGAAAATAGAAACAAACATTCAGTGCTTTGGTAAGTTTCTGGGTGTGTGACTGTGGAAGAATGTGTTTACCTTCCGGAGTTATCAGGAACATTGAGACACGTAGTTCATCACTCGTTAAGTTTCCAGTGAAAAGTGACTGGCCTGTTGTTACTGGATCCACTCACTGAGGAAATTCCTTTCTCAACACTCACATAGCTTTAAATCTTTGGATAAGTCACCCGCTGCTTCAGGAGACACGGGGTCGTTAACCCTTAGGGCCTGTGTGGTGCAGTTTACTCGCTTTTCACTCTGCATTTTTTTGATAATTTTGGCTGTTATCATGCATATGGCATACATTTTGGGAAGATTGTGTATTTGTGTTTAATCTTGGAATTTCCAGCTCAGCTCCTACAATAAGTCTGAAACACACTGAAAACAAAAATTGTTACATTCAGATTGTTGAGTGCAAAAAATGCACCTTTGAAACTCATTCAAACTGCAATTTTTTAACCCCCAAAGCCATCAAAGCATAAAACATTCATTATATTATTTTTGGGTGCCAGTCTGGGCTTTTGGCTTAGAATTTGTAATTTTTTACTATTTTTTTACCATATTTTGCTTACTGAGAAAATACGGGCTATTTCCACTTTGTGCACTGTCACAATCAGTGGTTGCTACAAACAATGACATATCCCAAGCTGTGATATTACGTCCATTACATCGTCACCGGCAACGATTTAACCTGATGGCATCCTTCCAAGTTTCATGCTCGTGACCGGCTCCGTCTGTTCGTGTTCTCCACTGACTTACATCTTTTGCACGTCTGTCCAACCTGGAAGAAGGATCTCTCCTCAGTTGCTCTTCCTGAGGTTTTCTCCTGTTTTTATTCCCCTTTTAAAAGGTTTTATTGGGGAGTTTTTCCTTCAAATAAAAAAAAATTGAATAGAAGTGACGCCACCTGAGCATGTGAAAGCGTCTGCATCTGCAGGCAAATAGTAACAATGCCACCGGTTCTGTGTAGCTTTAAAGCACACTTATCTTCTCTGGATTGTGACAGACAGTATTTGGTGGGTAGATACTGGACATATGTGACCATCCTCCAGTGTTTCCCATCATCATCAATCTCCGCAGAATTCTAATATCCACAATATCAAATCTCCTCTTCTGTGTTGATCCTAAGCAACTGTGTTGCCACTTAGCGTCTCATAGTTTTGTCTCATAGTGAAATATTGAAACTTTCCAGTGTAAACAGTAGATTTTGCATCTGAGCTGCTAGAAAAGAGCAGTTTGTTTGAATTTCAACATCATTTGGAGGTGAATTTAAATGCTAAGCAGAAGATGGGCCATTGCAGCAAAGATTTTATTCCCTCCCGTGTCCTTTTCACCCCCTTTTAACGTGAGCCGGGGGGATCCAGACGTCCATTTTGCTTTTTGTTTTTGTTTGTTTTCCCCTTTTTTTTTTTCTTTCTCTGATCCAGACATCCCTCCAGCCAGGAATACCATTTAGCCTTGCTAATTAATGGATCTTTGTTGTTCCCTCATCTCCTTGCAAGCAGTTAGCGAGAGATTACAAGTTCCCTGCCTGTGCATAATGACATTGGGGGAAGCCTCCCCGTCCAAACACTGATTGTTTGAAGCGCTGGAGGAAGGAGGGAGGGACAGCACGAGGGATAAACGGGCTCAGAACCAGCAGCAGGAAAAGCTGAAGCTGTTTTAAGAAGGGGCATCTATATTAGATATCCAGTCAGCTGAGAAATATTGTTTGTTCTCCTGCATTAAAGGAATAATTTGGATATTTTGAAGTGGGGTTAATCAGTGTATTACCTACAGTAGATGTTTAGCTGAAGCACCAACCCAAACTGTCGGTATTTGATGACGTGGGAATGAGACTAAATCAACTAAAAGTTGCGTAATGTTGCTTTACGGAGCGGAGAAACAGGAATTGGAATGTATTTCAGCATGAAATTTAATCATTTAGATCGCTGGTGCCGGGTTTATTGCTTAAGTTTGCTCTTATTGGCACCTTCTTTTCCCTCCATGTTCTGCAGTGTCCTCAGCTTTTCCCACTCCTCATCATCACCTGACCTCCACGCCTGGCTGCTCACCTGCTCCCCATCCTCTCATCAGCTCCTCCGTACATATACAAAACCGTTTCCTTCAGTTTGCTGCCAGATTGTCTGTTATACCACCCAGCCTCTGAGTTTCAACCTTATTCCAGCCTGTCTGTGTTGTCCTTTTTGTTTTGCTTCTCTGTCCCTGTTAAGGATCTTCGGACATTTCTAGGATTTTTTCGGACATTTCTTTAATTACGGAAATTTCATAAACTTTAAGCACATTTCTGAGATTTTAGGATGTTTCTTAGATTTTAGGGCATTTCTATAGTTTCAGGACATTTTTATGATTTCAGGATGTTTCTGGGATTTTAAGACATTAGGGGCTTAAGCAAAGACCTCAGTCAGGGGTATGGGGAATCCTCCACTGGCACTTTTTTTGATAATCAAGCTTTTTTTATGCTGTTTTATTCCCTCTGGCATAAATGTTGTTAAGTGTCACTAACCTACACTTTGATTTAGCCTGTTGGCCTCCTCAGTTGTGCATTTGAGTCCTCTGTCATTTTCTTACAATTGTGCAACATTAAATTAACTGTCTTTTCCTTGCAGGGCATTTTTTGTTTTGTTTTGTATCTCTGAAAATGTTATAAAACACATCGCCTGTCTCTGTTTCTGCAGCAGTGCCGCTCCAACCATGTGAGCATTAACCAGCAATAACTTTTTATTGCAAACTGCTGTTTCCTGCTGCTGGAAGCATAAAACACACACGTTCCTGCACAGCAAAGCACGACTGCGTTGCAGCAAACAAACGACAGAGTCGTAGACAACTTTCATGTAAATTACAGATTATTAATTTCATATGTAAATCAACGTCGGGTCGGCCTCCGAGCTGTCATTTCCCCGCAGCTCCTCCATCCTTTAACAACATAAACCTTGTTCTAATGAGCTCACGTTCCTCTGGGCGTTGTTTTGTTTACACTGACAATGCCCCGCTGAAGCTTGAGTGTGTCTTCGGTATCTATTATGGCTGTGCAGGCATCTCCCCTCTGCTGCTGATCATGCACTCGGGAGTCGCTCACTCAACGAGGAGTGTAAATTCACACCTACAAGTTGTGATGCGCTCGTAGCTGCATGTCAGCGTTTTGGGCTGGAGAAATATCCTCAGTACTGTCCCTTTGTGCTTGCAGGGAGTTAGAGCAACTTAAGAAAGGATTTACTTTAGTCCTCCCTCTTAATTTTTTCAACTGTCATTGTGGAGCTCTTCAAACCATTATAGATAAAACATACAGAAAGTGTTTTAACACTTTAAGGAAAGAGTTAGAAAGTTTATATGAGAGTAATGATACCACTTTTACATCGGTAAACAGTAAATATGAAACTTGGCTTTAGGAAGCGTGGAGTGAAACATGTTGCTCTTACTAGCATCAATAAAACAGCGCGTTGATTATATTTTTACGGGGTGCCTGTGCGGTCTATACAGCACACTCTCATCCAAAGTTGTCACGTCTTTGTCAGTGGACTTCTGCATTTAAATATTTCGTTTTAGGTATCCTTCCGCGTCAGCTGTTTAGGTCCCACAACGCCGCTAACAGGATGTCAATAAATGCACATGGTGGGATGACAGTGCACGTGGTTATGTTTGGGCAAAAAAGCACATGGCAGCAAACACACATGCTGGCACCTATTTTCAGGTTTAGGAGAATGAAGCTCGTCACATTTAAAGGGGAAGCGAACATCAGACTCCTGCATCAAAGTCCAGCTTTTTTTTAACCCATCTACGGCTGTCTGCCGGGATATAGTAACGACACAACCAGTCTGTCCGGCTGCACGCTCACATCCTGTGGCGTTTCACGCGCATGTGAAAGGTGCCTTTCAGCGTTGCGCTCTTACACCAAAAGTACTGACAGAGCGGCACTATTTTCTGAGTTCAGAATGAGAACGGGCTGGTAATATAACAAGGCGACATGTAATTTTAACTTTTTGATTTTTGTACTGACTAAACAAATAAAAAAAATAATGTTAATTAGTGAGCTTGCTTGATCTTGTTAGGTTCGCGGTTTCCCTTTTTTTTATTTTTATGCTAGGCTAAGCTAACCGGCTGCAACATGAGACTGGTATGCACTCATCAAGCTCTTGGAGAGAATGCAATTAAACATATTTCTGAAAAAACAGTTTTTTGAGGGGAAAAACAGATTTTAAGACTTTCTATGGTGGCTGGTGAAAACATTTACGGGGGGGGGACTTCTGACCTCAGTATTTAGAGCTATGGCCCTGTCTGTTTAGCACAGACTTGAAGGGTGAAAGGTTTAGGATAATACATTGAGGATTGCACAAATGTGCCAAATTGTCAGACTGTATTATTCGAACGCTGGAACGGAGAGCTGCAGGATTTCTTTACATTCTGAACGGTGTCTAACAGCAAAGCCGGAGCTGAGACTGGCAGTCACCCAAGCAGGAAGCAGGTACATGTGGAGATCAGCCAGCGCATGTGGCTTTGGCTGGCCTCACAAACGCTATAAAGCCTAAATGTATCTGGCTGGCGAGGCTCCGGGCAGTGGGGCTGATCATTACTGCAGAATTGGCGAGGCAGCACGCCGTAGATGCCGCTGTAGGGTAGGAGGAGGATTGGAATTCAGATGGAGCCCAGTGTTCGCACTGTACACCTCATTAAGATCCGTGTGTGTGATCTGTGTGTTGGCTTACACGGCAGGCCGAGGATGGCAGCGGCGAATGCGAAGCATTGGAAAAAGAGAGCGAGTTGTCTGGAGGAGCTCAAAGGAAGGTTTAACTTACTTCATTTTGCCGTGAATCCCTTTTCAGCTCTAATCAGCTTTGCTTTTCACTTCACTCTCGTGAAGCAGCGCCATCACGTTGGTCTTGGAGTCTCACACAATAGACGCCGTTATAATATCAACACATTTAAAGAGCCTGGGCAGCAGTATTAGAAACAGTGAGAAAGGGGAAAATGTGCATCCTTGTGTGACCTCCTCTGGTTTCTCGTTCCAGCCTTGTTTAGACTTGACCTCCCCGAGACCTTCTGTTACTGGTGAGAATATCTGCCCAATATCACACAGGGCTGTTAACCGAAAATGAGAACACAAATATGGTGTTGCTAGTTCATAAATCATTCTTTAGACACAGATATGCCCTCCAGATTTCATTAAGAATTTAGAGAATTTAGCCAGTGAACTAAAAGACGTCTCTTTGAGTCGCTCAAAGCTGCAAAAAAAATCCAACTTTAGGGCTTTTTACAGAGTTCGCAGTAAGTCCTCAAACAAGGGAGGCACTAAATTTAAATGATTGAAAACATTGTCACTAGATTACAGGGATGCAGTGAATGGTGTAGGGACAGCTCAACCCTAAATCAAAAATACATGTTTTCCCTCCTGCCTGTAGTGCTGTTTTTCTGTCCAACTTGTTTTGGTGTGAGTTGCTGAGGTATCGACTGTAGAGATGTCTGCCTTCTCTCCAGTATAATGGAACGAGATGGCAGTCGGCTGGTGGTGCTCAAAGCTAAAAAAAATACGTTTGAAAAACTCACAGCAATGTCTCTCTCCAGAAATCAAGACCGAGCGGCTGCAACCCCAGAGGCTGAAAAATCAAGCCAACGTAAATGTGCCAAGTGTGTTCCTCTAATGGCCACTTGAGACTGACTCCAAGAGCGAGTAAATCCCCAAAGGACCCCCGTGTCTAAATGCCCAACTTTACAGCAGAAACAAACAGCCTCACAGCCTGGTACATACAGTAGTATTGGATTTTTGGAGCCAGACATGGCTATGTTTGGATGAGAGGAAGGACAGCACAATGCGTCTACAGTCCGTGGTTAACTGTGATAATACTATTGCTACTTTTTGCTTTAAAAAAACATGATTTTAAAACAAAATGTATTTACCATTTAAAAAAACAACAGATTATCCAACTCCTCAGAGCATCTTTTGGTGCAACCAAACACTGAACGAGACTTTTTTAGTTGACCAAAATGTTACTGTTAACTTTCACAAACTGAAAACACACTGAAATAGTAGAATCACTCTGATTCTGGGGTAACGCCCAAGTTATTTTACTTGGCAACTGATACCCAGACTGTCACTCAGATTGGCCACGCCCTTAATTATGCATAACTTTAAGCTGAAATATATAATATATATAAATATTAGACGTAAACCCCAGGTGCCATACGGCAGTCCACCAGCGTATAATAACACCATGAACTGGTCTCTGCAGCTGCTTTGTCACCTGACACCATCCAGCAGCGTTTTTTTGCGCACATGAAGACTTTGGACACTGCACGCTTGCCCCGAAAGCACTGACAGAGCAGCGCTATTTTCCAAGTTTGGATTGAGAACGGGCTGACAACCCACACCAAAGCAATCTGATTTATAGCACTGCAGGTTAGAGGGAAAATATTCATTTTTGATTTGGGGGTGAACTATCCCTTTAAATGCAAGTAACCACACTGTAAATGTGAAAAAGTGCATATGTGAAACTAGCTGTGCAGCTTTAATGCTAAACTCTATGAATGAATGATGGATAACCAGGCACTACAGCTATTAGATAAATGTTCTTAGTTAGAACATAGAATACTCGAAGTACCTGAGTAAATATACTCTGTTACTCTCTACCTCTGAATAAAAGTGTGTGACCCTGTGGAATTGCCTCGGGTTATCACCTCCAGTGAAATATGGATTTCATGGCATTTTATCATAGAGATGTGGCTGCAGCACACGAGCTGAGAGCGACAGGTCTCATTCCAGCCGTATCTGCACTCGCTGCTCGGCTACACAGACAGACTCGCACTTTGAAATCTGACCAAAATGAGGTCAGCAGCACCTGCCCGCTCGGTGAGCGCGGACATATCTCACCTCTGGATGCACCGGCCATCGCCACTTGTAAATATAGGAGCTCGGGTTGAAGACCAATTACCCTCTGCCCAGCCGGAGGCCAGATTCGATCTCACCTGCATAATATTTGAGCAGTAATGCATCTGTGTTTGCTCAACCTCTGGGCCACACACACACACACACACACACACACACACACACACACACACACACACACACACACACACACACACACACACACACACACACACACACACACACACACACACACACACACACACACCGTGTAGGATAATGTGGTGCCTAATTTCTGGAGTACGAGGGGGATCCTCTAATCCAATTTCCTGTCGCTGTGTGTTCCAGCTCTGTATCCATCTGCATATAGGATAAAGCGTGGGACGTATTCGCTGGTCAACCCCACATTCCAGCGCTCCGCGGAGGACGTCAACCTGCTTTTCGAGGTCAGTTTGGATCCTGTAGGTGCTGAAATAGTTAATGGCTCAGTGGGTCATTACTGGAAGCCGGTTTAACCCTTTGAAATCTTGATCAGCGTCACTTTCTTTGTGCTGCTTTCAGATGCCTTTCAGAAGTATTTAAACTTTTGAGCAAATTGGTATGACATCTTTTAAAAACATGGGGAAAAAGGCAGTGAGCAACTTGGTAATAAATGTTTTACAAATTAGTAAATTTACAAAAAAATATTATTTAAAAAAACTATGGAAAAAAAGAAAAGCTAGGAGAAATTATATAATTAGAATTACATATTTAAAATTATATTACAAAATTAATTAATGAATTATTATTTTAATTATTATTTTTAAGCACTTTTTGGAGGTCATATGCGTTTTTTTTTTTTCAACTTTATTCTAACTTTTATAACAAATTTTCTGGTGATTTGTTTTGGTACTTTTTAACTGAGTTCTTGCTAATTTTCTTTTCTTTTTTTCTATTCATTTTTTGTTGGAAGGACAATGTAAGGTAAATCACAGAGCACCCATGCATTCTGCCATTTTTCCATATTTTCTCCCCTTCCTGTGTCTAACACTTTAAGACTGTAACAGTATTAAAGGAAATAATGGAAACACACTAATGGCAACATTAATGAGATTTATGGGATGCAGTGACACCAAAATTACCAATACACTACACACATTAAATGAATAAACAAACAGATAAAAATGACACACACAAAAAATAAAGCAAACAAATGGGGAAAACATGTAAAAACAACATAACACGTATCAAACAAAAAAAAAAAGGAGGCTCAGCTGCCTTCTTTCCATCCTTTTGAAAGAAATCAAGCCAGTTCGCTCAGGTTTCAAAGGGTTAAATATGTTGAGAATGTCCAAAAAGATCGGTCCAAGTCTCACATTTGTGATCAATCTCTTTCTGTGGAAAAAATGAAAACGCCGCTGCAGTCCTGCTAATCATGTGCAGAGATGTAAAGTATGTGTTTACTCAAACTTTTGCTGACACTTACAAAAGAAACATCTTGACATGTTACCTCATAAACAGATCAGTAAAAAGTTTTCTTGCTCCGCTCAGATCCTGCTCGCCGGAATGCAGATCAGCGCTAAAGACGTGCTGATCCCAGACGAGGAGCTGGCCTCCCTGAGGGCCGTGGAGAAGCTGGAGGTCCTCTGTGAGGACGTCCTGCCCAAGAGGCTCTCGGATATTCGGCGTCTGACGGCGGAGCTCGCCCAGCGCCGGCAGCCTCTGAGCTGGCAGGACTTTGAGAGAACGGTGCTGACCCTGGTGTACGCCACTCAGACGCTGGCTCGGGGCAGCGGCCCGCAGCAGAGGGAGGCGTGGACGGACGCTGTGATACAGCTGTTCAGAGCCGTTCAGAAAGACCTCAGACCCTCTTGAGGAATCAGAGGATGTGCATTTTCCAAAAAACGTGGTGATTTCATTTGCTCATGGTCGCCCAACAGTAGGCTTGTTGCCATTACAGATTTTGCGCAAAACTAAAGCGATATTTTTGAAATATCTATAAAACACAATTGCGAGTGATGTGATGTTATGCGACTTCTACTGTCGCGATAAAACTCCAAGAAGCACGATGATGGATGTTTAAGTCATCAGCAGGTTGATTTCTAACGCAGCTGCCGCACTAGCGTTATTATTTCCAATCGAAGGCGACGTAGGCGCGTTATTTTATCTTTTTGCACTAACAGGAAATGATGCAATGCATGTTCAGTTAATCACATACCAAACTTTGGATTTTATTATTCACAAAAAGAAAGCAAAATATTTTTCAAAAGTTTTCTGCGATCTTCCGAAAACCGTCTCGCCGCTATCCACAGTGTACTCAAAGAGCTGTACGTTACTCTGGAGAAAGATGGTTGATTGTTGACCCAAAGCGTCGGTATTTTGCAATTTGGGAGTGAGACTCAACCATCAACTCTCTTTCTCCAGAGCTGCATGAAGCACCTTTATTTTGCAGCGTCCCCTCCACTCCCTTTATGCAATGTTTGGTGGGACAAATATTCACCAGCAGCACTCTCAAAAAGTGCATTCAGCATCTGTCCCAATACTCAAACGTGCTGTTTTGAGCACTGAAGTGCACATTTGCAAACCTCCAAGTGGTAGACAAGTAGGTCCCAGGTCTGAAAAATGACAGTTCACAGTACACTTAGTCGGCATTTGAAGCTCACAAATCCTTTTCCACTTTGAAGCTGTATACTCAGAGCTTTCCCGACAATATTTACTGTGCCAGCCCAAGTTTTTTAGCTTGTTATTTATGTACAAACACTATTATGGCAGAACCTTTGTTGGTTATCCATGAGGGCTAAAAATGTATTCTTCATGATGAGACTAGAATATCTGACTGTAAAAATAAACATTACATGTGACATTGTTTTGTCAGTGATGTAAGATTTAATCAGTGACAAACCATTCAAGATCATTTTGCAATATGTCTCTTTTTTGTAACCCTTTGAAACCTGAAACAGCAGTCTTCTGTGTCTGGACACCTTTCACCTGCATTTAAACCTTTGAAAGTAGCTCTACAAGACAGAAAGAGGGAGAAATTAAGACATTAATAATTTTAAAAATTATTAGTAAAATGTCTAGATGATAATAATAATTTATTTATTTTTCTATTTTTCTGTAACCTTTCTTAAACCTTTTTCCTTTTCTTTCTTTTTTGGCTAAATTTGAGGTATTTTTCTTGTTAATTGTAACTTTTGTTTTTTACAGCCATCTGCTCAGGTTTTAAAGGGTTAAAGTGCATCTATGTGCATCTTGATTTTGTTGCTTTTTGGGGGCATTTTGCCGTTATTAGACAGTTTTACAGCTGGAAAGAGAAAGGCACAACTTGCAACTAAGGTCCTCAGCCAGGATCGAAGTGTGGACGCCACTAAAGACGCCCAGATTTTATTGCTTTATCAATTGTATTTCTCCTCCCAGCTCTTAAATGCGCAGCTCCATTCTGATTGTAACTGTTATGCATTATGTTTGATCCTCCTCATTTGCTCATTATGCAGAAACAAAATAAAACCAACAGAGGATCTGTGCTCCGTGAATTTGCACGAGCTGCATGACGGCCTCATTAATCAAGAGCGTCCCAGTGAGCTCGAATAAACTTCCACACGCCGGCAGACCGATCGAGCGTTTGGAACGATGTGGTGGAAATACTGGAGAAGTTGTAAATTGTGATGATATTGTGATGAATTTTCTGATCATTCCGATCTTTGATCTACTTTTGACCTTTTGAAAGTTTTCTTGTGCTGCATTCAGACATTTTTCACAAGCTAATTAACCCTTTGAAACTTTAATAAATTGGTTTCATTTCTTTTAAAAACATGGGAAGAAGGCAATGAGCAACAAAAGAAGAATTGACCCAAAAAAATAGCAAGAAATAAGATAAAAGTACAAAAAATACCTGGGAATAAAAAAAAGTAAAACAAAAATGACCTTTAAAAATTGCTTAAAATTAAAATAATTTTATAACACTCCAATTTTCTTCCTCTTATACAAATTTTTAAATATGTAGTCATAATAATTATAAATATAATATTCCTTAGCTTTTTGCTTTTTTCCATAGACAATTTTATTTATTTATTTTAATAATAATTTTCCAAATTTGTAGAACATTAATTACCAAGTTGCTCATTGCCTATATTGCAATGTTTTATAAAAGATCATCACACAAGTGTCTTCAAGTCTCGAATATTTCTGAAAGGTATCTGAAAGCATCATGTATAGCATTTGATTCTTAAGTTTGCAGCACTTTTTTTGTTTCTTTTCTTTTTTTTCTTAAATTTATTTATGATTTATTTTTATTTTATTTTATTTTATTTGCTTATTTTCAGACAATGTTCTTGTTACATTTTGGTTTTTTTTGGGCCATGTCTTGTTAAGTTTCTTGTTGCCCTCTGCCCATGTTTAAGAAAGTTTAAACCTTATTGCTCAGGTCCCTGTGGGTTAAATTCTGCAAAATCAAACTATAAAAAGTGCATTAATTTGACAACTCCACTCAGAGTCACCTCCACCCTCCTGTGCTCTCTGTGTATATGTTTGATGTCATCAGCGGCATTAGATGCTTCGCTCCGTCTGCAGAAGATTGCTCTGCTCATTTGATTTGCCAGTAAAAGTCCTTTGAATGAAAAACCACAGATTTGTACTTAAGAGTCTGTATACATCAATACCCCTGATTGCTCATTTGAGCAATCTGTAAAATGTTTGATAGATGTTTGCTTCAAAGCCACCCATTTCCCCACTCGTTTTGGGAAATAGGTACTTGCAGTAATGGGCTTTGGTGGAGTGGATAGAAAATATATATCTGCTTCGTGCTGTTTTCCCTCCTTGACTCTATTGGTTGTACATTTGCTTATATTTTTGGGTCGATTCAAGCTTTGGAGATGTTTGTCATTTCCTGCCACCAGAGCTGCGTTCTCCCCACAAGCATTTCATTTCTGTAAATGTATACAGGATTTCTTTTTACAGGCTGTCTTTCTCCGTTTGTCAGCATTCATCTGATGCCCAAGCGGCTGGCGATGACGCGTTGAGGACTGATGGATGAGGAGGTGAAGACTGCAGTGTGGTATTTCCTTCAGCCTTCCGCTCTGACGATGATGATGAGTTTTGGGATGTTGCTGGGCACGACTTAAAGAAACCGACACATTGAAGGAAACAGCTCAGGACAGTTTCATCGAGGCTTTCCCACACTCAGAGTCTCTGTGTTCCCAGATTCTGCTGCTTCATAGTTTTGGATTTACTGTTATTCCCTGCTGGTATAAAGTCCACCTTAATTACTTCTCCTTATCTCCACCTCCTCTGCGGAGATTGTGTTGTAGATTTAATAAGAAATATGAGACTTTTTTACCCTGGTTATTGACTTATCAGTGCACTCCATGAAAAATGAGCTTGTAATATTTGATCCATTTAGTGCATAAGCCCTAAATGTCATGCATAACCTGCAGCAGCATCATGCATGTTGAGAGAGCAGCACCAAGTGGCTGCAGACAGAACTGCTGTCTGACAGTTCTGCACCTGAGACTTCGAGTCCTTGAAGCTTGAAGTCAACTGCAGCGAAGAGATTTTATTTTTAACAGAGTATTATCATAAAAAACATACTCAAACAGCCACCATAAAGGAAATATTTATGAAGAAAATCACATTTTATAATAATAATGATGATAATAATATTAAAATCAATAAAATCTTATGTTAACCTTCAATAATTCCCGATAATTCATTTGTAGATTGTGCTTTGTAATTTTAAGTCTAAGAGGCTGAACTAAAGCAAAGACACTAAAGAGAAATGTAGTGTGGTTAACTAAAGCTACTCAGAAAAAAAATGTTTAAAAAAATTGAAATTGACTGTGTATGGTATGAAAGATACAGTCACATGAAAGCAAAAAAAAACCCACTTAATTATTTAATTTTACAATTGCAACAGTACCCACGTGTTCACAGGTCCTACATGAAATTTAAATAATAAAGCATTCATTTTCCTTTAATCGCCCAAAATTGTTTGTAGTTTCAGAATTTAACTTTAATTTTGTCTCTTGTCTCTTTTCAGATCACTTCCTGATGTGTGTTTATTTCCTGCCAGGTTTGATTGTCAGCCCCGCCCTGATTAGTTTCACCTGTTCCTCCCCAGTGCTGCAGTCGCCTCCTGCAGTCGCCTCCTGCAGTCGCCTCCTGCAGTCGCCTCCTGCAGTCGCCTCCTGCAGTCGCCTCCTGCAGTCGCCTCCTGCTCTCTCTCCTCCAGTAAGTGTTTACCTTTTCTCTGTCAGCTCTTTGTTGTTTGGAGTTCTGCTGCCTGATTTCGGGACACCTGCCTGTAAGCCTTTATTATCATAAGTCTTTGAATTCTTGCAGCTGTTTGCATATCTGTTGTCTGCTCTCCAAAAAAATGACAGTGGAGCAGAATTAAACTGAAGCAGAAAATGGAAATACTTAAGTAGGCTACCTTAAAAGTTGAGTAAATATACATACTTTCCACCAGTGGAGTTGTCAGATGATTACCTTTACTGCCGGGTAATTTAACCTATAATAATGCATCATTTATTAATAAATGATAGTTTCTAAGTAGACAAACACATAGAGGAGTAAAAAGTAAAATATTTCTCTCTGAGATGTAGAGACATAACACTAAATGGAAATATTGAAGGATACATTTTAATAATAGCTGTTCTACTTAACACTAATAACTAATAGCTACTAATATTTTGATTATGATTTATAATTTATCTGTAAAAAAGTTTTTAAGGGTAATATATATATAATATATATCCGAGAGTATAAAAAATATGCTTCCAAATGGAGCTTGTTCAACACTTACTCGAATAATTTTTTTTTTTCAAAGTAAACAGTAAATTATGGGTAAAGACTAACATAACTATATCATTTCATTCAGCTCTGCAAATAAGATCTGTCACATGACTTAACACATAACTTTTTTTTTCTCTTTTTATCATTCGATCAGCAGAAATAGTTTGATCCTTTTAAACCCAGATTGAAATCAGATTTCTGACGCTGTTCAGACACCTCTCAAACCCCTGAAAAACCTGACAAAAAATTTTTGCAGAGAAAATTCTTTGCAATAAGTTTCGAAACAGTGACAAGAGGAAAATGACCTGGAAAATAAGAGAGAGAGAAAGATGAGTCATTTTTGAAATATGGGGGGGGGGAAATGTTAATTTTGAGAAATTTCCTGTTGAGGTGCTCATTGACGTCTCTCAGTGTTTTTGAAAGAAAGAAAGCCATTTGCTTAGATTTCAAAGGGTTAAACTGACATTTAACTACTGAGTTTATGTTGTGAGGGAAATAGCTTTATTTCACCTGCATTCTTACCTTTATAATTGTGTAAATACTTGATTTACTCAAATATGTTTCTACTGTAGGTGTTTTTATGTATTTATGTAATTGTACTTTAGCTTTGCACCTGAGATCTGTGTGTTAACATGTTATATTTCTTATAAATGTTCTCAGTTATGAGCTGCACATGCTCACTAGGTGGCAGCATTTCCAAATTTGATTCCCTCACTCATGTTCTCAGTGTGATTGTGTAATTTTGTTATTGATTTGTGCAGCTGCTGTGAGGAATAATAGGATCAACTGGACTTTGAGTAATAGCAAAATAAGTATTAGTGTTAATATTCTTCTCTTCCTCTCTGTCCTGAGTCCACTCTGTGCAGAAAAAGCACACAGTAGGACTTCATTAGAAGCTCTTGAACTCATTAGAATATATTTTTGTTATTCTCGCACAAAACGTGAGCTGCTCCCAGAGGCAAAAATAATTCAACAACGTGGCATTTCTTTTTTCCCTTTTTTTTCTTTTTTGAGTTGCGTTTGCGTTGGAGGCGCCTTAATTAGACCCGAATCCTGTCAAACTGGAATGTGACTCTCCTGGTAGGAATATTTTGTGATCACCTCCAGCTGAACACCCAGTTGTTTTAACTCAAGCTTATCAGCTGCATATGTTTTCCCCGCAGCTGTCACACATATTTTCATGCTCCGAGCCTCACTGTGCTGGCAGGGAGGGACCGATGAGACATCACAATGTGTCACACACGTACGCACAGAGCTTTCCAAATTAAACAACTCAATACCTTTATCCATTTATGCAACCATCGCACGGCAACCTGCCATAATAAAAACTCTGTTTCCCCTGTCTGCCACTCAGACGACTCGCAGCATAACTCCCCGGATATTATGAAAAAATAATTCAGGATCTGGATCGCAGGCATCAGACACTCCGGCCACACCATTTAAAACATTCCTCTGGCAAAACATCAACAGCAGCCCGTACAGGGCACATGCTTCTCTTTGAAGATCCTTTGACACGATACGTTCATGTGGAAAATGTCGTTTTTTAGGGTTTTTCTTATTAGACAAATTATTGTCAGTAAAAGCAGGAATAAAACACAGAGTGAAAGCTGTGACTCAAAGACTCCAGATGTTGGAAACATATGATTCATGAGCAGCAGCCGCACACGAGGTGAAGCAATCAGCATGTGTCTGTCAGCTAGTGTCATGCCAGTGTCTCTGATTTTGCAGGTTTTTTTGCAGTAATAATAGCAGTTTAAGTGACACCGCCCCGCATGGTCTGAAAAATCTTACAGGTCCAGTGAATAAAATTTTGGGGGATTTAGTGGCATCTAGTGGTGAGCATGAGGTTCTCCACAGAGGTTTCTGTTTTTTGAAGCAGTAAAAACACGGAATAAATCAATTTTTCATGATAGAAATTTGTCTTTCTCAAATACTGTTGGGCATGTAACAGACAAAGCACCTGCTAATGTGTGCTCACCTTTAGACCTTTACCCAAACCACCCCCTACACCCTCTCCTTATCCACTTTCACTCTAAGGGTCCGCCACATTTCCCAGGCCAAATAGTCAAGAGTGGTAATGGGTATTAATCAAACACACACACAGACACACACCTTCCTGTGTATGTATGTGAGATATGAATGGCTCATTCTAAAGTAACGAAAACACAATTCCTATTTTCAAGTGATTATACAGCAAAGAAAACATACTTATTATCATCTATTCCATTTCTGCCAATATATCTCCCTAAATCCTACACGTTGGACCTTTTAGGGTTGCATTTCTAAGGATTTAGCATTATAGCAGCTCATTATGCAAACCAAAGCTTTAGAAACAGGTCATAGTCATTTTTGAAGCCCTCTTCTTCTAATGTGGTGTGTGTAAGCTGAGCCTAAAAGAGAGACGGTGCCAGCAGGGGAAACTGTTGGATGGATTGATGGATAGATGGATGGACGGAGGTGGGATGCATTAGTCAGGGAGTGGGATACCTCACTGTGACAGAGGACTAATTACACAGCGTGAGCGAGGAGCTGGCAGCCTGCTCAAACCAGCCTCCTGCTCCGTCTCTGGCTTCCAGGAATCAACACAATGTTTCACAAAAACATCACAGCAGCTGGGAGACTGTCGGGAAATCGCAATACGCTGATAAAACAGAAGAAACATATTATGTGCATTTGTATTGTCCTGATACAGGATTCAAAGATTTTGTCCCTGTTAAGCAAACAATTTTCACAACCGTCCCAGTTGTGGGATAGTTTTCAGCTTTCCCACCATGCTGATTTGTTGGGCATGACTGCGTCTTTGATAAGGTGATGGGAGAACGGTTGCAGGCCATGGGATTGAGGTTAATGCTCTCTTACCCTCCTAAAACTCTTATCACACATTGTTATGAAGAGGTGCGGGATTCACATGGGAGTTGTGGTATGTGTGAGTCGACACAGATCCCCGGGTGCCTGATTTGATTTGGCTCGTTGCAGTGCAGCCACAGGTGGAGCGGTTTCAAAGCGAAGCTTCAGACGGCCCTCGAAAGCCCGATAATGACAGTTTCAGAGTGATTGATGGTGCTGCTGTGTGTGGATGATGTTCTTGGTGATATTATACTGGTGTCTTGTCTTGCAGACTCTCTTTAAGATCTTTTTCAGTCAAAAAAAGATCCACATGAGGATTTTTTTAAGGCTGCACTAACGGCCCAGCACCAGAAGAAAATGTTGGCATTTTACATTTCTACAAAGCACAGATAAATAACATTTGCACATTTTTTTCAGTACAGACAGTGGCACAATAAACAAATTCATAAGAAATGTCCCGAAATTTGCAAGAAATTAGTAGACCTAGAGATTTTAGAAATTTTTAAAAAATGTCCAAACAAACTGTAACTATCATGATTATATGTGAAAAGATTATGTTACAGGATTATTATTATTTAAGCACTTTTTTTTCAGTTTGTTTTTTTTTTAAGCAGTGGTTCAACATTTGGGATGTTTGGAGTTTCAAGGTCCTCCCGCAGGAAATTTTGAACAATAAGTACTTGATTTTCTGTATTCTGGGCAACTTTTATGCCAAAATATTTGGATTTTCTGCATCATTAAGATGGAAATGTGAAAAAAAAAAAGTTAAAAACTTCTTTTTATGTTTTAATTGTGGTGGACAAAGACACATTTTCTAAATACTGAGAGGGATATGTCCCCTGTGTCCCGCTGAAATCTACACCTATGTATACAAAGCTACAGCCTGCAGCTTAGCACAAAGATAAGGAAACAAGGGGATGAATTTGCTGGTACCTCTAAACTCATATATTAATGTCATATCTCAACTGTTTAAACTGTAAAAACAATTTGGTTGACAGCTTGTGTCATTTTTATCTCTCAGCTTTTAAGCTAACTCTCTCCAAACACACATGAAGGTGGCGTCAGTCTTGTAATCTAACAACAATTTAAAATAGGTCAAACTGCTATGTGCAATGTACACGTGAAAGGGGTTGCCTTCAAAATAGGCTGCAGCAGCACTCAATACATCGCAGCATAAATGTGTAGGAGTCCTCTCTCTTTGCTTCATGCAGTAAACAGCATTGTATCCACTTGGCAGGGCGCCATGACAGCAGTAAATTCACATTTTAACTCGTCGCCGTTGCTGAAGACGGTAGCCGTGACAAATGGCATTTTCCATCTCATGTTCTCCACACAGCTCTTTGCCTTGTCATTTATACAAGACATATAGGATTAACAGAGGCAATTTGAACAGAATAGACGACTACAGAAGATCTGTTTGGGGCTTTGATATGCTTCAGATGTGTTACAAGTGCGTGTTTGTCGAGCTGCCCGTATAATGAGGGTCTGCTGGTTCTATCAAATATCTCTTGTCATGCTGAAATCCGTGGCTTGTTGATGAGCTGTTATTGCAGAGGGGGGCGGGCAGTGAGACCCCAAATCACTGTGGTTCAAAGCTTTTCTCGACCCCAACCACCCCAATCCTCAACACTGCATCACATAACCACTGAGTCGTTTTCCCCGTAATGAATCCTGCATGTTAGCTGCGTATGACCGCATTAGCAGGCATGCTTTTGATATAAACTTTCATATAAAGTTTCATAGAGCTCTGATATGCAGGATTGTGGGCTGCGGCATTCCTCCTAATATAGCTCTCCAAATTTGCAAACTTACCCTCACAGAGATTTCTGAACTCACTGTGGGCCAAAGATAGACCCTGGCGGGACTCCGAGGAACCAGATCCCGTCTGTGTGAGTGATGAGTAAACAGCCAAAGGGAAGAGAGGTGGTCTCGTGGGTCATAATCCATCGTGTAAACACGGTGAAACATTTGATTTCCCCTTCAGAAAAATGAATGTTTGTTGATACTCAGCCTCGCTTCCGTTGAACTCTGTGATCAATGGTAAGTGATACAGCAGCAGCAGGTGGCCGAGGCTCAAACACTTGACTGCAAATGAATCTAACTCAACACGGCTCCTCTCTCTGGTGCGTTTCCCTGTTTAGAGAAAAATTAATCATTAAGTGACTCTGAAGCTCAGCAACCTGCCGGCTTTGTTTTAACTACAGCCATCTTAGTTTAGCTTTACTGGACGTTGTGTTTTAACATAAACACGCTCAGGAAAGGAAGTGTCAGAAGTGGGAATAGCAGTGTTTGTTTTTAGGAGCAAATCATGAAATGGTGTGTGTGTGTGTGTGTGTGTGTGTGTGTGTGTGTGTGTGTGTGTGCACTCGCGCATATATATAACAGGGAACATACTCATCGTTACACAGTCACCAACAGGGAACGGCAAAACTAACAGGGGACATTTTTTAAGTCCCCACTTGGACATGCTCTAAATCATCATAAAATCATGTGTTATGGCCTCTGGTGAAATTTTTCAGATTTTGCCAAGAGGGGACCAAAGTGTGTGTGAGTGTTTATATCCATATTCAGAGCTCTCCCTCCTGGTTGGAGCTGGTATTTGAACGACCCATTCACACACGTCGCTTTTAACACTCCTCTCCCCAGCAGCCTTTCAGACTGCAGATGGGCCGTTAAACAGGCTTTAGTAATGTTAATGTGGGTGACATGAAGGCCACAGAATGTAATGTATCAAATATGATACAAATAGCATGATAGGGTTAATAAAGACACCAGTCTCCTGAAAAGTGATTTGTTATTAGTCTTTGTATTAAAATTCAAGGCTTGGCTTTAGGTGATTTCATAAGTTTTAAGCTCTATACTGTATTAAAATAAAGGGCTACCCAGAAGGCAGGAGAGAAATCAGTATTTTAGAGCCTTAAAAAAAGCAAGAAAACTATAATCCAAGCAGAATAAACCTTTACATAAAATGATCAGCAGTAAGATTTTTTCTTTTTAGGTTTAATTATGTAAAATGATGTAACATCAGACCTTGACTAGACCTTTAAAGTTGTTCAGTCCCTGACGATACTGACCTGACCAGTTTTCACGAGCACTGAATGTCAATCAGTTTTTCAATATACTTCAATATACACTCTCAGTCTGTACGCATAGAAATGTAATTTGTTTGTGGGTGCACATTATAGAAAACATGTCCAAACATAGGATAATGCAACATGAGTCCACTGTTGCCTGGTACATAATGACAATTAGTTCCCTCTTGGATAGCATGGAGTGACGTTCATACTCCACCATGTAAAGAATAAATAAAATGAGATAGATAAGACTTACACAAAAAGAATCTCACCTAAATAATTCAAAATTATTCCTCAACTATGATTACAATGACTGTGATTATTATAATTATAACTAATATTTTATAACAAACTATAAAGGCTCAGTTTTAGTGGATGGCTTAACCATCTAGCTTGACACTGTTTTACAATACGGCTTCCCCAGAGGGCAAGGAAATATTTTAATATTTAAAGAAAGGAGAAATAACAATAACAACAATAATAATAATAATAATAATAAGGGTAGGAAGAAAATGTGGAGAGAAAATACCAGCAAGATCTTTACTAATTTTAATGAATTGCTTAAATTAGTTTATTATCAGAATTTAACTTAACCTTGAGATTAGCTCAATCCTCCAAAACTCCCTTTGAGTTTTTGATGCACTAGAAGCACTAGATTTCTGTCAATCTTACAATGTACATATGTTTTTTTTCTCTATAATCACAGGAATGCATTTTATTTGCTGATCTACTCTACAGGCAAAGAGGTCCACACTTGTGTAGGTATAAAGCAACAGGGGTCCACAGTTGGCTGGTACATAATGACACAAGTTACTTGTAAATATATCTAAAACTAAATCATGTAATTTTTTTTTTTGCTTCTAAAAGGATCTGTAAGTATGTATTTTTGTAACTGAATATAAAGGCTCAGCCGTTGTGGATGTCTTTACCATTTTATAGCTTGACACTGTGTTTAAAAAGGGAGCTACCCCAGTCCATTCTCATTGTTAACTTTTCAAATACATTCCCTCTGTCAGTGCTTTTGGCATACCTGCATCAATCTGGATCATGGCAGGATGATGTGAGATGAGAACATAGCCGGACAGAGCCAGCGGCATTGTTATTATACGTCAGTAGACAGCCAGACAGCACGAGGCACATCTGCATACATCTTGCGTGGCTAGCATCACTTGAGAATATGGATGGACGTACTCAAAACTTCCATTTAACAGTTTTACAAGCAAAAAAAATGCCATGCAAGTTTTAGGTTTTATTTTTGAGGATTTAAAGTTTTTTTTCTATTGGGAAAAAGAATATTAAAACAAAATGTTATTTTTTTTTTAAAAAAGGAATAAAGTTTCATCATCATTGAATGATGCCTTTTCAGAACCAATATTTGCATAAAATGAAGCAAATAATTTAAAATAGCTTTGCTGGTCCAAAGTCTTCTTCGTAAAACATCAGAGCCACTCAGAAATACTTAGAGGGCAACTGAGGAACTGAGTGGATTAGTTGTGGGCAGACATACAGTGAAAATCAGATTTTAACCGGTTTAAATAGTTAAGAATTCTGTATAGTTGCAGTGATTTGACAAAATTGCAGGGTCTCCCAGAATTCAGGAATCAGCTGAATTTGGCATTTATTGTTATGGTTGAAATCCAATGTATGTGTGCCCATCTATAGGAATCCATTTTATTTGTGGCTCCACATTACAGAAAAGAGGTCCACACTTGAGTTGTATAAAGTGACATGAGTCCACTGTTGGCTGGTATATAATTGACACAAGTTCCATCTTAGATATATAGTATAGAGTGACATTCCCATTTCAACATGGATAAATGACAAAGAATAGGAAAAAAAAGAAATTAGATGCATTATTGTTCAAAGAAAATAATCTTACAAAATGTAATAATAAAATTATTTATTTTTTAGGAAATTGGAGATAGAAATATCATTTTAGTTTTTAGTACATTGCTTTTTGAATCGTGCACCTGAATAAGTTTTTGAGTTGCTGTTTAAGAGTGTGCTCCTTTTTTACCTTGTGTTGAAAACACATTGACAACCATCATGATATAAATGACTAGAGCAATCTTTAATGGTATTTATAATATGGGAGGTTTTGTGAGCAATCAGTTTGTCTCAGTTACAGGGATAAGTCAGTTAGAGGAATGATTAACCTCTGAAACCCTCTGTTCAACTGCTGAGATGAACTATTTCAAATTCTATAGGTTTTGGCTGTACTTTTGGCTGTACTTTAACTTTAAATTCTAAAAAGGAAAGTCAGTCCACACTTTGTCCCCTCTTGGCCTGTACAAAATGACACTTCTTGTTTTGTTTTGTTTTGTTTTGTTTTATATTTTCTCCAATGTTTTAAATTAATCTTAAATCTGCATTAGACAGACAAAATTGTATATACACATTACTAGATCTCAAGAAAACCAAAACAACTACAACTACTAAAACAACTAAAGAAATATAAAACAACCAACAATACAAAACTGCAGAACTAGGATCAAAATAGGATTCACTTTCAAGTAAAATAAAAAAATAACGCTGAGAGATTTGGATTGGATTGTCTGCTGTGTACGACCTTTTAAAGTCTTCTGTTGTAGGAGAGGGAACTGAGAGTTTTAAATGGGTGTACTGGCATGCAAAATTACCAACACATTTATGGATTGTGTCTTTAACAGAGGCTGACTACTCATTTTGTATTGGATTAAATGATTTGCCATCTCTCTGTGTGCATGCTGCAGTGACCAGAGGGACTTATTATTATTCAACACAGTTTTGGTTTATATGAAGAATTTCAAATTCCTTAAAGGGTTTTTTAGTTTATGATGTAAGCATTAAATAATCCTCCACATTGACTGAGTGGAGTTTCCAGCACCCATGTGCCTTTTAAGGTTGCCTCTGGAGAAATGAGTGACTTGGAGAGGGTGAGGGGTCAGCGTGTGCAGCTCTGTGCCAGGCCTTGATTCTCTGCAGTGTGGGGGTTGGTTTCTTTTGTTGTTGACGATGGTCAATAGCCCATTCAATATTAAGCTTCAGAGATGCTAATTTATATTAGCTAGACTGTTACGTCCAACTCTGACTGCCTGAGACATGGGTCTGTCCCTGTCCTGGGTTAAGCAAGTGGCACACAGTGCTTATTTTAGCTGGTACAACATCTCTGGATTATTGGGAAGAACATCCTAAAAGTTTACAGATTGGGCATATAATTCTCCTCAAATTCTACTAGCTTGAATACTGATACAAAAGTAGTACTTTTTTACTGGATAGTTAAATATTTGAACATATTTAATCACCTAATAATTACATGAATTTCATGGCAAACCATTGTGATGTTACATAGTTTATTGTGCCAAGTTAACATTTAATTGTTCTAATCATAATAAAAGGTTTGGTTTCAACTATAGGAGTAAAACAAAACTAAAGAGTAAGAGTGATAAATCTGATCATCATGTTAAACATATTCAGAAACAGAAATAAAATGTCAGAATGCAACATTGAGCCAAAGAAAAACATGGTGGATTATTGTAGTTTTGTAACATAGGTTTTGTTATTGATCTGTAATGTTGAATTTATGTAGTCCATTTTCACCTCCTTAACCCTTTTCATTTGAGCTGCAGTGATATAAATTTAAAAGGTTTGGTCATAAATCAGTTTGAACTTATATATGAAAATAAATAGTTTTCTAACCTATAAAAACATTTAATGGGGGCAAAGCGTGTATGCATGCTTAACACAGCTGAGAAACAAAGCATTTTTTAAGTGACTGTAAGATTTAAAACAGCAAATGCAACTTTAAAATGGCCTCCCCAAATAATATGTCAAGATCCACTACATGGTATTTTTAACAGTTTAACAATATACCATCAGTAGTGTATCAGTGTATCAGCCGATACCATCAGTAGTTGCAATTTATTTATTAGTTATCAAGTAGTATTGACAAAAGTGAAATTAACAGTCTGTTAACAGCCAGTTTAGGAAAGATGACACTGACATGTAAAATTACCAGCACATTTATGGAGCGAAATGCGTCCCTAAAGGAGGTTAAATATTCATTTGTTTGTGAAAAAATTGTTGTTCATCTCTCTAAGATGTTAAACATTTGATTCAGTGGTGCTCTGCATTATTAAGTAAGCAATCACATGGTGTTATAGATATATTGTTAGATTTATGAGCCTTCAGTTGATGAAGCTGACAAAAATATGTAATTTCCTCTACACTGAAGAGGTGGAGTGACCAGCACCCATATGATTCTCAGATCCTAACTTTGAATGTTGAACAGTGGAGACTGCTGCCACTGAGAAGTGAGTGACCTGCAGTGAGTGAGGGGTTTGACTCTGTGCAAGTCAGTCTGTGAAAATCTGTCAGGCCTTGATTCCCTGCAGTGCGGGGATGGTTTCTTCTAGCTGGCGATGGTCGTTAGCATGACACATTGAGCTAAGGGGTTTGCTAACTTCTCATATCCAAGATGCTGTATCTGATTTAGACTGACTGAAACGTGGCTTATTCCCCCATCCTGGGTTTAACAAGTAGCACACACTGCTTATCTTGGTTAGTACAACATCCCTGGATTATTGGGAAGAACACCCTGAAATTGTACGGAGTAGGCATACAATTCTCCACTTTAATTCCCATTTTAAATACTGGTTGTTTTTTTTTCAAAACTTGTACTATTATGGATATTTAAGTAGTTGAACATATTCAGTTACCTAATGATTACATCTGTTATTTCATGACATACCATTTTGATGTTGCACAGGTTATTGCCTCAAGTTTACATTTCATTATTCTAATTATAATAAAGGTTCTGTTTTAACTAAAGAGGTAAAACAATACTACAGAATTAGATACTCTGTAAAAGCATCTACAAACATTATTTAGATAGTTAAAATGTTGTCAATGGTTATTGATTGTATGGAGTAAAACTAATTTGGCCCTTTTAAATGTTTTATAGGTGAGCTACATAAAGAGTACATGTTTGTGTCCTGATTGTGTGATTATCATTTTAAAACACATATATGAACAGATAGTCAATGTTGACATGCAACTTTGAGCCAAAGATAAATGTAGTGGGTTATTGTTGTTTTGCAACTTTTGTAACCTATTAAAAAAATTTAATGAAGGGCAAACATGTATGTATACCTTACAAAGTGCTTAGAAAGACATTATTTATTAAGTGACTCAAAAGATTTAAATAGCAACTGCAACTTTATAATGGTCTTCCAAATAGTATTTCAAGATCTGCTACATGGTATTTGTTAACAGTTTAACAGTTTATTACCATTAGCAGTTGCAACTTATAGAAACCATCCAAACAATGTTTTATAAACAGTTTTCAAACCAACTATTAATAGTTAACAAAGTGTTATAAATATTTGGTCTATCTATCCAAAGAGATATTTATATTGTATAATTTACTTTTTTTGTTTTTACAAAGGTTTACAAATTAGTTGGAAACCATTAATACTTAGTTTATGTATTTATACAAGACTGTATAAGTCTTGGTATTTGACTTATAAAATAACAATCTATAACATTACTTATAATGGGTAAAGTTAATTAGTTATCATTTCTTCATTGGTTATCAAGGAGTATTGACAAAAGTATAATTAACAGTCAGTTAACAAATTATTAATGATGCCTATAATACAGTATTGCCAGCTTCAGAAAGATGATACCGACACACGTAAAATTACCACATTTATGGAGTAAGATGCATCCCTAAAAGAGGCTGAGTATTCATATGTGTGAAAAAATGTTATTCATCTCTGTATGATCTATGTACATTTGATTCAATGGCTTTGTGCATTCTTTAGAAAGCAATCTGTCTTTATTACATTCACACACAGTTTTATAGATATATTTTTATATTTACTTGGCCTTCAGTTGATGAAGTGGACAAAAATATGTAATTTCTTCTACACTGAAGAGGTGGAGTGACCAGCACCCATATGATTCTCAGATCCTAACTTTGAGTGTTGAACAGTGGAGACTGCTGCCACTGAGAAGTGAGTGACCTGCAGTGGGTGAGGGGTTTGATTCTCTGCAAGTCAGCCTGTGAAAATCTGTCAGGCCTTGATTCCCTGCAGTGCGGGGGATGGTTTCTTCTAGCTGACGATGGTCGTTATGGTCCTGAGGACATTACACATTGGGCTTCAGGGTTGCTTACTTCTCATATCCTAGATGTTGTATCTGACTGAAACATGGCTTTTTCCTCTTTCCTGTGTTAAACAAGTGGATGTTGGGTAAGATAATGTTAAACTGTAAAGAGTAGAAATACAAGCAGAATTCCACATTTGTCGTCAATTGCACAATTGACTACAAGCTATTCAAAAGGAGTTAAACATGTTTTCACATGAAGAAACATCTGCTGGGAAGTGACATAATAACCACATGTGTAATATCACTGAAATAATTGAAAGGTAATTATTTATTAAGTGGCCCTCTAAAGCAGTAGGGCATCTTGGCTCTCAGTGGCTCTGTTTGTCTGAAATTTTTAACGCAATGGCCATCAGAAACACATTAACATTAGTTAAACTTTAAGTGCTAAAGAGTTGTTTCAGTTGACAACACTGGAATGTAAAGACCTGTAAAGCTGAGTGTCAATAAACTTATTTTAGCAATCTCACATGCCTTCATGCACACTCTCTGTGCCGCAGTGACAATGCTGTATACCAGCCCTGTATTTGCCAACTAATTTACAACTCTATGTGTTACCAACTATAGTTATCAAAAACAACCAAAAATAGATATAACAATAATAAAACTTAGTTCTGGAGTTGCACAAACCTCTTTGAATGGGGTCAACAGAAGATAACTAGTGAAGGCCCATTCCTTAGATGTGTATCCTGCTGTGATGGTTTTGAGATGAGGTGTTGGTGGCTCATCACCATTTCAATGCCCATCAAAAACACTAACATACCAGTTAAACTTTAGGAGTGCTAAAGAAAGGTTTTAGTTCACAATACTGGAATTTAAAGTCCTGTAAAGCTGAGTGTCATTGTGAACTTATCGTATTATTATATTATTTATTATGTGCCTTTCACTTCATGCACACTCTTTGTGCACTGTGACAATGCTTGCATGCCAGTGTGTGTAGTATATGTTATAGACTGTAGTCATTAAAAAACAAACATCTTTGAATGGGGTCTAGATTAGATAATGCTAAAATACACTTACAAACACAGGTGTTTCATCCATCACTAAAAAACTATTCATTTTGAACACAATGGAACACATTACAAAACAAGATATTTGGTGTTCAAATCCATTACCTATCATAATAGCATGAAAAGGAGCCTTGAGAAATACATAAAAGAGACAAGGCTAAAAACCAAAAATGAATGGCCATGACCTTTGACCCATAAAGCTGCACTGCATTAAATACCAACATGACTGAAGGATATCACAAAATGAGCTCGGGGACACTAAAAACCACTGACAGTGGACACAGTTTATCACTGTATCTATAAATGCAAATTAAGACTTAACTATGCAAAGTGAAAGCCAGATATCAGCAAAATCCAGAAACACTGCCAACTTCCCCGGACCTGAGCTCATCTGTCACGTCACAGTGAATATTAAGACAAGTTATAATTGTGTTCACATTATAGCCTTTATTTTAAAAGCTACAATGGCAACATTTCTGGTGCCAATGTACTAAACAAGGAGAAGCGTTACTGAATAGATACATTTTTGTATTAGATATTTTCTCTTTACAAAATGCACCTTTCTATTTCTTTTTCATTAATCTATGGTGGAGTGTGAATATCACTCTGTCCTATCCAAAAGGGAACTTGTGTCATTATGTACCAGCCAACTTGGGACCACCGGGCCGCTTTATTCTATATGTGTGGCCCTTTTTTCTGTAATGTTGATCAACAAAGAAAATGCATTCTTATGCATATAAATTGAGCACGCACATACATTGTAAAGAGATCCTGTGCTTGTAATAACTCTTAATGGTAATTTCCAGTAAAAGTCTGATAATAAATCTATTTTTATGATTAATCAGCAAATACTGTTGCTGACCTTTTATATCGTTTTGGTCCTTTCTGGGAAACCCTTTATTGTAAAGGTGAACATCTAAAGTAGGAATTCCAGTATGTTTTTCCATGGCCAAGGGATCAGCCAGTATGTGTGATATCTCTGATCTAGACACTAGAGAAAGAAGTCTCAGACTTGTAATGTCATGAAGTATAAAGTCTGGAGCTGCTCCTTCTGCTCATCGAGAGCCAATTTTGGGGACCAACAGAATGTTTGTTATCCCTTAAACCCAAATGAACTTTATTATATTGGTGTTGTCAGTTCTGTAACAGAAAATGTTCCCATATACTTATAACATTGTTCTGGCTGTTCTCAGTGTCATCTAGAAAATCTTTCACAATTTCATATCAATGGAGCAACTCTACACTTTATATCACATGACATCACAAGCACTCCAGTTTTTGGATATGGGGCGAGTTGCCCATGTTTACTAATGTTTTTAGACTGCCTTAGATCATAGAAATAATATGTATGTATTTTAGAAATGGGCATAATTTCCCATTAATACAGTATCAAACCATAAAAGGTTAAGCCAGCCACTAAAGTTGAGCCTTTATATTTCTGTTACACAAACATACTAACAAATCATATTTGAAGAAGAAATGTAACATTATTCAGATGAGATTTTTTTTTCACAAGTATTATTAAATATGTTTGTATGTGCTTTACATGGTTGAGTGTGAATGTCACTCCGTGCTATCTAAGAAGGAACTTGTGACATTATGTACCAGCCAACAGTGGACTCATGTCATTATATCCTACTCAAGGGTGGACCTTCTTCTGTAATGTGCACCAACAAACAAGTTGCATTTCTTTAAGTACAGACTGAGAACACAAGTATATTGAAAACTTGATTGACATTCACTACTTGTGAAAACTGGTCAGGTAAGTATTTTGGAAATTGAACAAAGTCAAGTCAAAGTTTGATGTTACATAATTTTAATTTAAAACTCCTTTTTTAGTTTTCTTACAAAAGGAAATGGAGTGTGGACATTTTTTTTTTCTTTTTAGAGTGCAAAAGTTCAAGAGTACAAACAGAAGTCGACTTATGAAGGCCCATTCATAGATGTGTATCCTGTTGTGATGGTTTTGAGATGAGGTGTTGGTGGCTCATCACCATTTCAATGCCCATCAAAAACACTAACATACCAGTTAAACTTTAAGTGCTAAAAGAAAAGTTTCAGTTTACAATACTGGAATGTAAAGTCCTGTAAAGCTGAGTGTCATTGTGAACTTATCGTAACATTTATTATGTGCCTTTCACTTCACGCACACTCTCTGTGCACTGTGACAATGCTGCATGCCAGTGTGTGTAGTATGTGTTACAGACTGTAGTCATTAAAAAAACAAACATCTTTGAATGGGGTCTAGATTAGATAATGCTAAAATACACTAACAAACACAGGTGTTTCATCCATCACTGAAAAACTATTGTGAACACAAAGGAATACATTACAAAACAAGATATTTGCTGTTCAAATCCATTAACTATCTGCCATAATAGCATGAAAAGATTTAGAGAACCTTGAGAAATCTCTGCATAAAAGGGACAAGGCTAAAACCAAAAATGAATGGCCATGACCTTTGACCCATAAAGCTGCACTGCATTAAATACCAACATGATATCACAAAATGAGCTTGGGGACACTGAAAAACCACTGACAGTGAACACAGTTCATCACTGCATCTATAAATGCAATTTAAGACTCTACTATGCTAAGTGAAAGCCAGATTCAACAAAATCCAGAAACGCCCACTGACTTCTCTGGACCTGAGCTCATCTGTCATGTCACAGTTTGATTTCTTTCTTTTGAAGCAAACAGCTTTTAAGGATTAGTCACAGACTTGTGTTAAATCATTTTATAGTGATTAACTAATTAAAATAAATATATTATTTATTAAAATAAGTAATTATATTGCTGATCATTTTATGTATAATGTTACTCATTTATAGATTTATTTTTCTGAATTTTTGGTGATACATTGGTAGTCTAAATATACATGTATATATATATATATATATATATATATATATATATATATATATATATATATATATATATATATAAAACAAAAGACAACAATAAAGTTATTAACAGTAAATAGTAAGATAAAACTGAATTCACAGGATTATGGGAGCCTTCTTTAAAAGATATACTTTGCTTTGGCAAGTATTATTTCTGTAATATTTATTATCACAAAAAATGTTGATATATTGCAAGCAATAAAGTTTACATACCCATTTTTAAAGATACAAATGAAGTTTTAGTGAAAAAGAAGCACTCTATAGGTGAGAGAACCAGGATAAACCAGTTTGACTGCAGTAAATGGATGTCCCACCTTTGATAGGCAGGCGATCGGCTCAAGGCTTCAGGTCCCCTCTTGGCAATTTCTTTAAAAAATTGTAAAAATCACATTTGCAGTAATATTGTGAAAGAAGACCTCAAAAGTAAATTTTCAATTCTAGTTTTGTATTTTTAAAATGACTGCTAATAAAGGTTCCCTCTTGGATAGTACACTTAGATAGTCCCCTATTATTCATGTTCGCATGTATGTGTGTGTGTGTGTGTGTGTGTGTGTGTGTGTGTGTGACAAAATAAGGACTGCATACATTTTTAGCCCACACAGTGTGGACATTTTTGGAAAGTGAGGACATTTTGGCTTATTGGATGGTAAAGACTTAGTTCTAAGGTTCAGGTCAGAATTAGTGGTTAGGCAGCAGAGATGGAACATAGTCATTAGCTCTTTTTAGGGCTGCTCTGAAGTCCCTTCTTTATGCTCTCCATTTTTACTTGAAGCCACACAATGGTGGCATCATGCCACTCCACTGTGTGATTCTTGACAGCATGCCGGCATCGTGGAAGCAAAAGAGGCATGACCCCGTGACGTTTAACACGGCAATTAGTAGTAATGTAATGTTAGTTCATGGGTCACTTTTGCTACTTGACTGAAAATTGTTGGATTGGTTCAGATTAAATGGATCTGGGGTATCAAATGTCGACTTGCAGGGGATGAGTTGTGTTAATGTTGCTTGATTTAAGAAAATGAAGGGAAAGTAATTGATCTATGGCAATTTTTTATAAATTTCACACTTTTTAATCGTTGGGCCTGGGGTAAAGTATTCAGTCAAGTGAAGCTGTGGGTGTAAAAGTCCAAGTTTAGTTGCAAGTATTTTGATTTTTGTCAAGTCCAAAGTCATCAAAGTTGTGACTGAAGTCTTATTTGAGACCCAGTTATGTGACTCCACACCTCTAAGGTTTAAAATTTAGTTGTGGTAGTTACGTTTAGGGAAAGTGGCTTGGAAATACACAATGTCAATGATGGTCCTCACAATAATAGAAGAACAGGAACTTGTGTTTGTGTGTGTGCGTGCCCTGGCCAAGTCCCAAGAGGCCGCCTGCCTGCCCCATTACGTGTTTGGTGTCAAACTGAGTGTGAAGAAGTGTACAGGGCCCCTGGGAGTCGTATACCACCCGTTAACTCACACTTTGCTTACGCTCTCGTTTCTCCATCTGATTTGTATATCATCTGTGTACACTCTGGAGGTATCACAAACCGCGCTGGGATAAATGTCCTTGTCCTCACCCTGACCTGACCGTGTTAATGCGACCACTCCCTGCGTCGTCCCAACTCTTAGAAAGACTTTTGTTTTGCTCCACAGAAAGGAAGCATGTTTATGGGGAACAAATGATAGAAAACAAAGACAACAATGATTTACTGGCCTCCAGTTGCGTTTTACAAAAGTCCAATTTGAAGAAACAGATGTGGATTTAGTCACAAAGTGGCTCCGCAGATGCTTTCAGTTTGGAAGTTGGACAGCAAAGCTTCACTCACCACACAGCAGACAGACACTCGCTCTGACATGTGGGACTGAAGGTTCATTAAAACCCCTTTTCCAAACTCAAACTACTGAACTTTTAACTTCACTGTCACAGAGAGGGAGCAGGTTGGATCTTTATCTCCAGAAAAATCTATAATTCCTGTTTTGGGAAGTATGTGTAGCTTTTGGGCATTTCTTTCAGAAATACCATTATATGGTCACATTTCTCCAGTATTGGAGAAACCCCCCCCCCCATCAAATCCAGCCCACTTTACCCAGGAAATCCTTGTCTGGTTGCGGTGCCAGGGTTACCAGAATCACATGGCAGGTTTTAAAGATTCTGCAGAATACAGAACACATGCTTCTCATCTGTTTCACCTCCCGACTGTGACTGCTTTGCATGTAATCAAACAAAAAACAACAAAATCAGAATTGCTTGAGCTAGCTTCCTGAATAATTACCATAAATCTGATGGTTTGTGTTCAGCATTGACCTCATAAAGATGGAGTTAATTTGCATTATTTTTCACTGAGCGCTAATACTGTGCATGGCTGGCTTTGTATGCCAAGAGCAAGTTGTGTGTGTGTGTGTGTGTGTGTGTGTGTGGGTGGGGGGGGGGTGTGCAATTAATACTGGTCTGTCAATATGACTGTACGTCAATCACGTACAATTACGTCCATAAATAATACCACATTCAATTTAGTGACTTAATATCATATAATCTGAAACTCTAAAATCTGTAACTTAATAAATACCCAGATTGGTTATATTGATTTATCAGTACTGATAATGTCTTACTTTCAACTTAACAGTTACTGAATTCGTATTACTTTTAGAGATAAAATGTTGGTTCAAGTTGGTTTTGCTGAAAAATAATCAGATTTGCCCTGCACTCGCTACTGACGGCCTGAAATACAGAATACGTCAGACTTCAAATGACCATATATATGACTCACCCTGTAAGGCTACATTTTGAAGAAAAGTTTGATTTCCTTGCATGCCTCTGTTGAACAAAGAATCCAGAAAGGGAGACAATTCTTGATTTATTAAACGGTAAAAGGAGTAAAAGGGTTTTGCATTTGTCAACAGCAAAAACTGTCTTAACATCACATTAAAAACTCTCACACACTTTGCATTTAAGTGTTCATGGGCCCATAGTCTCATAATCTGGCCATGACCACTGCCATGTTCAGAAGTTTGTGTTATTGTGTGACTTTGCTGAATCCAAACTCTTTAAAACTCAAAAGACACAACTGGTTTTGTCGATGGAGTCCGGCTTTGAAGAGAGCATCGATAAGTTTTACTTTTAGTTTAAGTTGTGCGAAAATTTGTAAATGGATGTTTTGGTATAGATTTGCTGTCATTGTGGTCACCTTTGACTTCGATTCATCAAGATTTTTCCCTGTTTTTGGATTCTTTGCTCACATGGTGGCATGCGAGAAAAAGTTTTTATCACAAATTTAACATAACATTTGGTGAATAACAGATATAAAAATGGTCATGCGGGGGGTGAAGTATTCCTTTAAAGCTTCAAGCGAGAGTTTTCTGTCCTGCTGTTGCAGCTTTGGACTGCTTAAACTGATATCCATTTAGTCCATATCTTGGCTCTGTTCTGTTGGTATGTGTGTGCTTGGCAAATGTCAGTAAGCTGTGAGGCTGCGTCGGTTTTATTGCTCTCCCACAGATATGCTTGTGGGCAATTACATGAGAGACGATACGAAATGAGTAAAAACTGAAGGTTTTCATTTACAAAAAAAAAAAAGAATAATATTCATTAATAGCAGGTATGTTTTTACCATTTCACTATTAAAAGTAATCTTTAAATCTTTAAATATAAGCTATAATAATGTGGATCAAGTCTTACTTGATCATGTTTCAGTGGTACATTATGTGCTGCATGTCTCTTCTTTGTTCTTGTCTCTGCTTTAAACTCAAATAGTCAAAACACATCTTTGGCTCTTGTGATTACAGCGGTCACTACAAAGTGAAGTGATTGACCCACTTGTGCAGATGGACGTCCAACTCAATCTAGAACAGAGACAAAGATGTCCGCCCCACACGGTCCCCGGGGTAAATGAGTCCACAGCTTAATCCTGACCCAATCAATCGGAGCCTTGAATGGAATTACCTGTGAGTATTCCCGATCATCCACTCGGCTAATTAGCACTGTTCATCTACTCTGGGCGGAGACGCTCCCATGGCACTCACAGGGTCAAACTAATTAAACATCTTGGCTCTATATGGCCTCTCGCTGCAACTCATTTACTTAAAGTCGGAGTAACTCCACAGGATTGGGCGTTTCTTTTGATCTGTAGATGTGTACTGGGTTTGATTATTGATCTGGACCTGAAGTCGTGCTGGTTTCTGTTGGGGGTCACCCTGCAGCAGTAATCAAGATAATGGGGAGTGACGGGTCGCAGACCTCATTGTAACTGAATTGTTGTGTGGCAGACGGGACGACAAACAACTCAGAGTGATATAGGGAGGGGGAGGGGCTGGTCAAATTAATTGATTTCCATACTTTAGGGGTTTAGGGGTTTGTCTTCCACTGGCAAAGGTTGGTGCTGAAATTAAAAACTGACGGCTGATAGATGATACGGGTGTGTTTGTTTGCTCCAAATTTTTGAGTATCCTCCAAGCTCCATATGATACCTTAATGCTGCGTCTTGTTCACATATGTTTATAATCCGTGTGATGGCCTGATTGTTTGGCATAATGAGCCTCTTCCTTTTGACGAAACAGGGATAACCTTGGACGCATCAGCAGCCCCCCCACATGAGAGTGAAGTCATATATCCTCCTCCAGTAATATAATCTTCTCTAGCGATTCTAGTTTCAAGCTTAGAAGGTGTTAGACTCAGCAGTGGGAGTGATTCAAATCAGAGCTGATAAGAAAAGTGGAAAATTTGATTTCCATCGCTTTTACTCAGCTGCTAAAGTGCTGCATTGCCTTGACACTGCAGCACCAGTCTGGCTGAAGAAACAGCTCTAACTGATGCTGCAGATCTTGTTGTTGGAGCTATAATTTTCTTGGAAGATTGTATGTGATTTTTTTAAACCACCAGAAAATACCTTTAAGAAAACTTTGATTAACATTTCTTATCTAAACTGAGAGAGAGAAAATAGACTTGGCAATGCTTCAGCTCCACTTTCACACGTAAGATTGTTATTTAAAAGCGCTGCCGAGTTCCAGCAAGCAAAGCAGTAGCAATAATTAAAGGTAGCAGTTATGCAGACGACAGTCCTCCCACTAATCCAGGATGCATTGATTAACCTGTCAGAGCCTCAATCAGTGTGTCACTCAAGGTTTGATTGGCTCGATCTTTAGGGGCCTCCAGACTGAAATGTAAGCACGAATAAATAAAGGCTACTGAAGCAATGAACCAATGATGTATAAAGCATTTTGGCCACCTGCAAGACTTATTTTGATGTCCTTTGTTAAAATCAGAAAGTTTATCAGAAAGAAGGAATTCATACCACCTGCATAAATTAAAGTTGCGCTGAGTTTTTGAACAATCTTCGAACACATTAAAACTTTTTTAAAGTGATGGTGTCACACACATTTTGAACCAAGAAGCAGACAACAACAAGACATATTAAGTTTTTATGATGGCCATTTGACATTTTGCACATTATCACAGCCTTTGTTTGTCCCTCCTTCACCACCCTTGGTTGTCTCAGGATTCTGCAAACCTATATATGCTCTCTGCTGCAATATATCATTATACTCTACCAGTCAGCCTGCATCATCTGCATTTCGGTCCTCTCCCTGTTCCCCTGCACACACCAGCCGTGACAGTGATATAAAAACCTCCAGGTATGAACCCTTAAAAACTAAACTGAATGCACATGCAAACTCTTCTGAAGTAATTTGCGATGTTAACTCAACCCCGTGTTACGTTTCAGCACTTTCCACTAATGCAGCATCTGCAGGAGTGTGTATGTAAGCTCACCGTTCACAACATCATCCATCAAAATGAGTAACAGCAGCGCTAATGAAGGCTCTTTACAATGAATTAAAGCAAATCGAATTCTAATGCAGATGACAAAATGCTTTCAGACGCTGATTTATCTTGTGATTGGTCATGCTCGTCAGCTGACCCCTGACCTCAGGAAGCATATAAAACAGCAGGAAGTTTACACAAGCCCCAATTTATAAGTGATGGGTGACACCGGGCCAACATACCCTCCCTGCAGCTGCCATCCAGGCACTCTATAATCTGATAAATGGTCCTTTGTTTTGCATGGATTTATGCAGTACGGAGATGTAAGTCAGCTATGACAAGCCATAAGGTCATAAAACAACGTCATGACAAACCTTATAAATCATGTGGATCCATAAAAATTGAACACAATTTATTTTTTAAACTGGAAACACACTTTTGTAAAACTTTATATTGTTGGGATTCATGAATGGACTTTGCCGGAATTCACATACTTGGTATCCCTCCCATTTTTTTTCTGAGAAAACTCGTTTTTTATTGCTCTTTCCCACTTTCCTACCGAGGTTTCTTCTGTATTTCTCACAGTTTATAACAAATTTTCCCACTTTTTTTTCCTTTTTTTTGATAATAACCTGTTTCGGGCAGTGTGTATAAGCCCTACAACTTAGAATATTTTGTCTCCTACTTGTTGGCATATCCCCGTCTCTCCCTTCTTCTCCGGCCCTCCGGGACCAGAGAGTGGCGCCTGCTGGGCCCACATGGGTTGGGTGCGACTGCAGGTAAACGCCTCATCATACTTGCCATTCCTCTTGATATTCCTTAAACACTTGTGTTTTTCATTGGCCTCTCCTAGTTTCTGTTTCTCGCAACACATGTATAAGCCAATCCTAAAAGTGTACTGATTCTTCCTGATGGAGCTTCCCCCAATCATCCTCTTTCTCTGACCCTCTGACCCCATGAATCTGGAGGGGCTGCCAGTGGACACCTTGTGTCCATGCTGATGGTGTTTCACATGCCTTAGCTAACTACCTGCAAGAGTGTCCCCTCAAAAAGCAACACATTTTTAAAATCGGCCACTGCTGCTATGGTCCATGGCTGCAATGACAGGCGGGTGCATCGTTCGGTTTTTCAGAAGTGTGCAGCTGTCTTCCAGACGCTCGGCCTTCACCTGTAAAATGTCACTAAAACTAACATTTACTGTCCAGAAAGGGACTCAAAATTACCTCAAAAACCGCTTTTCCACAGAGATTGTGCTATAGAGCTGCAACAAAGTCATTCTTCATACCACCCCTGAATTTTACACAGCATGAAATGACAGAGGCATCATTTCACTCAAATGTGTGATTATGCACTTCATTGTGGCATCCCGCAATCAAAAGAAGCATAACTGGCATAACATGTTTCACAACAGCATCAGCCTCTTGTGTGACACAATATATGCATTGGCAGTGTTTCTAAACAATGACAAAGGCCTAACATGTCAATAACGATCATTTACCATCCCTGTTATATAGCAGCTGATCTCATCTTCTGCTCAGAGGTCAGAGAGCTCCGGACCGCGTTGTTTTCCCAATTTACGGACATTTATGGCTACTGTTCTTCTTTGAATTAGCCACTAAGCTTACAGCTGCTTTGTATATCTCCCACAATGGGTTGCACACATAACACGCCATCAAAGTCGCCATCAAATGTCACACCCGTGCAGCCCATGGTGACGTCTTTCCAGCTGTATGTTTTACACAGACCTCTTTTCAGCGCTGTTTCTACCTCCAATCGAGGCTCAGAGGTGAGACCTCTCTGTCGTTACACAATCGGATGTTATATACAGAATGGCTAAGTGGTTTAACAGCGTGATATATTCCCATCTTGAACAGGCAGCGTAAACGCAGCTAAAAAGACACTAAAAGAGTTGCAAAGGATCTATAAGGAGACGCAACAACAAAAAAACACCAAACAATGACCAAAAAGGACAAAACTACACCAGAGACACAAAAAACACAAAGACATGTAACAACTACAAAAACACTTAAAACAACAGAGCCCTTTGCATATCTGCGCCCAGGGGCCCACCACTGTCCCATAATTTGCTCATGTCTGAAACTCATTTTGGTTTAGAAATCCTCCCTATTTTTGAGGTCTCACTTGTTGGCAGGTATGGGCATACATTTGGGACTAATGCAGAGGAAAAGCAATACCATAATGTAACAATGAAGAGGAAAAACAAACCACTTCTTTTCTTTTCTTTTTCTTTTTTTTTTTTGGAAAGAACATCTCTGGCAACACATTGTGTTCAGAGTGGAGCCTCATTGTACTTCCAGCATGAAAACAGCTGCATGAAATCAGCTTTAATGCAGTAATGACACAGATAACACATTGTTGAGTTCAACATCTGCTGTATGCAAAATTATCTTCCATTCATCCTTAAAGCTGCAGCACAAAACATGAGTAGTTGCTGGATTAGTTCGACCATTTTTCTGTGGAAAAAAAAAGCAGATGTTGATATTCCTGGTGGAAAGACAAGAGTGCAGCGGTGCCTTTTTTTTACTCATTGAGTGGAGGGTCTGTGTAGTGTTCAATATATACAGGGTTGCCATGGTCATGGAAAACCTGGAAAAGTCACGGAATTTCACAATAAAATTTCCTGGCCTGAGGATGTCATGGAATTAGTAAAAAATTCATTGAAAGTTTTGGAAAAATGGAATTTTGTTGTGTTTAAAGTAGTAGTTACAGAAATATTCTGTGAATAACCTTCCATGTAGTGTAACATAAAGTTAAATTTATTTTCCATAGCTGTCGACTCAGGTTACAACAGCATTTGAATTTTAAGGTACAATAACTGTCTCAGAAAATATCACGGTTTCACAAAATTGCAATTTACATTAAAGGACAATTAGTATCATTATTTTTATCAGTTAATATTAGTTTTAAAGGGATAGTTCACCCACAAATGAAAATTCAGTCATAATCTATGTGAAGTTTTATTGTCCACAAGACACTGCCGGAGTTTCACGGAGAAAAGCGCACATAAGTTAACGCGGCTGGCTAAGGCGACAAACATGGTAGTGATTTTTTTTTTTAAACAACTAAGCACAATGTGAGGGACAAATTCTCTGTTTTTCGTTTTTTGCAATTATGTATTTAAGCAAATGTGCACAAAATAAAAACCATAAACTTTCATACCACCTTAAAACCAGTAGCCTGTATTACTGTTATATTACGTTTGTTTACCATCAGTGCATTTCGTTTTCTCTTCTCTTCATTTTTTCTTTCTCTCTTAAATAATAAAAAGAAGCTGCTGTGCACCAGGAGTTACAAGGCCGGGGCACGCTGAAACCATGACCTACAAGCTGAGACATAATTTGAACCTCTTCTTGTGTGTGCTTCCTTCCACAGGTGACTGGTTTTGGTTGGTGTCTGGGGGGCTGCTTGGCGGAGGCGAATGGCGGGTGAAGGTGAATGGAAGAAAGCATGCGGCTCCTCCGGGACTGGATAATTTGAGGTGGGCATCTGGGAACTGAAGGTTCACGGTTCATGGATGCCCGGGATTGCGGCTCCATGGGGAAGTCTTAGGTGTGTCAAAAGCTCTGCAGTCACCTTCCCGTCCCAACACATGGGAACTGACATCATGCATCTGTGTCTAATGCCAGGGTCGGGTAAGGGATACGGCTTGACCTTTGGCCTTTGGTGAAATTCAGCCATTCGTCATGCGTCGCTGGATCGGGGGCTGCAGCTCCTGGCACATCTGGTCATAATGCAGGTAGCGTGTGGAGGAAGCGGCTTCTGTGGATCCGACCAATCTGCTGATGTGTATAAATTGATGGTGGCTGGGCCTTGCGCTTCTTTGGAGACGCTGGCTCTCAGCCTAATGAGGTTGTATATCCTGTGAGCTTCATCCACTCTGAGGCAGAAAGTGCTCACCTTTGAACTTTTGGAAAAATCCTAAAGAATCTTGATAAGATGCGTTGAGAGATAGCAGAAAACGCCACTATATCAGGGGGTTTATTTTTGCCTGCTGATGCATAAATTATCCATCCATCTTTACACTTCAAACAATGCCATGATCGTTACAAAGTGTCCCATTTAGCTGTCTGCTGGTGTTTAAAATTATTGCGTAAAGGATCCTTTAGGGAACTTCAGGTGTTTACATTGTCAAAGACGGATGACACTAGCACTCTCTTTAGCTTGAGCACTCAGTGTAAACGTCACTTTTTGTTTGACGACCTGTAATACAAAACTTCCATATAGGTTTAGTCACAGAACAGAAAACTTGAGTTCAAGGACAGAAGTTTTATTAAAAACATTTATTAAGTTGGACATATTAGTTAAAACAATGACTGTTTTTGATCTCAAAGCTATTTCCATCATGATTAAGACCCTGTGAGGTTAAAACCAGGTGGCATTTTAACAAATATGTCTGACTTAATAAAGGCTTTTAACATTTTGATGGACTGGGAAACATGTTTAGTGCGTAGGATTTAGGGGATATTTTGTCAAAAGTGGAATACATTATAATACGTATATGTTTAATAAGAATCATTGTGTGTTCATTTCTTTAGAATGAGCTGTTTATTTCTAAATTCATACATTTATATCAGTGTATGTTTGATTTGGAGAGGAAGAAACCCCCGCTGATAATTCAGCTCCCAGTGAAAATCTCCTGAACAATGAGTATTGATTGTATTGTAACCAGGGGAAGATCCCAGTGGTTGCAATCTGCAATCCTTACTGCTATGCCACGAAATCTCCCTAAATTTTACACAATGGGCCTTTAATATTTAAATATAACTGTCACTTATGAAGTAAGGCAGTGTAGCGTTAAGAAAATAACTTAACCCAAGCTACTAACCTCATGAGTTTGCCATAGACTTGCCAAAACATCTCTATCACCCCCTGGTGGCAGTACAGGTCATAATAAGTTTTTTGATGCATTCAAAAACACAACTTAAGTGTCACCACTGTAAACACTGTAAAAACAGATTACGTTGAAAAATATTACAAAAGTTCGAGTGCGACAAACACTGTAATCCCATTTAGCCACCTTTTACCTTTTTTAAGACAAGCAAAACCATAAAAGTTCAAAAATTATATGGACGAATTTTATGTTGGAGAACAAAACATCTTAATATCTTTGTAAACCACAAACCTTATTTAAGGCATTTTACTGAAAACCCATTCAAGAACCCCATAGACTTTAAGAGGAGGGAACCGGAAATGCTAAAAAGCTAACGGACTTCCGCGTTTTAGGACTCACAACTGTTGATTTTGGTATTTTATTTTGTGTACTGTTCCTTTAAATTGACAGTTAATCGGTGTAACTGTAGCACCGCGTGCTGGTGAGAGGAGAAACAGAGCCAACAGCAGACGAAGGAAGGAGATAAATCACAAACTAAGGAGGATTAAAGAAAAATACCAGCTAAGAAGCAAGTTTCAGCAATTTAAATATGTATTTTAACTTTTTTAGGAGGGAGGATTTTCTGTTGGCGTTGCTGGACTCCGGTTTTTGTTCGAGTTTTGAAGGAGGATTTGGTGAGTGAAAACTGTTTTTCCCCATGTCAGTTAGCATACTATTTCTTTGTTTTTCAAGCTTTTCCATTGCCTGTAGATAAGCTGAGACAGCGTGAATACGTTAATATTGTGTGTTTTGTCGTTATTTTTTGTGTAAAGTTAATTAAGAAGCCTCATGAAACAGGCATGGACAAGTTTAGCCTTGTTAGTGAAGTGAGGAAAAACGCCATTTTGGTTCCAATTTAATTTACAGTTACCTCGTATTTAGGCGCTACCAGTCATTCTCAAGTAATCCATTTTGATAGAAAATACATATTTGTTTGTTGTATTGTTATACTACAGGCCAGGTGAGCGTCATTTGGTGTTTGCACAACTGCAGCAGGAAAACAAATATGGCGGACCAACCCTAGTATAACGGTCTTCTTCGAGGATGAAGATCATTACCATCATTATCATGGTAGGACTCATTTTTCAATGTTTCGCTATTTGGGACTTTGAGTCTTTGTTCTGGTTTAAACTGTATTTTATTTTGCATTTGTTTTTTGCCAAATTTGTAATGCAAATAGTATATGTCACTTAATTAATTTTGACATGTAAAACAAAATAGAAAAATGATTATATAAACAAGCAGACAGAAAAAAAAGTGATATTTACAGATAATAAAAACAAAAAGCAAAAGAAATGGTCAAACACGATGACTTGCTTTACATATTGGAAAAAGAGTGAGAAGTACAAACTTATTGTATCCTTCTCCACAAGTCATTGAATTTTAATTAATTGCTTCCTTATTAATTTAAACTTATACTATAATAAATGTACACGCATACACGCCATATAACCCAAATCAAATATCAACAATTCTACATTATTATCTGGTACAATACTATTACGCTTTGGCTTCACAAAGAAGCACTAAATTCTGCTAAATCTTATATGTAGTCTTATTTTGGTGCAAATATTTACAGAAATGTAGCACAATATGGAAGTGAAAGCAGTGTTATTTATTTAAATGTGAAAGTGCAATGAATATTTTGTCCCTAAAAATAATTAATGATTATGATAGATAATCCTGATCTCAATGCTGATCAAAATAATCAGAATGATCATTTTGGCCATAATTGTGCAGCCCTTTTTAATAGCACCTCTGATCAAAAGCATCCAGTAACAGTCGCTGTGTTTTGACTTGATGAGGACTTGTGGCGACAGCAGAAAATCCGCATCTTCTCCATTTCTTGCCTCGGTCATAGAGGTCAACCTGTGATTGACACAAGGGCGCTGATAGACATTTGACCCCCTGACCTTTGATGAAGGCTCAGTTGGAAAATCATGACCCTTCAGAACTGACATTGACATGATCTCCTTAAAGGCGGGAACGCCCACAGAATATATATTGGCATGAGCCGCATTGAACCCAATGGCAACTGTTAGGTGACCTTGTAGCTTTGAGCCAATTGAGGAGAAACTCCCTGTGGAGAAACCCCTCTCCACCTGATTGAAATTCCTGTGGAGGAGCTGTATGGAGATCTGAAGCCACAGCAGTGATCCACAGTGACAGTCAAATTACAGGAACCCAAGCAGACTTTTATCTCCGTCTCCATCCGAAAACTATTCGCTTAAGTCCTGTAAATTATGATAAATGCCGCTGGGCTGGAATGTGCTTGTTGCAACAGGTTTTTTTCTTTTCCTTTTGAGGATTGTCTCTGATTGATATGTAGTATCTCATCAGTATCAATCACTCAGGGTGTTTACTGTCAAAGTAATCACTGTAGATGTTATCAGCGTTTGGTTAAATCAGCCACAGTGCTGATCTGAGGGTTTAACAGGAGGTTAAACTAACATGTTCCCGACACGAGAGAAAGGAAAACCAACGGATAAGAAAAACAACTCTTCCTATCAGCTGATTTTGCTCAAAGCTATTATTTGGGGGGTCAAACAGTCTGAGGAAGCTGTGGAGGAATGTAACTAAGTATATTTACTCAAAGACAAATTGTAGGTACTTGAATTTTACTTGAGCATTTAAATCTCATGCACCTTTCACCAAAAACTACTATAACACTTCAGAGGGAAATATTGACTTTTTACTACACTGCAATACTTGATAGCTTCAGTTACTAGTTACTTAAATTAAGATTTTTGCACAAAAATCATATGAAAATATACATGGACAGTGGAAACGATTGGTTGATTAATCAGAAGATTAATTTGCAATGGTTTTGATGATTGTTTAAGTCATTTTTCATCATTCCAGCTTTTTATGAGGGATTTTACGAGTAACTGTATTTAGAGTGTGGTATGAGTACTTGTATTTAAATACTGAATCTGAATATTTCCTCCTCCACTGTATGGAAGCAAATAAAAGACCTAAGTAATTGACATTTAAACACCACTGAGTTCATAGCAATAAAATAGTTTACTTTGAAAACCATGCATTTAATTGTGTTTGTTCTGAATTTATCTTCTTAAACATTAAATTATGAAATGTCTTTATTTGCAATTTTGAAAGCTGAAATTGAAATAAACTCCAAAATTCAAGTTTCAGAATTTAAAAAAAGAAAGAAAAGTTTTAGGTTGCTCGAAATTGAGTGGTTCATAGAACTTAATTGTTAAAATTCCAATTTTTAAGTATCTTATTTGCTTTTCTAACAGTATTTAATAATAGATAAAATGATCAGTACGTTTCCAAGCACAATCTTTAAAGCTCACTTTTTTGTTGTGAATTGTGCTTGTGTTAGAGACAGAAGGCATGCTTTGTTTCCCAAACAATTTGCAGCTGTAGGATGCATGTCTGATATTAGCTCGTTGAAAAAAAAGAAAAAATATAACCAAACAAAATGACAATTCGGGGAAATGAGGGCTGAAATTCAATGAAATGCAGCAGAAGGCACAGTAACAAGATGGGAACCAGCATGGCAAGTTAATGAGCTGTAGCTGACAGTCCAATATGGATTTGCTTCCGTGACGTTGAATGAGAATATAGTGCGACGAGTGGGAGTGTTTTGTGTGTAGAATAATGTTGCTTCTTATGCTGCTTAGTCTTCAAGTCTGTCTTTGTCTCTCCGGCGTGCTCATCATTAAAATAACTTATTTAGCTGATAGCATCTGCTGAGTGGCTATGTGTTTGCATTATGAATAGCAGGCTTTCATTGTGTGTAGCATGGAGGAATATGGAGAACCAAATGAGTTCATAGATTTAGACATAACTCCACCCTGAAAAATCTGCCAGAAGCATGTTTATAATCAATTTAGATGTTCTCAAGTGTGAATGAGGGACATTTTTAACCCGGAGCTGAAGTCTGTATACAGTAACAAAGATTATCACGAACCTGCTGGATCTCATTTTGCTGATTTTAAAGCTTTTTTTTTTTTTTTTTTTTTCAACACTGTGCTGTCACTCAAGAAACCCCGAAAGGCCTCACCATCTATCAGAACAGAGAGAGAAAAAAGGTTTCTGTCTTCACATACTTCAAGGAGGTCATGTCTTCAGCCTTGATTTGATTTGACAGTCTGGATGAACACATCAATTTGATGAACCAGGTGTCTCCAATTGTGATTTGCAAGTTTACGCAATTGTGAATTACGTGAACTTGCAATGCTTGTATAAAAAAAAGATCATATCTGTCTTAAATTTGGTTAAAAATTAATTTATTCTTAAAACATTAAATTTAAGTGTCAGATACCTGCAGACACCCTGCTTCTTCCATCAGGAACCCAGCGGGCTGCTCCACTCTCACTCTTTCCTTCATTAATTAATGTCGACTTCACCTTCATTCCACCAATTTAAACCAATATCTTCATCCTTTTCACCATCACTGAGTCCACACTGTCAGACTGCCTTGTAATGCTCTTCAGGATTTTTATTGAAACACCAATACGCTGTTCCTCTCCAAAGACTTGCTGCTTATTGCATCCTCCAGAACATATGCCAGCCGCATGATCTCCAAGCATACTTCTGCCTTCCAAGATTACTTGGCAGGAACAAGCTTCTACGAGTGACAATCTGGACCTCGCTGTGATCGTCTCAGCTTGCCTACTTGTCCTTTATTTCATACTCCCAAAATGTCATTACACTCTGCAGACATTTTTTGTTTCCAGCTTTGATTGGGGTAACACCACTGCCCTCTTTTTAAACTCCTCTTTGCGCTCAGTCCCTTCCAAGCTCTTGTCTCAGCCGCTCTTCACATCAGAGACGGGCTCAGGAGCTATCGAACATCAGATACTCATCTGAATGGCATCCAACACTTTGAGCCTTTCAAACATCCAGTCTCAGTGTGGACCCCACAACACTCCAGTTCAGCTCAGTGGCCAACAGCTCTCCCAAACCTGTCATCCTTACAACCTCTCCTCTGTCCAGCAAGTCCATCATTCCAGGGTCTGCTTCCAGCACTCTCCTCCCAGCAGCTGTCATTCGTCCCGATCCAACCACTCCATCCAAAAATCAGAGTCCCACGGGCCGCTTGTCTCATCATGTCTAATCCCAAAGTTCTCATCGAGACGAAGAGCCAAATATCCACATACCCAGCATTGGTCTCCTCATTACACAGTTTCTAAAAAATCCCTGCCACCCAGGCCTGTTAATGTGTTACTCACTGGTATGTTGTCCAGCCTTTTCTGAAAAACAACTTCGACAAAATTCTGCTCTTGTACATGTTTGAATTGATGTTCAGGGGTTCATTTTAGCAACCAACTATTGTATAAAAAACACTGCTTCTACCGCTAGCACCATGGCTAGATATGTCCCAAAATTATGATTTAAAAAAAAAACAATTTTGTTGCTACAAGATGGATAGATATGCCCTGAACTCTTGATTTAAAAAAAAAAGTCTTTACATACGTGGCTGGACATGTCTTCAACTCTCCATAAAGACACGCACGCATTTGTTGTGACAAACTTAGCTAGACGTGTCCCGCACTCTTGATTTAAAAAAAAAAAAGAAAGAAGCACACATTTGTCAAAACAAAAACAGCTGGAATAGTCCAAAACTCTTGATTTGAAAATCTGCTTTTGTCAAACACGGCTAGACACGTCCCAAACTGTGCTTTTTACATGACAGGAAATGTCGCGACAATAAGAGATTGCTCAATGTCAGTTCAATGTCCCGAAACTTGAGTCGTTTACTTATTAAGTTCTGCCACCCCAAAGTTTTCAAAAAGCACCAAACATGTCGCAAACTGCAGCAACAGGTGTATTAAACACTTCTTTTCGTGTGATTTCACTGTGATTTTGGAAAATTTCACTTCATAAAGGCATGACATAACTCCAGTCAAGCCTTTGAACGAACGTGTGGATTACATACTGTTTGCGTTATTGTCATACAAAGTGAGGAATACATTTTTTCTTTAACTTGGAAGCTACTTGGGGGGAAATCTAAATTCAAGAGGGTGGATGTAATCTTTTGGAAGTAATCTTGCTGATCCCATTAGACAGGTACATATGATTTAAAGCACTGCAGTGTCTGTGTCAGGAAATCAGAGGCGTGCACACTGCTCAGCTCTTTTGATAGCTGGAAAATTGCTCAGAATCCAGTAAACAACATATAAATTCAACACGAGGCTTGTAAAGCTGCCCCTGAAAACCACAGCTACTGTACCAGTGGCTGTTTTACGTGAATGTTCATTAAGTTTACAAGACAGACTAATAAACTGGTAGACAGCGTTCTCTATTAAATCTATAAAGATGTAAGTGTGAAGCTGAGTATCATATGCAGCAGAGCAGCTAGACAAGAAGCAGGAAGTGGGATAAATCATAACCAGATTCCATTAGTTCCCCTGTGGAAGTTAATGCCTTGAAGAGAACTTTTAATTTGATTTATTATGTCCCCCCACCCACTGAGATGGAAGTGTGGAGGACAGGAAATGATGTGCAGTGACGGGAGAGGAGACACACATGAGAGATCACCAGTATAGTGTGTCAGGTAAAACAGGGACAGATGGGCTCCACACTGGCCATTTTCTAACTGTGGTACTTGATTTTGTGGTCAAAAAATAGCACAGAATCATGCAAAAATGAGCTCTTCTTTTCTGCAATGAACTCACAAGCATCATGCTGTTTCTGGGGGTTACGTCAGAAAATTTTTGTTGGTTTCAAAGAACTCTGATGCACTTTTCCTCATTTTAGATTCTCCTTTTTTTTATTGAATTATAGCCAAATCAAATCAAGACCCTATTACCTCACTCTTCTCCAGTCTACAAAAAAACCTTTTAAGGACAGAGCTATGAGGAGGTCAAAGGACCTATCATGCTTTTCCTTATCTTCTGTCCAATATATAATGTTAAAATGTCAGATGTTCATATTAAATGTGGCCAAAGTTTCAAATAATGAGGTAAACATATGTAAAAGTAATCCCCTTGAGCAAAACCTCAGGCTGAATACTTAGTTTTCAATGTTTTGTTTTGTTTTGGTTTTTTTCCACTTTTGAGACAGCAGATCGTGACACATTTCTTTTTATGGTCATCTGCTTCAGTCACGCTACTGCAAGTAGAGTACATGCACAAAATATTCCAGTTTTGCCCTCATTCCAAGAATATTCCTCGAAATCTTGTTTACATTGCTAATGAAAATGAATATTCTCCCTTACATGCAGCTGTGAATACTCCGATTTACTTGACCTAACATGTTGTTTTTTGCTGCATGTCATCCCTTCTCTCTCCCCCTTTCACACTATTGATCTGTCCTATATAATAAAGGCAAAAATATATATATAAAAGTGGAACCGCCGGAGCTGCTTTGTTCATTTTGCTTTTTTTGTATTAAAATTGATTTTATTTTTATTTTTTTTCAACAGTTTTCCACTGGTGATGCACTTGTTGGACAGATCGAAAATTCAAGCCTCCCTCTTTCATCCTTCAACCCCCCTTTTGAAAAGGTTGGTGTTGTTATATGTCTGCATATCCAAAATCCTGCTGATGTCCAAGTCTTTCATAAAGTTTAAAAGTAGATGTGTTTCTTATTCCAGCCAGAAATGTGGGCTTTTCTTTTTGGCATTTATCTCTATACCAGCCTCGCAAACTGTTGACAAGTTGGTTTGTGTACAACATATCCATGACAACACCCAGAGCTGACCATAAACAGACAAAAGGCCCTACTGCACATGCGGTTAAAACTCCAATTGAGACGCATATTACTAATGCGCCCAATACATTTCCTAAAAATTCTATTAAAACTAACTAATATATAAACATAGCCTTTGCTACACTACATGAAGGTACATGCTAATGCAGGGAAACATGTAAATGGGGTTAATGTTGTTAATTTCTCCCATATTTTAGATTCCTGCTGCTCCAAGTCCAGTTGTGTTAGGAAGATTTTATTGGTGTTTTTTAATGGTAGAAAGTGCTGTTACACACAGTCATTCCTTGCTTGCCTTGTTTTAGGGGGGGGTTGTGAACATGTGCTCCTCCAGGTGCTGTTAATTTTTCCCGATTGTCCAGACAATCGGGACTTTACCAAGTGGAGCTGAGGGAGGGGAAAAGAGTGCGTCCTTTTGTTTGCTTTATTTGTAAGAGAAACTCTTACCTGATGTTGTAGAGTCAAGATAAATTTTAAAGCTTAGGGGAAATATTTAATGTCTCGTACTGACTTGGCAGCTTTAATTGGTTTGTGACCATTGTGCAGGTGGTTTTGACCATCAGGGATTTAACCCTTTGAAACCTGGAGCCACACACTTTTCTTGTGCTGCTTTCAGATACCTTTCACAAGTATTTAAACTTTTAAACCTTGAGCCATAAACCATAAACGAGAAAAGGCAATGAGCAGCTTCGTAAGAAATGTTAAACAAATTGCAAGAAATTAGTGAATACATTTTTTTAAAAGCTAGGGAAAATATGTTTATTATAATCATAATTACATATTTAGAATTATGGTTCAGAATTATATTTTTAAGCACTTTTTCCAAGGTGTGTTTGCCTTGTTTTTTTTTTTTTTTTTGTTTGTTTTTTTAAACATTTTCAAGTAATTTCCTTTTTCTCTCTTTTCTATCTTAATTTTTCTTTTTAGTTTTTTTGTGCCAATTTTGGGGGTATTTTTTTTCTTTCATTGCTTATTGTCTTCTTCCAGTGTTTTTGAAAGAAATCAAGCCAATATTCTCAGGTTTCAGCGGGTTAAAAGTGCTGTTTGATTGAGCAGGTGCTTTTATGTGAGAGTGGAGAATCTTTTTTTGTTTGCGTTTTGCTGTTGTTTAAGCCATTGCACCATGTGTAATAAGTTTGGAAAATTGTAAAAGCCAGAGCTCTAAAGCACTTACATCCTCATCGACTGGGTTCTGGTCCATACATAACAGAGCGACAACATGTGGGTCTGGTTGTGTTTTGGAAGACACAAGATTCATTGGACCAAAAAATTAGTGGACAAATGAATCACTGTGATGAGTTCAGTAATTGTTTCCGATCTGTAGCTCATCACCAGCTTTGTCAGTCCTCTCTTTTTCAACTTTTATGTTCCCTCTTCTCTGTGCCAGTCTCTGATGGAGCTCTACAATACTGTGCAAAAGTCTAAGGCCACCTTAAACTATATTTTAGTAAGGTTATGATGATGATACATACTTATTTCCTAGTAGTCTCTTCACTAAAACACAACCAGGAAATGTGTATCCAGTATTAAAAATGCAAATATTTCTGAATAGAACAGGTTTAAGTATTTAGTGTGACCTCTCTTTCCACTTAGTATGTCTTGAACTCTCTCAGGTAGACAATGCAAAAAAAATGAGATTCATAATACTAATCTTCAGATGTATTTACACCAGGTTGCATTCAAGACCAAAGCTTAAAATTGATTGTTTGAGCTACCTTTTGTGATGGTTGTGCGATTCCATGAAGTCACACTTGATCTCACTTTTCAGCCCCAGTCACTGCACATTACAGAGCAGAGAGTGGTGCAGACTCTATCAGCACATGGCGCTGCACTTGTACAGTAATGTATGGATTCCAGCTGATGACTTCAGACACTGAGAAAGAGGTGCAGGGAGCTTTCTCTCAAGCTGTTTTGACACGGAGCGTGACTCTGGCAGAATTCCTCACCTCTTTTTTGCAGGGGTGGCTAAACCTCTCAATTAATCTCTCCTAGTGAGCTGTTGAAAGTGAAGGGCGCTGCCTATTCTTGTTTAGCATTAATCAGATCTGCCTTTTGGTGCCGAGCAGCTAATTAGCAATCCCATTATTCACGTCTCTGCCTTTTGTTTTTCCTCACTTTCACGGGCTCACAGAAGTGTCAGCCACGGGTTCACACTGGCTGCACAAATGGAATGAACATATGTAAAATCAGATTAGCTGCCCTGATCGGAATAATCTGGGTTTATTTCCACAGACAATATGTGCGGCACACTGATCAGTTAGAGGTTCAATCACACGTCAGGGTAGAAAATGACAAGCTGCTTGTCTCCTTGAGATTTCAATAATCATCAGTATCAGTATCAAGCAATCATCAACCAGCTAATCGGCAAGGCTTTTTTTTCCAAATTTGGTGTCCCAGAGAGGGCAGTGTCAGCAGCTGCAATCGGGTCAGTTTATTTGGCCGAATTCTTGGGCGTCATTCATGCCAACTCTCAGCTGAGTCAGGCTACTGGACATGGCACAACTTGTTTCTTCTAGCATGATGCTGGGTCATTGCAGAAGGTGCTAAGGTGTGGTTACAAAAAAACGTGAAGCGAACTCCAGACTCGCCTTTTGCCGTCATGCTTGTATGCCGAAAGAACCAACAGAGCAGTGCTATTTGATGAGTTTGGAGTGAGAACGGGCTGGGCAACCCTGCCTGACTGCGCTCACATAAAGAGTATAATCATTACTTGCATCCCCACCAAAGGTACAAATGCTTGGGATGGTTCTCCCAACAATTTTGGGCAAAGAGGTCAGTGGAAAGCTAAGAAACATGTAAACCAAAGAGCACTTACCTTTGTTAATACATTTATAAGGTTCCCTGGTTGTTGAGCTTTTATAGAGACAAATGATTTCCTATGTTCAGCTGATCATGGACCAAAACCCAAAAATACGTGTGTGACAAGTAATAAAATATGACAGCAGTGGTGATCCTGTATTAGCATGCTACAGTCGATCCTGCAATCTTACCAAGTGCCTACATGGGCATGTGATGCTGCGAGCATCATGGGAGGGTATCCCCTGACCTTGGCCATTTAGCGTCAGCGTGACAAATGCATAACATCTGTGGCGCTAACAAGGGACAGGTTGTTCAAAGGGTGTGTGCATGGCCAGGAGATCAGAGGAGCATTGCATATGCGAGTTGTGTAACAGATGTTGCGTGAGCAGACTGGTTGTGGAGACTAACATCATCATTTTGGGTATAATCCCTCTTTTTTTTTCGATGATTTATGATCACTTACTACAAGCGACAAAATTCCCTATAATCCCCTGTCAGACGTTACACCTATGTGGTTTGTCACCCGGTTACGCTCTGTGGCTCATCGCGCTCATTAAGTTAATTTACTGCTGAAGCTCTGTTGGGGGGATAGTAAAGGATACGCCTCATCTCTTTTTTACTCTAACCAACCTCTTTCCATTCTTCTTCCTTACTGCCAGTGGTGAGTGTGCGATCGGGCCCAATGAAAAACCTGCGTCGCTCTAGTGGGCCATCCTGACACTTTAATTGGTGAGGCGTAAATCAGGCTCCATTGTCAGGGAAAAGGGTAATTATTTCCTCCTGTCTCAACCACCAGCGATCCCCTCTTTCCTCCCCCATTTCACTTTCCCTGTCAGACGCTTTCATCCGGCTCTCCCTTTCCTTTTCTTTCCTGAGCTGTGATTTTTAGCAATAAGCACTAACTCCACCTCAAAGTGTAAAATCCCTTACATCCCGGCTCATACCTGCATTGAATTGACATGTGACACAGCAGTAACACAAATGCATCCATTCATGAAAATGCAAACAGAGCATAATTTCCTTCTCTGGAGACCAGCATGGAAATTGTTCAATCAAATGCATGTTGCTGGTCAGTGACATATCCAAGTCTTTCTGGCTCCTCTGGTTTGGGCTCGTGTCGAAGATTCAAATGTGCACTGGGGATAAGCGTTTGTGTTGATGCAGCGTTTGGCATGGTTTAGACCCGCTACATAGCATTCTTGGATCCCCATGCTGAGCAAGCTTTCCCCAATGAGCCTATTTAAAGTGCTGTTTCTTCTCTATGAGTCGGAGTTTGTGTGCTCCTGGTTTGTCTTGGAGCGTGCCTCCTCACCAAAAGCGTAACCTCATCTTTTTTAATGGCTGACCACATCGGATGAAGAATGTCCTGTGTTATTACTTTACTTCACCATTTATTATGATGATGAAATTCATCACTTCTGTGGCGAGTTTACTCAAAGGAGGACATGAATGATGAGGGCAATTTAAGAGAGAACACATAGTAAAGGAAAAAGGACTGGCCCAACTCTGCCGATTTTAGCCATGTTTTGCATGGTCAGTAATGTGCATGTGCAGTAATGCAGTAAAGTTTATATTTGCATTACATATGTTTCTGTTAGAGTGCAGGCTAAGCTGTCTACTACAGCTATGATGCCGTAGGGCAGCTCAGTCCGTATGACAAGTGAGGATGGATGACGTTGTGCTTAGAAACGACAAGAAGTCTGCATAGGTTGGAATCCAAATAAGTTTTTCACCACCGATTAACACGTAGAACATGCTTTATTTTGCTGTTTTATGTGAGGACTAGGACATCAAGTTGGTAGTGGACCAGACGAGTTATAGTTTTGGATGGACTTTGAGGTTGAAGGGTCAAAAATCAGCAGTCAGCAGATGTATTTATTTATGTTGTCTGTTAGCTTGTAGGCTAACTGAAACTCCATATCTGAATTTTCTCTCATACTCTGGTGTAGCCTGGTTGTTAAAATAGTTCCAGCAAACTCACAAGCTGATTCATGATTATGGAAACACTGATTACACTTAATATGCAGATGAAAATAGAAACGAATGGAAAATGTCTGTTGTAATTCACCTCATGGAGGGCGAATATTTTTTTGTAAAGTCTATGTGAACATCCACGGACTAAAAGCAGCTTCAGTCCTGAATGTGTGACCTTTTCAGACATTCACTCTCTCTCTGTGTGAGGTACTCATCCTCTACCTTTCTGTGTTGAGCTGTATGTTAAAGTTTGCTGTCTAGTTAACAGAGGGAGGAAAGGGGGAAGATCGTGGAAGGGAGGGGTGAGGAGGAGGAGAAGGGGGAGGGGGACTTCAGTGGAGAGTGTGTAATAGGACACCAGCCCTCTCTGTCTTTTCGCTCTCCTCCCTCTCTCCTCTCTCCTGTGCTCTCTCAGTCAAGCCTGCTCTGTGAGCACTTAGATGGAATAGCAGCAAATTTTCCTCTTTGGTGTCACTGTTGGAAACTGGAAACAAGGTGTTTTTAAGGGAGATCTGGTTCGTTCAAGTGGGACCGGACAAAACTCCTGAAAGGTGAGTACTGAACCAGGGGCTGATCCTGGATCTCTATAGGTAGAGTCTACCTGCTGTACTGCAACATACAGTAGGGAGGCAGATCACACAATGGATGCAGAGAGGAGGTGCTGAGCATGAGGCTAACAGGTGCAGAGTCCCAGCAGGGAGAATAACTGGAAGTAAACTCAATGTGGAGTCTGCAAAATTAATTTTAACTAGCGGTTCATTTTTAAAATGGTGTGTAATATGACATCAGGCGACTGTCACATGCTTTATTTCCCTCACATGCTTTGGGTGTACTGTCTATTTTCGATAAATTTCCAGAGTGAGTCATGGCTTTGTTGCAGTTGCTGTGTTACCCTGAAGCTGCCGGACACATGTTTTTTAAAGGTTATTTGGTTAGATTTTTGTAGAACTTTATTACACCACGAAGATCTGATTAAGTTTTCTTTTTCCATTAAAAAGCCCTTAAAGTTTAAACATTTGAAATGCCCACATTTTAGCTGTGCCTGCTAGTCATGTGTGTGCAGGAGCGTGTGGTTGTAACAGAGCCGCTGACAACTGAATGACAGGGTGTGGTATGAGCGCACACCGTCCTGTTAGAGCCGGGACAGACGGAGCACTTTGCAAGTTGTTTACCATTTTAATTTTAATTCTTGTTCTCCACTCAAGGAAAGATTAGACCCAAAACACTAAATAATTAAATCCATCAAACGTAAACCCAGATGGGAGGACTTCATGCCTCAATTTCTGGTACTTAAACATTGTTCATGTGTTTAAAGCATTAACGGGACCAGATGGGAGCCAAACAATCACAGACTCAGTTTGGAAAGATGGAAAAAATATAGAGTATTTGCTTGTACAGCTCTGCAGTTTTCTGCTTTCATCAATATTAGTTTTTGAGCAGTGAAATGGTGAGATGGAAAATTCATTAGGCTTCCAGCCAAGCAATGCACAATAAACACAATTATCATCACACCCCACTGGAAATATAACTCTCCTCTCACTGAGGCTGACCTCCTTTTGTGGAGACGTTTAATTGCCGTCGCAGAGATTCCTGGCTCACTCAGCACTGAAATTTCTGGACTCTAAAGAGCCCAGCATAATTAATTGAATTAATCTCGTTAACGGCAACAAACAGTAATGCACCTTTTTATTGGGAGACCCTTTAATCCAGGCGAGCGTTACAGTGCTCCACAAGTGCGAGGAAGCCACGCAGTGAACTCATTCATGCCTAAGTGTGGTGTCATCAAAGGATGAGGCAAAGGAAGTGTCTAAACCTGAGCTGGTGGGGATGTCATAGGACGCTCAGGAGTCCCTTGACGATGAGTTTAGCAGCTGTGAGAGCAATGTTTCCACGCCAGAGCCGCTCCCCCGGGAGATCACCCTTCTCTCTAGGCATGCAGGGAGGGGTGGTGTTCAACCGTTTAAAGGGTCGATTCACTTAAATAACAAGAAAATAATTAGTCTCACTTAGTGGTAACTCAACCCAACGCCAGACAAGACTGCCAGTATTAGATGATTTAATGACAACATTTTTGTCTCCAGTGTTTTTGAAAATGATTAACTTTTTCAAATTCTGCTCATGGGAACTACAGCGTGGTTCAGGTCGAGGAAAGATCATGGCGATAAATTAGGGTTGTAGGGTTAAATTTAAACAACAGAAACATTTGGCTAAAATTTTGGAAACAATGTGGTTAAGGCTAATAAAAGCAAGTGTTGAGTGGTCTGTGACGAGGGGCAAACTCCCTGAGCTCCGTCACTTTCTGACTCGCAGCATAAAAGACAAACTACTCTTGTTGGTGCTGGACGATGCCATAGGACGTTAATCATGGCATGTGGATTGTCAGTACTGACACAATTTGCAGAATACTTAGTGGGGTTTTTATTTCTATTTTAGGGATTTTTTGTCCAAGTTTTAGCACAGCCTTGTCTAGCATTTCTGCCCGCACCCAAATACAGATTGAATTTTTTTTTGTGGATTTCACAGCATTCAAACAAACACTTTTCCCAACCTATTCTCATTGCCAGGTTATCAAATAGTATAGACGCTTCGTCACTCTTTGGCATCTATAGTGATGCACAAGGCATCCTGTAGTGTATCTATGTGGTGCACAGCTAAAACACATTGTAACATGTGGTTAATGTTGTGAAATGCTCAATGTTAGGGTTGAGCAACAAAACTATGTGGTTGTGTTTAGAAAAAAGATCATGTTTTGGGTAAGACATGTTACGTAACGGAACAGCAACTGAGTGACAACAGTGCACAAGGACTGTACATAACTTGTGTAATGTTACGTCAAATCAGGGGTGACATTTGGTTTCACACAGGACATGGGTTGAAACTACTTTACTCCAAAGAAGTTATTCTGAAAGCTCTAACTTAAAACATTGACTTAAATCACAAAAAGGAGGACCCAACTATGAATTGGCTGCTGTGAGACTTGAAAGCAAAAACACTGAGTCTCAAGTTTTGACCTGATTAGGTCCTGAGTCCTGAGGGTCTTGCATGGCCGCATACCTTGAAAATTTTATTATGCAGTCAAAAAACTTTGCTTCAGACATTAACGCAGCTCTGAAAGGAACGTGGCATTTTTACTCTCAACATTCTTGATATTTGACTTTCTTGTGTGTGAATTTGCATATTAAGATTTTTCACTTTCACTTATTTGTAATGGCTTAAAAACACTGCCAAGTCCATTAACCTACATTGTACTGGGGTGAAGCCAAAACTGTTTGCATGGCTAGGTAAGAGGGGCTTTATTTTGTGATTTGTGTGAATTTGCCCTTAATGAATGGAGACAGAAATCAGAGCAGGACCATGGCTGAACCTCAGGTTTAGGGTTAGAACCATGCACCTGGAGGTTAAGTTATGGGTGTCTCAGATGCCGGAGCTGAAGCAGGCTCTGGGGTAGGGTGTGTGTGGATGACGCAGCAGGAGAGGGGCTGCAGTGCTGCGGCCGGGGCCGGGGCCCCCTGGATAAGCATTTTTATGTCTCTCCAATGCAGCCGAATAGATCTCATTCCTCTGCAGTTTTCCATCTGTTGTCCTCATGCACCTGAACTGTAGCATTCCTCCTCCGCTACATATCAGTCACGCTTCACTCCACCATACACACCCATATCTCAACCTATTTGTACACTACACGCCAAACTGAAATTTTCATAGCCAGCTTTTCTATCTCCTGGCCATCAATTTTTCAGTGCACATCTATAAGCCATGAGAGCAGAGATCCACCCCCCCTCCGCCCTCGTGTTTTCTTTTTGCATGTAAAAGGGACGTTCTCTTTATCTAATGCGATGTGTATTTTGTGCGCCCAGGTAGTGTAACAGCCAGTTTTGGTGGTTAAAATGGCCGAGTCTTTCCCCGGCAGTGGAGTTTTGCATTGCAGGAATGAGTGTCCCGCAGGCAGTACAGTACCTGCCTCTATCAATAATTGAGCTGCTCTTGTCCTGTTAGAGGAGGCTGAGGGGAGCATTTCTCTGGCAGCTCTTTTGTGCAGATTTAACTCATCCATATTTAAGAGTACATCTGCAAGGATATAGTAAGTGAAGGGATTTAACTGACATGCTCTCATCTGTGTCTTCATTCAGTGTAGTTTGGGCTGCGCTTCACTTTGTCACTTGGTGTATCTGGACTTGTCAGACTGATGATTTAACTTTGAATATCATACATGTGTATTCTGCATGTTGTTCCTGTTCTCTTGCAAAATTTATTACCCTTATATCAACAGATAATAATGTATTTAAATTAAGTAAATATTATTAGAGACATTGTGTTACTGCATCCTGGTAAGCACAGATTTTTGATTTGCAGATGAAAATTTACTGAGAGGAAAGCTTGTAAAACTTTTATGCTGTCACTGAATATCTTTAATAATTTGAATGTGTTACGTACTTTAAATTTATTTATTTAAATTTTTTGGTGTAACATTAAGTCCATCAAAAAAAGTTGTTTGGCAATAGCTGATGTCAGAAATAAAGCTAGCAGAAAAAAACAAGCAACAATATGTGGAACGAACAATAAATTTGAACTGTGTATAGTGTTTTCTTGTCTTAAATCATATTTCATTCATTCACAAAATACTTCCAAACGAGGTGGAGATACACAGGAGAGAGACGGAAGTGAATACCATTTTGTATCATTGGCCCAGCTTGTAATGAGGCATCCTCTGTTATAGAGTATCTTTGGTAGCTAGTTAGGTTTAGCAGTGATAGCTAAGGGTGCTTTCAACTGGACCTGGATCATTTGGAGCAGCTGTTTCGAAACAGAAAGTGTTTCCCTCCTTGGCCCGGTTCATTCGGGCGTGTGTAAACACGGCAATGTCTAATGCAGAACAAAACAAGAGCCAAAATTGCAGAGAAGGGGTGTTCTCGGCTCAATTCAAATCGAACCCTGGAGTGGTTCGTTTGTGGTGTGAAAGAAAACGAGCATAACCACAGGATTTTATGATAGGAGACATGTGATTTAGGGTTAATTATGTTGCTTATTCTCCAAAATTAAAGAAAACTCAAAATCCTTTCATTTTCTCTTTCAAACAGCTCCAACAGGCAGTGCTGACTGGTCGGGGTTCCTGAGCGGTGCAGTCATGGGCAGGCCAGAGGGGTTGGCCAGGCCACCTCTGGTGTTAGCTATGGCGCTCCTGGCTATCTCTCTTGTCTCCACGGGGGTCTGCAGCCTCCCACAGCCGCTGCCAAGAGTCTTCCTCTCCTTTGAAGGTAAGAAGAAATAACAAGCCTGCACCCCTGAATTTAAACCAGCAACTTGGATCTTGTTGTGTTTCTCTGCAGATGTAATGAGGTTGCAATGTTGCCATGTGTGTTAGGCCGCTAATGCTGAACAAATGGTTGATAATCAAACTATAGCTTGGGGCTATATTATACGGCTTACCTAGACTTTGCAGCTCTTGAGTTGTTTTGAATCAGATGACTCTGTTGTCCGGCAAAAAGTCAGACCTCTGCAGGAGGTGGCAGTCTTGTCAGACCGACCATGAATCTGTTCCTAGTTAAACTTTAATCACACCCCTCTGTGCTGCAGGGCTGTCTGTGCTGTTGTTGCCTCTGGTTTTGATTCTCTTGTTTTATTTAATTTCTTAGACAGAGATTATTTTTATTAATTTTTGATACTCACTTGAAATGAGAGTGTACAGTCGGGGCAGACAGGTTTGCGTGTGTGAGTGCTTGCATGAGTTGGTGTAGATGAGCCGGCCGATCACTCATGCCCCTGAGCCATGAGCGGTGCAGTAACCTTTTCACTGTGGCTGGATAGTGTGCAGGGGCTGAGGGAGACGTTTGATCACCTTTCACTACCTCTCGCTGTGGATTAGGCAGTACAGAGCAGCTGAGGCTGTCCGTCAGCAAAGTCTCTGCACTCAGTTAATAAAGCCTTTGAATTTGAGGCTAAAGCAGGTGTAGTTTTGTTTTCTTCCTCTCAGACTTAAGTCTTGTACCATGCCTTTTCCAAATTTGGTCTCATTCTTTCAGGTTTTTTTCACTTTCATTCCTCCTCTGTCCTTCTTTCCCCTTTGTGCTTTCTGGTTTCTTTGATTGTTTCTGTTTCTGCTCTGCAGATTGTCTTAGCCATTAAATATGGCAGTCAAGTTTAAAAACAAAAACCCACAGTGACTGAATAATAGGGGAAAAACAACAAAACTGCCAGGAAAAAAAAAGTTGATGTACAATTGGGCAAACCACAGATAAGTTGCATTTGGATGCTGTTACATAGCTTATATGTTAAAACATTATGTTTAAACAATGCTGTGGTTAAGGTGTGCTTAGGTTTAGGCACAAATAAACACTTGATTATGGTTAGGAAAAGTCATGTTTTGAATTATAATACACAGGTGTCTTGGTAAATGCTATTCCAGCTGGAAAATAGTAATGGGTCGTTAAAAACACCCACATTTGGAGGCTGAAAACATGCTGGAAAAAGAGCAAAGAGTCTTTAAAAATACTCACATTTGGTGTCTAAAAAGCAGCTGGAAACACAGCAATGACTTGTTGAAAAACAGGGGTCAATAAAAAACACCACCTGGGCTAAAAAGCCAATAGAAATGCAGCAATTATTAGGTGACTTGCCAGGTGTCTTGCTCAGGTGTCACGCCATCCACCATCCCCTCCAGCCCCAGATGACAATGTCAGCTGATACACTACATCGCTTTAGAAATGTTGATATATGTACTAAATGTGCAAATGTATCATATCTGTGGTTTGCTGAAAGGTACAATGCCAACATTTTCTACTTGTGACTGGTTCTGGGAAGGAAACATCACTATCTTTGGTTCTGACCACTCAAGTCACATCATTCACACACACTTCCAGTGTTTCCAAACAGCCAGCTCAAAAGGTCAGAAGTGTACATGCTAAAAAAGAGCCAATCCCTGTAATCCTGGAAACACTCTTTTCAGAGCGGATTAGATTTGATTTGTGTTCGTCACTGTAGTTGTGTCCGCCGCGGGGAGGACCATAAATGGACAGTTTGACTTTGTAGTGCACTAATTCCCCAAGAGGCTTTTGATTTTATTCTTAATGAGTGTTTATCTGCACGAAAACAAGAAGTGGTGTGCTTGGTTGTACAATTATGACCCTGGGACACATTGAGATGCAGTTATGATAAATAGGAGGATGTTTGTTCAAAGCTAAGCAGCTAACTTTAAGGTGTGAATTTACATTCCAGCTTTGATTGAGCTAAAAACACCAGGGTGCTGTGAGTGGATGCACCTTTTTTTGAGTGAGAAATAATTCTGAACTAGGGAGGATGAGGCTATGATTCCCTCTTGGCCGCAGGGGAAAGTGCGGCTGGGGTGAGCACCAGATGTAGCGAGACTGTTAGGACCCAAGGTGGAGGCTCATTTCTCCCATAAACACTGGAAGCCTTAATGAAGGGAAGAATGTAAGGAGTTTGGGCTCCTTCCAAATCAGCCAGAAAGATGAATGAGGAGTCATAGAAGGCTGGAAGAGTCTCAGAGGGGACGGAGGCGCAGGTGGTTTGGCACCTGCTGGGTGGCCAAAAGGTTAGTCTTTTAGTCTGGATTCTCCCACATGTGAAGACCTGTTAATTATTAAAAGCTGGAACTAACTACATCAAGAAAATAAACCAGTGAGTGAGACGTTCAGGTTGTGCATGGATCTGGATGCTTGAATATCCCCCCCCTTTTTCCTCCTCGTGTCACTGCTGAAATCCAATCCAGGGGTAAGGCAGGTTCACGGGACTCCCGGCGCAGCCTTGCGTCCTGCAGAGAAGTTGCTGTCTCTGACATTCCTCTCTCCCTCACTCTGCTTACTCTCGTGTTCCTCAGGCGAACACAGCCAGACCACAATTAAAACCGCATAATAAACAGTGAAAAATGCAGCTAACCCAAATAATAAAACCTCCAGCGGTGCCTTTCTCTTCCGTGCCTCAGATAATAAACACAGGCCCCCTTCTATACAGCAGAACTATTTAGGGATACCCAGGGTGATAAAAGATGCAGTAATTACTCCTCTACATTTAAATATCTCTGGTCCTCTCAGTGTTTATTTTGGCCTGTTTCATGGCACTTTTTCTTATATTTGCTGTCAGAATGAGGCTTAAATGCAAAAGAGAAAGTTTAACGGGAACTGTGCACAGAAATGTAAAAAAAAAACTTGCAGCGGATTTTGTTTCGAAGTTTCTTTTCAGAAGTACCTTACTATCCACATCTGAGGAAGCATTTTTGAAAGGGTAGACTGATATCATTATTCATATCACACCAAAATTAAAATTGGTACTTTGATCAGTTCGAAATTCTATGTGAGATTATTTGGATTAGTTCAAACACAACACGTGTTGGGATGTGTGTGATTAATCGACTAGTTGATTAAACGTTGCCCGTTGGCACCAGAACCTGGTCTGTTAAACTGTAGCTACTGAAAGCTGTTCTCACATTTATGCCAGATTTGTAGTCTTGTATTTGGCCAGATATTAACTGAACTGATTTTGGCAAAGGTCTTGTACAGCTTCTTGTGTTAAGATAATATTTGTTAGGGATGTAACAATATATCTAAATTAGCTATAACTTGATTTAAAAAAAAGTCTTGATTCTGTCATTGGACTGATGACGAAATCTGCCATGATATTTTATTTTGCTTGTATAGCTGTGTTCTACTGTCTCTCCTTGCCGAAAATTGACATTAACGCTCGCCTGTATGTAATATCATGTAGGGAGTTTTTTGTACTGTTACACTCCTAATATTTGATATTTGGCTTAGGGTTTTGTAGAAACACATGCTTGCTTTCCTCAAATGTTAGAAAATGATTTGTCTTACATCGGTACCAAAACTCTTCTTTACATTAGTATTTATAATATTCGAGCTACAAAATACTGATTGTGAGTCAGCACATCTGCTATTGATTTTAGGTATTGTAGAGCAGCCCTTGGACAGTGGATATTTCAAATGATGCAGAATTTGCAGTAAAACACTACATCCAGGAAGTTAAGTGTACTGTTTTAGAAGTTGAGAAGAGTATTGCCAACAACAGTCTGACACTGAGAAACACAGCATGTTTAATAAGTTGCTCAATGGTTCTGCTACTGTATCAGAGGTTGGCCTACGCTATTGCCAAAATGCCATTCCAGGAATGGCGGGATCAAAAATTCAGCCTCATTTATTTCTTCAGTTGGCAGTTGGGGCAGTGGTCTGTGTTTATGATCAGGATCATTTAACCTCATCAGCAGTCTCACCCTGTTCTGGCAAAACTCCAGCGTTCAATACAGTATTAACTTAGAAACACATACACTACGTAGGTCAAACCATGAGGATGTTTATTTGAAAGTGAGTGGGCCTGTGCATGCTTTCGTGTGGATGATGTGGATTTTACACACATGTTGGCTGAGAGCCTGGCTGAGACATCGGAGAGATTGATTAAGACGATGTCTGTAGTTTAATGAGCGCTCCCTCACACTGCTTATGAGCCACATGGGCTCCATTCACGGCCTGAACAGAACCAGGCGTGGAGATCAGGAACCAGGCATCAGGGAGCGAAACACCGGATCCCTCCGCCTCCATAGATTACTCCTCTCTTTTATCATGCCTCATTGCTACCTCCACTCACCCCCCATTATTCATATAGCAATCATACAGCTCATATAGGTGGATGTCAGCCTGACAAGCGCGTTTACTTGGCAGTGAGGGCTTGCAGAAGCGTCGATCTGTTGGGAGAAAGCGTGCATGTTTGTCCGTGGTAAGTGCCGGGATGTGCATTCCTTAGACTTTATTGCATTTCAGTGGTAAAACCTTTTTCCTGAATCATTGTGAAAACAATGTGGCTTTCCAGCTTTGCAAGTTATGAAAGGAAATCTACAAGATATTTTGGATGCTTCAAATACTTGGAAGCCCAAACAAACCAGGACTATTTTAAGGCTTTCATCAATTGGTACAGCTTTGTGTACATTACTTTTCTGAAATCCTTCTAGAGAAGATCTACTAGGGTAACTTTAAATGGTGTTACATTAACCTCTTGTAAGGTAATGTGCTCAATTTCAAGGGATAGTTTACCCCAAAATTAAAAACCCAATAGTTTAACTCTTACTTGTAGTGTTTTGTTTTTTTTATCAGTCTAGATTGTTTTTGTGTGAGTTGCCAAGTGTTGAAAGTATCGACCATATAGATGTCTTAAATGTAATGAAGCTAGTTGGCACTGATGTGGCTGATCTTCTCATACCATCTAGTTCCGTTATATATAGCATTTAAAGATTTTATGAAAATGTCTTTAAACAGCCTGAACATCATGATCATGCAGCGACACAGACACCAGGCTTCTGTGTCTATCGGCATGTGTAGACTTTTGGGATCAAAAGTCAAATGTCAGAGGTCAGTTCTGACAAGTAGCCAGAAGCAGGCCAGGATGTCTCTGTCTGTGCCTGAAGGTTAGTTCTTTTCTAATGCTGGACAGCTTCCTGTCTCTGTTTTACATTAGACCTGCACATTAGCATCTCCACCTTGCTGTGGTGAGCATAATAAAGCCTGTGAAGTAAAATCAGTGATGCTCTGTGATTACAGAGAATTCCTGGCGGGGCAAAGCGTAAGCCTGTCATATCTGTCGACAAGGGCATACAGAGACATGCTACAAATAGCTATAGGTTATCGGAGCATGTGTGTGCTCTCTGAGCCTGAATACTTGTATGAAGACAGCCATTTCTTTGTGTGCGCATTTCCCCCAGACTCATGTCCTAAGATGTCCATCTAATTGCCTGAGTTGCAGCGTGGACAGTTTCTGCAGGAGTGTGTTGAGCTCCAGCTTGCACCGCCTTGGGGCTGATGGCGTGTGAGATGTTTGACAGCTCCTCTGTCAGCCTGTCTTTCTCTGCCCGTCTCTCCATGTTTAGCCATTCCTGCGTCTGACCTTGCTAGCCCTGTTGAATGTTTTATTATTCTTCCTCCAAACATGTTGAAAGCTAATCAATAGCCATCAATACAAACAAAGACAAGGATAGCCAAGGTCAGCTGGAAAATCTTCGGGTCGGAGGAATCTCAAATCAATTACCTATTCTTATAGAACTATTTATGCAAGCTTGTTTATACTCCTTTTTGGACTGCAGCATGCAGGGCCAGCCATATAAATACTTAACTCCATGACTGAGAGATAGAGTTTGCACTGTTGGTCAGTGTGACTGATGGCGTGACGTTGCTGTTTCTCTATTGGCTATTCTTTCTTCCAAAATAAATAGGCGCGGACAGACGCTGTGACAGTCTGTATTACTGTGAAGTTATTCCTCACTCTGTGTAACCAGTGAAACATGGCACTATGGTGGAAATAGCAAGCTAGACAGCTAACAAGCCATCCACAGCTGGTATGTCAGTTTTGGACGGAGGAGAGAGAGAGAATCAGCTCATCATTTTGTTTTAGGAACAGTCGTGTCTGTAAGACATGAGCCTTGCATTTATTTATATGTTATTAACTAATATGTCTTACAATATCAGAATGGGTGGCGCTGCCATTATAAAGAGAAGAGGAAAATCGGACACTAATTGAAACTAAGTGAATATTATGTGGTATGGTGTTGGACCAGGTGGCGCCACAATGTCAGAATTCTCCATTTGGTATTTAGCGACGATAAGACGATTCACAAACTGTCGGTATCAACAGAGCTTGGCTCTGATAGCGGTCACAGGCAGAGCTACAGAGGGAGGATGTGTTAAATGATCAGCAGTACAGCTCAAGAGAAAGCAGCTCCCCTCCGCTGTGTGACTGTGTCTAACGTTATGTGTATTGTTCTCCATTTTAACATGTATTTAGGCTACATGAATTTTGATCTGGACCAGAACACTGCATTTCCCAGGGGGTCATGAGGTCTTCTTTATTTTAAGGGCTGTTAGGGCTGTAGTTTAGATTAATGTTCAAGATATATATATATATATATATATATATATATATATATATATATATATATATATATATATATATATTTTTTTTTTAATCTCATGGGCACAATGAAGACCTGAACACAAGCTGTATTCACAGAGCTTTCACTCTGCTAAACAGCCTTGTCCTGTCATAGAAAAGACGTCCAGGCAAAAGGAATTTATCAAATAGAAGCCTTTAAAAACTGTATGATTTTAGGTAGATAGAATCCTATAACAAATAAGAAGTAACAAATATATAACAAATATAAGGAAAAGTAATCTCTGATACAACATTAATCGGAAATAATCTGTGCAAAATTCATCATAATTGCTAATCTAATACAAACTTCCTGCAGTTAGGGATTTGGTTTAATTGCTCAGTGCATTAGTTTGTTATGAATTTAATATAATATGGAATTTCCCTAAAATATGTCATTAGTTTAATGATAGTATAGAAGTCCCTGAAGGAAAAAGGTTGTGAACCCCTGTACAGGGTCACGCCATATGCTAGGTTTTAACCTAGTCTTGTTTTGTTGTGAGTTGTATTTGTACACTTAGGCAATTGAAATGTTCAATAATTGCTCTCATATTGGATCAGCAGAGCTGTGCTTAACATTTTATAGGGAAAAAGCCATTCACAACCTCTGGATTAAGGTTTAGGACAGATCCTTTCTCCATTATCGGAAATATTGTATGACTTGAATGGATTTCTTCTTTAAGCACCTGGAACAACCTTTTCCTGGAGTCTACAGCCTACTGAAAAAAAAAAAAAAAAAATCAACAGGTGCATTTATCATTGTAGCCCTCACAGCAAATCTCTACCTTCACTCAGCACCACAGAAACAACCTTTCGACTACAGCGACATTGTGTCACTGAGAAAATATGGCTTTTTTAACCTGACACAGTTTCAGCCTTGAAGACGGCAGAGGCAGGAGTCCCGCCTGGTTGAACTTTTTGTCTTTTGGCCATCCTCCACGACTAGTAAACACATCAGCTCAGAGAATCCTGTGACCCGTATCTCCTGCAAGTCTCCCCTCACTCCGAGAGTCTCAGCGAGAGCCTCCCAGACAGTAAAATCACAGAGATTTACTGTCCGCTTGAGGTGAGCAGTAACTAGAGGCTCCCAGTGCGGGCAGGTGAGAGGTCACAGTTGGTGGCTGGTTGGTTCTGTGCGAAGGAGCGACCGCCGGTGACATGTGAAGAGGAGGCCAGGTGCTAATTGGAGCAGAGGGAACGCAAACTAGCCGGCGGGGGCAGCATGATGGACAGGTTGTCATCTCAAGTTTCGGCTCCTACAGGGAATATTAGCCAACACTGTAGCAGGTCAGCCATGCAGCGAAACCAGCAGTTGACATAGGTGCTGGATAACATCACTCTGCGCAAACACACACACTTAGCAGAGAGAGAAAATACACTCATGTCATATTTAGATGCGCCGTCTGCTTTGGCGTGAGAGGAGGCAAACATAACAGTTCAGGCTTGCTGTCCAGCCATATGATTCCCATTACAAATGTCTGCATATAGATAATTGGTGACAGACAACAATCGGAAAATTAATGGGACGTAGTTGACAGAAAGCCAAGGCTGGCTTCCGTCCACGGCAAGTAGTTGCAGTACAGTAAGTTTGCGCATGCTGTTTGCATTTTGAGTGCTGAGCACAGCCTGCCTGAGAATGCCGAGTATGTCTCTTGGACAGACAATCGGACGACTCTGTCAGCCAGACGTCCTGGGTGGTCTCAACGACACCTTAACTTCCCTCTGCCATATGTATATGCCACCAGTCATTACTGTATACCACTAGGCCGGTCCCTAAGGAGAATGGATGGCCGTTTCATTCGGGTAACAGCCATTACTTATCTCTAGAGGGGCCTGCCAGTTGCTGGGATAAAGTCTTTTGCTGGTGCAGTATGTGTGAGTAGTACAGCGCTGTGTTTAGTAAGTGCAGCCATCCAGAACTGAACCAGAAGAGCTCTTGTCAGGACAAAGAGCAATGGCATTTGGCACCAAGTTTGAAGTCAGGCCTCCGTGATGAAACCCACTCAATCTTGTGAGGAGAGATGAATTGTAAGGGGGCGGTGTAAACCCCCGCTTCAATATTTATCAAGACGGGTGATTGGGGTCCTCCCACCAGCTGCCCCTGACAACCACAGAACAGGTTCCCCTCTAGCTGAATGGAAAGCAAGCTTCATTAGCATGGAGTTAATTTATTCATTCTGGCCTTTCAGGTACAAAGCCAAGTGATGAGGGTTGTATTTGCATGGGAGACATCGAGGTTGCTTTGTAATTGGTCCACTGTCCACTGCCTGAAGTGTTAATTAGGTGTGGGGACCTTTTGGCTTGTGTTCAGACACTGGTGTTAAATCAAAAAACCCAACACTCCAGTCAATTTGTTTAAAGCTGCTCATCCCTGCTTCCATAATGTTCTGACAAAATAACACCATAGTGTTGCACCATGCTGATTTTATCACCTTTTTATGGAGACAGAAGATTCTCTGCAGTTGGATTTTCATGTGTTGAATCTGATAAACTACAGCTGTGTTTTTCAAACACTTCATCCCCCAAATGGCCTTATGTATATTACTCACCCTGAAGAAAACTGTTTTTCTGGCAGGCCTCAAAGGTGAATAAAGAATCTAAAAATTGAGAAATGTCTTGATAGATTGAAGTCATAGGTGTCCACGGTTAACAACAGCAACACTATATAAAACAACAATTTACAAACTCTCACATAACTAGTGGAGCATAGTTCAAGTCAGATTCATCCATCATATGCTCAGTAATTCCAAAAAAAGCCTCTTTTGATGATCAAAAGGCCATTGCTCGGAAGTCCAATGTCTCAGAAAATACACACGATCTCTGCAGTTAGTTTCAGTTTTTTGGTGGCAATTGAGCCGATCCGTTGTACCAAATGTTGGTGTTTTAAGACAAAACATTTACCAGTGTTGTTGACAAATGAAGTAAATGGTGACAGGGTTTTCTAAGCACAAGAAGTCTGTATTTTCAGAGAAGCAGGACTTTTGCGCAATAGCAGTTATCCAATGGGATGTTTTTTGGACTGATCGGTTTTGTAATTTTGGGCTGTTGAAACAAGCTGAACGGAAAGTGAAACTCAATCGATGCTCTCTTTGAAGCCAAACTTCATTGACAAAAACAGCATTTTTACTTTGCTGAACATTGGAGTCCACCACTGTCTTCATCAGATCATGTTATTGTGTGATTTTGATTTTGAAAGGGATTCAACAAAGTCACACAATAACACAAACTAACCGATCAAGGCAGTGGTAAACCAGCAGCTTCTGTGTTCAGGTGAAATTGCTGTTTTTGTCAATGGAGTCTGACTTTGAACAGAGCATACATAAGTTTGCTTTTAGTTCAGTTCTCCGTTGGAAAGGACTGTTTGGGAAACACGGAGCATATGACTGGATAAATGGCTGGATAAATGAGACTTGGATCATACTACACAAGTTGTAAAAGAGTTTGTAAACAGATGATTGGTGATGATTAGTTTTGATGTTGCTTTATTCGCATTTGTACAATGCCTATGCCTTCAATTCATCATGAATTTTCTGTTTTTAGATTCTTTATTCACCAAAGGCATGCAAGAAAAAATTTTCTTTTGTGAATTCAGCATGTGGGTATTGATATATAAATGGTCATCTGGGGGTGAAGTATTCCTTCAGCCACTTCTCTTTAACCACATTTCATGACACATTAAACCATGATGCCACACTGTTTCCTTTCGTGTTCTTCCACCTCTTGCATCTCATCAGATCGGAAGAAAAGCCCAAGGCTGCTGATGTGACACCGCAGAGTCAGTTGGCACCGGCTGCTCAAACCTCAGTCCTGGGCGGTCCAAAACTACAGTTGCCTCTCTCATAAAGATCCCACATACTTTCCAGTGACAGTGAATCTCTCATTTTTACGACGTTGCGTTACAACAAACCGTTCCTTGTATGGACATCCCAAACCAGAACTATGGACATGTTGTTTACTGCTGGAGGCAGTGCTGTACAACACGGCCTCCAAAATTGTTTGCATGATCAGACAACTGTCAGTCAGGAAGGCTCATGAGTTGAAAACCTTGGTGAAGCTTCCTTGTGGTTGTTGCCTTTCCTCTCTTGGCTGTACAGTATAATCACAACAGGAGAAGGCCAAAAAATCAGCTACGTGAGCAATGAAACCCTGCACTCTAATTGCTGCCTCACAAGCAAGGGCATATGAACGGGTCCATTTCTTTTGCCCACATTTTGCTCTATTTGTACTTGGCTTTTTACCACAATCACATAAAAGAGGATGTTTTTCATTTCTTTTCTTTTTTTTTTTGCGAGACTGTGAGATTCTGTGGCTTGTTGCCTCTTTGGGTTATTACCCTGGACCAACTGCCCATGAACAATCAATTCTCCAACAGTTTACGGAAGGCTAAATTAACCGCCACAATGATCACAGCTTGTACTTTTTCGGATATCTTTTCTTCAAGGTCATAGTGACAGCACAAACAAAAAGTACGTTCTGCCGTCATTAACTAATAATAATGTTATTGAATAACCAATAGTCCAAAACCCAACAATATAATCTAATCTAAATTTTTAACCCAACATGAAGAATGGAAATGTGAATATTTCCTTGCAACTGGTTACAACAGTGGAGGCAGGGCCCTGTTTATTCTGATGAAATTTTTGCTCAGTGGCACATTGAGATAAAGAAGTTCGACTCATCTGCATCATTGGGCCAATAGAGCAGATGCACTACAGACTTTTACCTGCCAAACGGCTCCACTGATTTACAGACGTCTTTTTTACAATTTACTGCTATGGGAAAACATTTTTTTTGGCCCAGTGGCATCACAAGATGGACCCAGAAATTGCAATTCCTCAGTTTGCGTATGTAAAGGCACTGTTGGAGGGACTAAGGGGCCATTCACGCAGCATCAGTTCTTCCATGAACCTTTTATTGCAGTTTGGTCTTTCCTTCACACGACAACAATGTTTTGGGGGCCTTAAAACACAGACTTCTGAAACTTCTAAAACCAGAGTGTAACTTTTTGAAAACACCACCCCTTTTGTCGTCGTGTAACAGATGTTTCAGACGAATAGCCATGAGCGAGTTCTCGTGCATGCGTTCGCCATCGTCTTCTTGTTTGTTTATACTCACCACTCTATAGAACCCTTTTCTGCGCAGGCACGTGGTGTTCTTCTATGGTGTCATTACAAAGTTACACCGCCAAGTACTGACCTGGCATATCACAGCGTTTTCCGTTGTTTTTGCAGATCCATGTACAGGAGGATAGTTTTCACAATGTTATCATATGAACGCGAATTGTTTTTTTAAAACATAGAGGAAAGACTTGTTTTTAGGAGGACCTTTTTCATCTAAACTTGGCGGAGTCAGAATATCTTGGTCCTTTGCTGCTTTGATTTTTACTATTCTTCTTCTTCTGCCTTCCCTAACACCTCTTTAGAAATTTAATCAATTATTAAAATTGTTGTCGATTGATTTTCTTTTAACCTTTTAATCAGGCCATCAAATAATTATTAAGGATAACTTTAATCTACCAGCTCTTCTTTTTTTGCACTACAAGCTCCTCCATGTGAGCAGGCAAGTTTTCGTCTAATAGGATGTCCTCTGCAGCAAAGAAAGCAACCTGCTGTTTAATATTGAATGACTGCTGTTGTTTCTCTGCCCAACAAAAGGCTTTTGTGCTGCTTCCGCTTGATCACTTCACACACACACACACACACACACACAAAAACACATCAAAGAGAGAGAAAGTCTCAGCTCTCTAGCCGCCACCTTGGCCCTTTCCGCTAACCCCACTGTCCATCTCATGGATTAGGGTGTATTGTATCACCATTCGTCTGCAGTCTGACCAATAGGGCACCGTGGGTCAAAGCTCAAAGTCAATGGCAGGACACAGGGGACTGCTGTGAGCTCCACAGGGATCTGTAAGGCCCACCTGCCCACATACATAATAGAAAACACACCAACTGTCAATGCTCAGACCCTGCTTCCTCTCTTTTTTTCAGTTTCTTTCTTTCTCCATCTGCAATGAATACAGCAGTAGGACAGACAAAACAACATTTCATCACTCATATTACGTCAGCTTTTCCCAATCCAACTATCAAGTGTGCGGTCTCCACCTTAATATCTTTGCATAAAATATCATCCCTAAAACTGCAGAACCCTTTTTCTTTTCGCAAAACATGGAAGTGCATTTTTCTATTATTTCTTGTTCTTTCCTTCAGTGTCCACAAAATACATTTAGGAATACTTAACCCCCCAAATACAGATTTAGTCAACAAGGTTATCTTTTTGTAAATTCTCTTTTTGTCTGTGGTAACCATCAGACAAAAACAACCATGACAAAACGACATTAAAACAAACAACATCACTAACAACAGGGAATCAAGTACAACAAACTGCAAGTGACACACACCTTTGTATATCAATTATTAACTCCAAGTTATCTTTTATTCATTAAGAAAACTTTGTTTTACTCATATGCCTCCATGGTGAGCAAAGAATCCAAAAACTGAGAAAATTCTTAATGGATGGAGGTCATAGGTGACCACAACAACAGCAAATCTAGATCAAAACATCCATTTACAAATTTTACCACAGCTTGTGCAGTATAATCAAATTTATCCTGTCGTATGCTCAGGACTCCCCAATCAGCCCTTTCCAATGGAGACCTAAACTAAACGTGAAACACATCCATGCTCTCTTCAAAAACAGACTCCGTTGACAAACGCTGTAATTTTACCTCGCTGAACACAGGAGCTGCTGGTTGACGGCTGCCTCGATCAGTTAGTTTTTGTTTGTTTTTTTTACTTTTTGACTTTAAGTTAAAAGTCGGTATCTGAGAATTGTTACATCTTTTCTCTTTCTGTAAAACCAGGGAAAATGGTTAAATATCTTTGGTGACTTATCTTGTACCAAGGCACATTTACGAAAGTTCATCCATTAAAATGAGACTTTGGGCGACTAATGAGCCACACCAGTCATATGAAACCACAGTTTACCATTTGTGGGTTGTTGTTGCTGTGTACTAGAGCAGTGTGAGGAGAGATAAAGAGAGATGTGTGTTTGGATATCAGTGGGCAAAAGCTTTGTTTTCAGTTCCAAAATTTCCTTCATACCTTCCTCGCTGCTGACCAGATCTAACAGTGAGTGAGGTGTGTGTGGAGCCAACAGTCTGCAGTACCTCTGTATTATGCTGAACTTTGAGCTGGTCCACTTTTTGGAAGTCCAATATTATTGAAAGATTTGATTTATTTCTTTCTTTGTACTCTGTACACCACCTCAAAAATCTGTTTCACTAGGAAATACGTCACAGTACAAATGCTAAAAACACTTTAACTTCCATTTTAGTGGGACTTTAATGGGTTATTTCTGGTTTACCAAAGTCACACAATAACACACACTCCTGTGTTTTGATTCTTATCAATGGAGGCATACGAGAAAAACAAAGTTTTCTTAACTAATTAAATGCATCACTGGGTGAGTAATTGTTATTCAAATAGTCATTTGGAGGGTGAGTATTCTTTTTAAATCTGCATACCCAAAACAACACTGCCCACAACAAGCTGCTGGCCTGAGTAATGACGTCCACAAACACTTTTGACACTCTTTCCTCTCAGGAGAAGTGTGTCCTCAACAATGAGGAATGCATATAAACTCAAGACTAACGAACTACATGTGGTCCAAAGGATTTCTTCATCGCAGACACAAAAACAAAAAAACAATCGTGCTCCAACTTTTCTGTTTTGATAAACTGGCATTCCTGACGTCTAATTATAAAAATGTGTGCAAACTGTGAGGCTGTGGTGCCAAAACCCTTTATAAGATGCCGCTGATGAATTTGGATCGAACACTGGTAGCAATTTCACTCTACAAAGACCTCATACGAAGGTTATGAGCTGGCATTGATTGTGTAAACACATAGTCCCAGTGCATGTATTGAATGACTTAAAAAACCTTGACAATTGTTCAGAGCAGCCCCCCGCCTCTCCCTGACGGAGCAGGTGCACCATCTGGCAATGTGAACTTTTGATGTTGGTCTCCAGTGTTGCAGCAGTGCAGGCATGACTCATATGTTTGTGTGAGATTGAAAGCAGAGCACTGAGAAGATACTAGATCCAGCGGTATGTGGGCTCCAGAGGGTGTCGGCCTGTCTCTCGGTGAATAAGCTGGATCTGTGTGACACACCCCTGCCGCGTCCCATCACAGCTCTGGGCTTAGCTGGCCTTCCACCCTCACGAAAGAAATGAAAGTCTCCTATTTCCCCCCACTGAGAAAACAATACAAAGTTCACCATAATATTAAACAGTTATTTCACCCCACACCACACCCCTCTGAACAATCTGTCCCCCTTGTGGAATGTTCTGGAGGGATCCAGTCAACAGTAGAGCTATAAAGACACGACCGTGCCATGGTGTCCAAGTCAATTAACAATAGGGGGGTGTTAAAAGTCATAGGACCCATATTGTAGAGCACAAATTGAACAAATTTAAATGAAAAAAGGACATTTTTGCCATGAAAGATACAGTAAATATATTAAGCTTTATTCTTAAACTCAGGATGGACAATTTAAATTACTATGGCATCACTGACTAGAGTCTATCAGTAGGCTGAGCACACTATTTTGTGACGTTTTTGTGATATGTTGAATTACCATTACCAGTTTGTAACATTTGAAGGGTTAATTTGGTAATTTTCCACAATATTTTCATAAAGTAAAAACCCAACTAAATCTTATATGTGATGTTAAGCAACTTCTCTCACGATAGAATTCTAAGTATGGCGATGGATGTTCAAAACACTAGCAGGTTTATTTTTATTGCAGCCACCAAACCAGCTGTCATTATTTCCAGTCGACGTAGGCTTTTTATGCGAGCGGACACGTATTAGGGATTTCTGGGAGGTGACAGTCCACAGAGGAATAGTGGATTCAAAACTTCCCAATGAGTTGCTCAACTTTTGAAGAACTTGAGCAATGCAATAAAACCTCTTGTAGCGCCTGCTGCATCACGCCCGAGGGAGCCAGTTCACACCGACAAGCGCATAGCCAAAGCATCATGTGACCTATCAAAGCAAAAAGAGTGTTCATTGCAGTTTTGTAATGGCTCTTTTTGAATCACGTAAATTTCTACCTCACGGGAGCATAAAAACATTATTGCAATAAATGGGAGCTTTTTCGAAATCGTGTTTCAATTTGTGCAATTTTAGGGTTAATTGAAACCCTCCTAGTGACGTACAGTGTCACCTATGAATCACTTATATTGTTGATTCCTTCTAGCTTTGTACCTAACTGGCCCGAGCTATAGCAACAAAGGCTTTGCTAATTATAGCTAGAAAATGTCTGCTTTGCATTTTGTAGTTAGAGGAAAGAAAGCTTCACAAAAGATACTTCCTCCTTCACCTCTTGCCTTCTTTTTCACCCCTATTATACATATTTGAAAAGGTTGTGGGCTTTCTGGCTTCTATCCACTGATGTTTAACGCAACCACTGAGGCTGTATAGGCTATTATGTGCGATTGTTAAACTCCCGCTCACACCATGTATTATAAACAGCTGTACGTTTAATGACAGCTGCCAGGAAAATGAGCGAGAAGAGGGTTTTAATTAAGATTTTTTCACCTTCATGTGTAAAAAATTAGGCACAGTATATTTTGGTCTGAAATGTTTTTCTGAATCACCTCCAAGAACTTATTTTGAGAAGATGTATAAAATAGATTTTTTTTGTTCGCGGCAGAATTTGGAGCCCTGTGTGTTTTTAATTAGCTGCAAGTCGCTCGCCCTTGGTGGCTCGCACTCTGGCAGAGCGAGGCGTGTAACATCTTAAACCTTCTCAGTGTTAGGAAAATATTGCCTCTGCACAGTGCTCTCTGTGACGCTGGCTGCCATGATGCTATCTCCACAGCTTTGAAGCACGAGGCTGATGCGATCTCTCTTTATAGACATTTCTCTTTATTAAACACACGTCCTGACAGGATGCAATCACCTTTAATTTTGTTCCTGGCAAGTCAGGTAAAAACAGTCGTATTAGTGTGCATGTTTTTCATTAGGCGCCAGATGATGCTCCCACTTCAGATGATACAATGTTCAAAAATACTCACTTCAAGACATTAACCATATAAGGAAATTTACATGTTGTGGAAAAACGTGGGAAACTCTCCTGCGACTGAAGTGGTTAACTTGTCTTTATTTAAAGTTAAACACTCCAATCTTTAGGAGGCGGACGCCCCAAACAACAGTCTATGATCAGAGCGAGGGGTGCCACAGAAAAAGCCACTTTCCCTCCAGATAAAAGGCCCCATTCTCAAAAGCGTATGTCACACAATAATGAAAATGTGACTTTAGCCCAAGGCAGAGAAGCAAAGCGCAGGCAACCTGTTTGTTGATTAGAGGGAGGAACACAAAGAGAGCTGAGAGAGGGTCAATGGAGGGGAGGAAATGGAGGGTGTAGATCCACATCGCCCCCCCACCACACCCCCTGCTCTCAGTGCAGATTGAAAAAGTGATAAATATGCATGAGTTTGGCTTCGACAGTGAAGGCCTTTGATGGTATGGTTGAGAGTTTTCTATCTCTGGAGCAAATAGGCTGAAAATAACTGTCTGATAATGTTTGTGTGTGTGAACAATATGCGCTTTTAATGAGTTGAAGAGACTGCAGGAAGACGTTTTCATACAACAGCCTATATACTGTATCTTCACCGAACATGTACTCTGTAGTCATAGCTTCTCTTTTAATTAACTGGATGAAAGTAAAGTGAAATGTGAGGTATCCTTAGTAATAAATCATTTTAAAATCAACATCAAGGGCAATATATTCTGTGTGTCTCATCCAATAATGACAAGTTACAAAATGCAGCAGGCTTTTTTCAAGGTGATTTTATCATCTTGTATCATGCTTAATTTAAGTGAATCATAACATATCGGGTATGAAATTAATCTGCAGATGCTCTGGTTGAACATCAGACCAAACATTTCATTGAATGTCAGTTTTTGAGTCATGACGAAGGTCAAAATGTTTCAAGAAAAGGTGCAGCCCCCAGCAGCTGGTTAAGAGGAGTCAGCAGTAAATGATGATGTAAAACAGTCAATAAAACAGTTTTTTTAACAACTGCAAATCAAGAGAGGTCCTTGAGCATACAGTCAGAAATGTGCACACAGGATTTTAGGCTGATTGGTCTAGTAGTTTGCGAGATTTACTGCGGACAGACAATACAGACATTCGTACGCACATTTGTGCCCAAAGGAATTGAAATACACTTGAAAAGTATTATTAAAAGCAAGGACAATCTAATAAAAGACTATATAAATAACACATGAGGAAACTATTACAAAAAGACTACAAATCTGACCAGGAATTAAATGCAAACTTGTCTTTCTTGACCGTTTTGGATAGCTTTCTTTCAGTTGTTTCCAAAAGTGTTAAGGTTTGTTTCCTTTCCTAAGTATAAAGGGATAATAATCTGTACTATAGCACTAATGCTGCAGCGTCACATCTTGATTATCTCTTTGTATGAAATTGCCACAGCAGAGGACTGGCAAGTTTAAGGAGCAGCATCCCAATCCTTCAGTCTCACTGAGTTTTTTTTTCAAGATCTCTCTTAAAACCCATGGGGTCATGCACAGAAACCTAATTTGGAGGTCTCTTGTTTTGGAGAGATTAATGTGGGCTTGCATGGAGTTGATTCTCTTGAGTTTAATTTACTTTAAGCAGGAGAAAACTTCTTCCTCTTATCTGTGTGGAAACAAGCCTGTTTGAATGTTTTCCATTTTCTTCTCTGTGTGTCTCTCAGACCTGCAGGCCTCCCAGTCCTTTGAACACTACAGTATATCAGACAAGGCCATGGACTACAGGATCCTGCAGATGGATGAGGACCAGGACAGGATGTATGTGGGCTGCAAAGATCATGTCCTCTCCATGGACATCAACAACATCACCCATGGCACACTAAAGGTCAGCAGATGTTTGTCATTAGCATCAAAACTGGCATCTCTTTTCTCTCGCCACCACAAAGGAGAAAATAAAATGTTTGTTAAATTTAAAAGCATGTCAGGCACATCATAAAACTGCTGCACAGGTATTATTCTAATCTCTGCAATGATATGCAAATTACCATACATTTGCAACGATCAGAACAATTTTGGGGTTATTCAAAAGAGGCATAAAAATGCTCAAGCTCTCTGATAACTGATTCTGTATGCAGTGAAGGAGTTATCTTCAGCGTAATTGACAGGCATGGAGTGCATAAACAGATGGGAAAGCATTTAGGTTCCCCTAGAGAGTGCTGCACCGCATCCATTTTTTCCAAGTAATTGCTTGATATATTCATTGAACTAGACCTTCAAGCACCTCTTCTCCCCGGTTTGAAAACACACACACACACATTTTTCCACAGACGGGAGCTGGCTGTAATCACTGACACAGAAACTTCTATCAGAAGTGAAACTTTTTCAACATTTGTTTTGTTCGTTTTCCACTAATTTTTCCCTGTGATTTCTGTCTGTGTTAACAGGCTATGATCAAACATCAATATGGGCATATATTCAAGTCTCAATCTGTGACTGGCTTCCGTGGCTTACTTGTCACTAATTTAAATGCCGTTCTGTTTTCCCTGACAGGTGTTTTGGCCGGCGTCTACAAGCAAGATAGAGGAATGCCAAATGGCAGGAAAGGATCCTACAGTAAGAATCCAGTTCAGTTCAAACTCAGTTCAACCAATGAATAATAACAAGTGAATGAAGCTGCTAATATTTGCTGTGCCAACAGTAAAACATGCCCATGCTTCGAAGTTTAATGGATTACTTATTCATATCACTAATATCAATGTTTTTGGTAAATATACTGCACATTTAGCCTCCCATTTATATTCTGTTCCATAAAGTGTGTGTGAAGGGTCTTTGTGCTTGTGCAGTTTTACGCCATGTTCACATCAAACACGATGAGATATTTGGCGTGACATTTCTCATGTGTATACGGCCACTGGAATATTTTTGGAGCATTTTGCATCTTTCGAAATTTTGCCCTCACCAGAAGTGCTTGCGTTAGCAAGGAGAGGCAGCTAATGGCTAATAATCACCTCACTAAAAGTTGACCATTGTCCTAACTGCATAAAACCCAGTTTATGCCACAACTTAGACTTTTCCACATCACCCCTAGCAGTGGGAGTAATGGACTGAACCATTTTGCAGCTGATCTACTTTGACACGGTTGGATCCAGTGTTAAACCGACTTCTGATTGGGCAGTGGTTCTTTAATGTGTTGACACATGTTGAAACTATAACCTAACACATGTTCATTGCACAAATACTACTGAAACTGGAATGAAGTTCTGGACAGGGTTGTTGGAAAAGTCTGTGGAAAGTCAGTTTTTCATTATAGTCGGTCACCTGAGGACTGGTAGCAAAAACTGAAGTTGCTAATGGTAGCTAAGCTAATGAATTACATAAGAAATTGACAGGTCAGAAAAACTGTATAGCCCCTAATGGTTATGTTCGAGATCTAGACTAAAGGTTTTGTCAGCTGTTTCCAGATCCGCTCTTCTAAGTGGGTCTCCAGCGGAACTGTGCGTGCCGCCTCCTGGGATTTCCCTCTCCCATCTGTGAGCCTGTGTCGGGTCCAACCACATGTGTAGCAGGCAGCAGATGTCCACAGGGTCAGGGATCGACTGGCCCGGAGTCCTCCTGGCATCAGCACAGTTTGTCAGGAACGAGAGTGAGGCGTGGGAGGATAGAGGACTGCAGAAAAAATAAACCAGAATCAAAGCTTGCAAATGGGATGCAGCTCATTGACGCAGAGAATTCATAACCCGGCCTGATTCTGAGCCGCACTTGTTAGCTGCAACAAGATTTAATGAAGGCGTACAGTAGGACTCAGAAGACTGATTCCTCCTCCGCCTCTGTTTTCGCTCTAATTGGGTTGTCCTGGAATGCAGTTGCCTATAGACACCGCATTGCAGAGTACAAGGGAATACACAGGGAAGTTTTAAAGAAGAAACCTCTTGAGCAACTTTTTAAATAATTTGAAACCCTAATTTTAAAAGTAACAATACAAGTTACCATATAAAGCATCGCACTACGACCAGCGCTCCATGTTTGTCCTACATTCTCCATCGTCTCTCCATCCCCTGACAGCAGTTGGGGTAATGGAGCCAGGCTCTTGTACGACATGCTGTTGCAGAAATAAAGAGGAAGCTGTTTCCAGTCACTGAGTGATTTGTGCTGTTCTGAGTCACAGTCCGCCAGCTGCAGACAGGCTCCCACAAATATTTGGGTGAGCCATCTTTGCGTGGAGCCACTCAGTGGTCTCCCCTCTGTCATCCCTTTTTCACTCATAACTCTGCCAGCTTCTTTTCTTACATTTTCTCTTTCGGTCTTACTATTTTTTCCACTTTTCATGGTCACTTTTTCCATCTTTTGGTTTCCTCTCCACCACAGTATATTTCATTTTCTTTCTTCCATAATGCTGCTCTTCTTTCTCATAGGCTTCCTCATTTGAATCCAAGCCCCCATCCCTCTGTGAGGGTTTACCCTACACATCTGTATATATTAAGTTCCCCATCTCCGATAGAATCTGTGGTCAAGAGGGGCTCCAGAAAGCAACCACACATTATTTGTGCCGCAGGGTGGCAAAGACAGAGAAATATAGACCAACCAGGTTGATTTATTCTGTTTGCTGCTCGCTCAAAAGCCTCCACTTAAAGTCAGTGTGATCACCACTTGAATTGGAGGCTGTAAGGCTGGGTGCTTTTTATCTGGCTCGGTCATGAAGGCTGCGTGCCTATGAATAGGACACATAAGAGGAAAATAAAAGAGGATGTGGCTTCATATATGTGATATAATGTTGTTAAATTTTGCTTTTGATAGCCAGTTACTCATTAACCGACAACAAACTGGTTAATTTTGAGGAAATATGTGCAAAATGACATGAAATGTAAGCAGCACTTTAAGGACCTAATGAACTCTAGCAACACATTTCAAAATACTATCCATTTTAGCGTTGGTGAAATTTAAATGTTTTGTGATGTAAATGTTGGGGTTTTTTTGTTGTTGTTGGCTCTGCTGACAGCCAGACAGCCAGCCTTAATAACATGCTGAAATATCAGAGTTTCACACATATTTATTGATTTTGTCATTTTGGAGCTGGACTGTTTATTAGGAACACTATTGGATTATATATAACTGTTCAGTTATTGATTGCACCACACTGTCGGAGTGCAGAGCCTACTCCGGGCACAGACGGAGCCGCAGAACACCAGACGCAGTAAAACTGCTTTCTGCAACTACTGCTCCTCTCATCAATTGATCTAATCTGTTCTGACCAGACCGATGGTTTCACCCCATGACTCAAACTCCACAAAAAGAGTAAAAAAAGAACTCAAAATAAGCTCTGCCTGCGCTGCATTCATGAACATACAAAAACATAACTGTTCAAAAATATTCTTGGCTGTTATCCAATAAATGGTTAACTGTTGACATCCCTAGTATATACTGTATATATATGTAGCTCTGTGAAACTTGATAAAATATATGGGTGCAGGCCCCAGACCCAGTGGGCGTGTATGGGTTGAAAGAGGTTATGTGAGATGACTTGGTGATTAAAGTTCGGAGAAAACAAGACAGACAGGGAAAGATAAAGAGGAGGAAGATAAATAACCGAGATGGGTGTGTGACAGTGAAAATTCTGTTGTTTTTCGTCGATAGCTCCCAGTGGAGCTGTGCACCAACCGTGAGCTGCAGCAGCTGCCATTCCTGCAGTCGTGGCCAAGTTCCTGACGGCTCCCTGGATACGTGCTCCTCTCCTCCCCACTTCTTTCTTCTCTCGCTTCCTTTCTCTGCTCACTTTTCTGCAAACTCATACTTAATTGGCCACAAAGGCCAGCACTCCTGCTGCTGCCGTTTGAGAAGTGAAAGCAGAGATTGAGGCAGATCCATGATGTGACTTACCTAGATATATCACATATACCACTGACACTCTTTTTCCACTGGCCTTAATACCAGACCAGTGAGCTGTAGGAGTGTTTGATTGTGCAGCATGTGATGATGTAACTCATAAAAAGTGCGATAAGTTTGAATTTCTCCCTTTATATGGAACAGGATACTTCAGGAGAGATAAACAAGTTCTGGATGTGGTATTCACCTTGGCTGTACACCAGGAAGTACACCGTATCCTCTTGTTATGTCTGTTTCAGTGCATTGTGTCATAGCTGAGATTAAGAGAATATGAAAGTGATTATTTTTTACAGCACTGTAATGGATTGGAGGAGTGTTGCCAACTATTAAGTATATAGTTATTGCATTAAAGGTTCATGGAAGGTTTAAAAACAATAAAGTTGCAGTATATGATGATGAGCATTGGCTCTTCAGCATTAAGCATTATTCCATCATTTTTACTTGCAGCCAAACTACTGTTAAGCCATTTGAACTACTGTAACACGACCATATGTGAAGAACAGGCATAAAGTAACCACACTGATTAACTTACCTACACTATACACATGGACTATATAAGAATAATGGAGGTAGCTACTGTGAAGTCACCCATTGGTTTGTGGACTCTCGTTTCTAAGCCTGAAGTTTGGCATTTTGGCCGTTGCTGTCTTTGATTTTTGAAGCCAGAAGTGACCAAATTTGGACAGAAGAGTGGCGCTGTGGGGGTGCTTAGGTGTCACATCCCTGTCAATATTTAAAACGTGCATTTGGCACCCCCTTAGATGTTTAAATTATGCATGGAGTTTTTTGTACCTGGCTATAACATGTTTATTTCTGCTGCAAAGTTTGACATTTTAACATGGGGGTCTATGTCTATTTTCAGCCCCCTCCTCAGGGTGTGAGTTGGCTTTGTTCTTCTGAGTTAGCTGCTAATGAGAGTCTTTATCTCTTTGCAGGGGATTATTCTTTGTTTCAGCTCCTTCAGCTGACATGCCTCCAGCACCTCAAAGCAAAGAATACTGCTAATTTTTTCAAGATTTTGAAACCTAATTTTATATATTTGCAGTTCCCTTTAATAATTAAAATTTTGCTTGATGGGTTCACATTTTTCTGTGGTGTGACAAACTCATTACACATTCATTTTTGCTTTACTCGGGGAAAAAAATCACCTCCCCCTCAGATGTCATGAATATCTAAATTAGTTATAGAGACCAAAACCATTTATTGTATCAGGCTGTAAACATGTTTATTTCTGCTGTAAAGTTTGGCATTGTAACATGAGAGTCTGATAGGATTGACTCGCCTTTTGAGCCAGCATCAAGTGGCCATTAAAGGAACTGTGGTTTTTGTCACTTCTGTATTTGCTTCCTTTTTCAGCTCCAAATGTTTCAGCTTGGCTATACAACATTTAGCCATCATAAGCTTCTGGTCATACAAGACCAACTTAGGCTGTAGCAGCACAACTCCTGAGTGTATTGAAATTGGCAGTGTTGCATTTTATTGCCCATAAATTCAAATTTCCATTTCTAAGAGGAACATCATCTTGTTTATTATCTTACTTTAAAGTGAGAACGCTGACTTCTAAAAGTTAAATATAACTGTATGTTTAACATTTCATTGGAATCAATCTACGTGGCATTTTTATTGTTGTGTCTCACCAACTAAACTCTCACTGTTTCTCTTTTTGTTTATCTGTACGTTCCAGCATGGCTGTGGGAACTTCATCCGCGTGGTGCAGCCTTACAACAGAACTCATCTGTTCATGTGTGGCAGCGGAGCGTACAGTCCCGTCTGCGTGTACGTCAACAGGGGCCGCAGACCAGAGGTGGGAACACGATGACTGACTTAGTTCACTAAATATACAAAATCTTGTTGGTATAAACTATGTTTTGGGGACACTGACTTGGTGGTCAGCACAGCTTTTACTGTAACTGCTGAGACCATAACTTTGCGATTGTTCGATAATTCACTCTGGTTGTCTGATAAAAAAAATACTTTAGGGTTTATTGCAGGCTGTTAAATGATGCTGCACCACTGACTTGATCTTTAAAGTGAGAAAATGAGAACATATGGTACCTTTCATCTTAAATCATACTTAAAATTGGAAAAATGTGAAGGAGGTTTTGTGATGGGGCGTTTTTTAAAGCTAAAAATAATGAGTAAAAGAAGAATATGCAGTGTTTCCCCTGTGATTATTTAAAAAGGAATGAATCCAATTAGAGTAACTTAATTGAGTTAGTGTAATTCATGTGCTTGTTCCTCAGTTGGGACAATAATTCAGAACATTTCTTCTTTGTTATTCCCTAAAAATAGTCTTGACTGTTACGTCACCCTTAAGCACAATAAAACCAGAGCAGTGGTAATACTGCCACCAAGAGCAAGTAAACAGAAATCATTTTCTGTAAGGGAGAGATTAAGTGATCATAAAAATGTCTTTAGGGGTATTTTTTTATATAAACCAGTTTTTATTTAATTATGTCGAGGCTCAAAACAAAATATAACGTGAATAATAATACAATAGTGTGAAATAGAGTTTCTTTACAACCCGGAAGGAGTACAACATTACAATAATTCAGAGTCTCCAAGTACTGGAAAGTGGATGGCAACCAGCACTTATAAAATTGCTTTAATCTGATCTCAGTTTATCTTTGTCTGAAATGAAATTCATGCAGACATCAGATAGCGACTGTTTCTAACAATAGCACATTCTTTTAGTGGTCTACTAGGAATTTAGACATGTCACCACATGATAAAAAAGACTCCAGAACTTTATTTGAGCAAAGTTTTCATGTCCTCAGTTTGATGCCACATGAGAGGAGATGCTGGGGATAAGAGGGAGAAAATGGAGCTCTTGTGTCTGGAATGGAGGGCTGATTTCTGGGCGCTGTGCTCTCATCTCCGGGGCCACACTGCTCTGGAAGTGAGAACGGGAAAGCCCTCCAGGAGAAAAGTGCTCACTGAGTGAACATTTAGCCACAGACAGCCGACCGCTGCCCACGCTGCCAAACACTAATAAGCGGAGCGAGTGAGCTCCCAACCAGACTCTTTCCGCACCGCGGTGCCTTTTGTCATACTGGGGTTTTTTGTTTGAAAGGCAGACTGCTCTGTTTGTAGCGCAAACATGTCAGTGTCTCAACGAAAGGGATCTGTTATTTGTAACAAGCTGCTTGAGTAGGAGGTTGACGGCGAGCTCACAGTGTGGACCTTTGCCCCGAAAATTTGCCCCAGACTATTTTGTTATTGTGCAACTGAATGGGAGGCTGCAACATGTGTTTTAGTGCCTAACTTTTCAAAGGTTCTACACAAATGCATAGTGAATTATACACCGCAATAAATTTGTGTCCTACTGAGTTGATTAGTCTTTTATTTAGTCTTTAAACCTTTTATAAGGTGTTATACTGCTTTCAAAGAGTTTACACACAAACATCCATCAGTACAATTGTCACTTCTTCAAGGAATAATCCAAGTTAACAAACATAAAACACATTTTTACTGAAAGTGGGTGTTTAAAGGAATACTACAACCCCCAAGTGATCATTTTTGTATCAGCTACTCAAACCATGTGACTTGTGAGGTTTTTTTCCTGCATGCCTCAGAGGAAAGAAAATCCAAAAAATGAGAAAATTTGATGAATTGGAGTAAAAGTCGACCAAATTAATCATATCGAAACATATATTTACAAACTCTCTACAACTCATGCATTATAACCCACGTCTCATTTATTCAGTCTTATGCTGACTAACTCCCAAAAAGACAGCAATTTTTTCCAGGAATTAAATTAAAAGTAAAACTTATCCAAACTCTCTTCAAAGCCACACTTCATTTACAGAAACAGTATTTTTACCTCACTGAACATTGGAGCTGCTGTCTATCGCTGCCTCAGTCGCTAGTTCATTTGTGTTATTGTGTAAATTTGCTGAATCCAAACTAACCCTTTAAAACACCAAAGTCACACAATAACACAAACATACTAACTGACTTAGGCAGTGGTAGACCTGAAGCTCCTGTGTTCAACAAGGTAAAATCACTGTCAGTGGAGTCTGGCTGTGAACAGAATATAAATACATTTCACTTTCAGTTCACTTTCAGTGCAGTCCCCCTTCAGAAAGGATCAGTTTGGAAATTACTGAGTATACGGCTGGATGAATGACACTTTGATAATAATGCATGAGTGGTTCGAGTGTTTGTAAACTAATGATTTGATACAGTTTTGCTGTTGTTAAGCGTGGCACCCTATGACTTCAATTCTTCAGGAATTTTTCTCAGCTTTTGGATTCTTTCACTGTGGAAGCATGCAAGAAAAACAAAGTTTTCTTCACAAACTCATAGTAACATGGGTTGAGCAATTGATATACAAATGGTCATTTATTGGGTGAAGTATTGCTTTAACGGTTCATTGCAACATCAAATGCTTTGTTAAAACGGATGCTTTTTGAAGTGTGGAGGTGAATAACAGAGTCTACCAGATGGAATCAGTCCACCTCTTGGCAAACAGACACATTTTCCTGGAAAAATGCTTCTCGGCTGATGTCAAGTGCATCCCCATTCAAGAAAGCACCACCACCACTATGGGCCAGACCTAAATAAAATCGGACAGGAGGCTCAATAATTTACCCAAGTTGTCTGGACCGTCCAGTCCACACAAGGAGGGGGGTTTAAACTTGGCAGCCACTCCACCTGAGATGGAGGGATGGCTAGCCAACACATTAGCAGGGAAATTCCTCCTCTGTTCCCCAATGGAATGTCCTTTTTACTGTCCAACATGGGCCAGTTAAGGTAGACCAGGCTAGGACAGACCGAAATGGAAGGAAACTTGAGCAGGGCTACTTTTTGGGACATTTGGTTCACTCATACACGCAGTTTTATTGTAGTAGAGCCCACCGGATGGAATAACTTGTCATATAAAACTGTCTCCACAATCTCTGACTTCCTTTTTTTCTCCATTACAGGAACAAGTATTTCACATTGACTCAAGGACTGAATCTGGAAAAGGGAGATGCTCTTTCAACCCTCAAGTGAATACAGTCTCCGTAATGCTCAGTAAGTGCCCTCTACCGCCACCTTCAGGAACTCTGCATTTTCAAAACCCCTGAAAATTTACAACCAAAAAGAAGAAATTTGTATTTTATTTAGTTTTAGGTGCAACCAGCAGCTCTATATCTTGCCGGGTTGTTTGGTTGGTTGATTGGTTGACTGATTGGTCAGTTGGCTGGCTAGTTTGCTCAATGGTTGGTTGGTTGGCTAGTTGTTTGGTTGGATGGTTGGCTAGCTGGCTGGTTGTTTGGCTTGCTGGTTGGTTATTTGGTTGGTTGATGGCTGGTTGATTGGTCAGCTGGGTGGCTGGTAGTTTCGTTTTGCTGGTCAGTTTGTTGTTTGGTTGGCTTGCTGGTTGGTTTTTTGGTTGATTGACTGGCTGGGTGGTTATTTGGTTGATTGATTGGTCAGTTGGGTGGCTGGTTGGTTGTTTAAGCCCAAAAATTTTTCCCACTCTTTGGTGGCCACAGTTTTTGCCCCAGGAGGGACAGCTGAAATTTGGCATGGTTGTCTTGTGCGTCAAGGTATGTGTTTGGGTTCATGTCAGTGGACTAAAAGGGGGCGTGGCAATAAGGGGGAGGATGTTTTTGATTGACAGTGTCAGTACTGTAACATGATTAGTGCACTTTCTGTGTGCCTCACGCAGGACCTCGTCTCCAAGCAACACCAGCAGGCAAATGTCAGTCTGTATCATTAAAGCTTAAATGTCTTTGCACAAAAGTGAGAAGAATTCAGATTTCAGCGTGACTTAAATACACATCTAAACACCAGCGGTTTAAGGTCAGGCCGTACCCTCTCTTTCCTTTGATCTCTGATTGGTCGAGGAGTGTTGGGTTGCTGTTGACACGGCTAAAGGCGACACATTGCACCCTCAGCTCCGCTTTCTGACACCTGAGCATGGCCATGTCAGCAGCAGCTTTGCCAGCTAGTGAGCGCCTTCAGGAGGGAGCCAGAGGAGAGGGTTGAATAACCTAAAGGGGCAGGAAGGAAGAAGCTCTGCCAAATAGAGTCGAGGTTGAAGGCAAAGCCGTGGAAGCAGCGATGCGGCTCTCCGGGCCTCAGAGAATCAGAGCCAGTGTCTGGGCTCGATAAAATCTGCGCTTCATCTCTCCATCCTCGTGTTTTGGACCCTTGTGTGGCTGTCTGAGTGCTGTCAACGCTCGCTTCTTAGCAGGGCAGCTTGGATGTGGGCCACATACCCCTAATCCTCCCCGAACTCGCCCCACATCCTCCAAAACACATGGTCTGGAACTGATGGATGATGAAGTGAGAGTGGAGGAATGACAAAGAGCATGAAGCGGCTGTGGAGAACACAGAGTCTGTTATTAGCAGCAGAACACACACAGACTGTAAACCCATTCATAGAACAATCTTAAAGGGACAGTTCACCCAAAATCAATAAAACCCATATGTCCTCTTACCTTTAGTGGTTTTTATTAATCTAGATCGTTTTAGTGTGAGTTGCTGAGTGTTGGAGACACTCCTCTTCGCGAATGTTGTTGAAAGTTTCAATTTGGATTAAACATTTACTAAGGCATTTAAACTAAGTTTTGTGTTGGATTTTGTTATATTCCAAATTCTAAATGTTGACAGAAAGATTTTCATTTTTATTGTAAATGCATATAGGTTCCAAATATTGATTAGCAGTCTCATTAACTACTAATAAGCGTTATCAAACCAGTATTGTTCGATCCCTTGTAAATACACAATTCCCTCTGCGCTGTGATACTGTTGGCAGGTGTAATCAGGGTTTCTCATCTCACCTCCAGCTCTTGATAAAATTCTGACATGTTTCTTCATGGGAAACACTTTAATCAAGCACTGCACGTTATGTTTTTCTTTCATTTGTGACTGCATTTGTGGCATTAGCCCGATGTGTTGCCACTGTATCATAATCAACACAGTGCACTGAGAAAGGTGCTGGCAAAACCGCAGCAGAGGAAGAAAATAGTTGCTGTTTTTGGCTGGACAGGTACCAGCAACTGGAAAGAAAGCCAATGCTGTTATCATTAGTTTTCTTTTCATCTTCTTCTATGTTCTAATATAGTTTATATCACCAGCTGGCACTTACAAACACAATTGCAAACAGCATTATGTGTTTGTGAAGTCAGCACTTTGCAGTTTGGTAAAGTTGGAAAGATATTCACAGATTTGAACTTCTCACATCAGTAACTTATAAGCAATTTGTTTAAACACAAGCAGCACCTCTTTCTAACTGTAGTAAAATAGAAAACAAGCTACAACTGAATGTTCATCAACTCAAACCGTTCTTCAAGCTAGATAAATAATGTTTGTTTACATGTGAAGCCTCCTGTGAGATGAACGCTTGGACCGTCTGCAATGTACAAAACCTAAAAAAAAATACTACAAAAATATAAAGTAGCTTCCCTCCTGTACAGTGTAGTATCCCCAAAATCACTTTACACATTAGTTTTCTTTTTCTGTTATACTAGAACACTTAATTTTGGAAAAAATGTGCTTTTGGATAATTTTGGGGGATTTTTATTGGAAGAAAAAGCCAGTAACTTTACTCTTACACGATGTAGTGTCACCAAAATCTCTTGAAACACGCATAATTATTAGGACTCTTCCGCGCATAAAAAAGTGTTTGCTTTAGCCGATTGTAGCCCCGGTACACATGCATATGTGTGTATATCATCATGTTGGGACTACCTCCACCTCATTTTGGGCTTAAAAAACTCCTTTTATGTTAAAAGAAAATAGTTCCTTTGGGTTGAACTGTATCTTTAACAGTATTAATCAGTCAAGGGGTAAAATATTGGGGTATTTTATCCATATTAATCTAATGTCTGAGGCTGGTTCCTAGAGGCAGCGTAAATTTTTGTTTTCCTGATTCTGTAAGTGAGCATGTTGTTGATTTGTTTGTCTCCTTTAGACCAGGAGCTGTTCTCAGGCATGTACATTGACTTCATGGGGACAGATGCTGCCATCTTCAGGAGCCTGACTAAGAGAAATGCAGTGCGGACAGACCAGCACAACTCTAAGTGGCTTAGTGGTGAGCACATAAGCATTTTTTAAAGATTTGAAACAACATATATCAACTTGTTTGCAATAATAACACTTTTATTTATTGATTGTATTCTTTTTTTTAGAGCCAATCTTCATCGACGCCCACCTGATACCAGATGGGACGGACCCCAATGACGCCAAACTCTATTTCTTTTTCCGTGAGAGGCTGACAGACAACAGTGGAAACACTAAAAATATCCACACTATGGTGGCCAGAGTGTGCCCAGTAAGTGCTTTTGCATGTGCCTAAATTAATCAATAGTGAATGTTTTGTGGTTTCGAGTTGCTATGTGCAGCTTTTGTTCTGCAGAGTGACATCGGAGGACAGCGGAGCCTGGTGAACAAATGGACCACATTCCTCAAGGCCAGGATGGTGTGTTCAGTTCTGGAGGAGGATGGCACGGAAACTCACTTTGACGAACTGGGTGAGGAAAATGAAGGAGCAAAAGCACTATTGTGGTATTTTAAGGGACTGTTCTTAATTTATCAGAGGAGTAGTGTGGCTGGGATGTCCTTTACATGTTGTATATTTCCTTTATTTTTTGAGCGACCTCCAAGCTCTGTTTTACTTTTGTGGTCCAAGAAACAAGTTTAAAACAAACCTTGAATTTTGGAAAATAGGAGGCCATCCTAATTCCCGAAAGCTCCTTATTTTTGTTTCCAAGGTTTCCAGCGATTGCTTTCTCCATAAACAATCCACGGAACTTCCTCTGTTTGGTCTGGATTAGGGCTGTGGCCCTTTATCAACTTTCATAACAATTCCTCTGTTGTTTTTAGTTACCTTGTATTCAGTTCTGAGCAGAATATTCCAGTCCTTTCTTAGCCTCAGCTTTTAAACCTACAAACACCGGCTCACAGATTTTTTAAACCTGCTTTTTCATTTAGTTCATCAGAACAGTCAATCTGTCAACATGTGCAGTTATTAATTCATCACTTTTTGGCAATCTCACCTGCAGGAGGAGGTGATGTGGGAAGAAGGGAGTTTGTTGAAGGTATTTCACATTTGAATGTGTGTGCACATGTGTGTTTTCCTTCACAGAAAATGTGTTTTTGCTGGAAACCGACCAGCCCAAGGGCCTGTTGGTGTTTGGAGTCTTCACATCCACAAGGTAAGGCGGGCAGCGGTGAAGCCAACTGTAACATTCCTGCAGGCCTCAGTGGTTATGTTAATCACTGGCTGCATATCTGCGGGGAGGGGGATGTGCTCGTCAAAGGGCCTGTTACATAGAGACGTCATGTGTCGTGTTGCAGAACAGCTTAGTCAGATGATGAACTATCAGTTACAGCGTCCTGGTGGCTTCACCATATGGCCTTCGTTTTGATGTTCTTTCCTTATGATCACAAGCAGCGGTGCATATTTTGATGACCCAGTGCAAGACATGTATTTCTCTCACACATTGATACAGAACATGTATTAAATGTGTTGTTGGATGCAGTAATAGTACACAGCAGGTGCAGAAAGAATTTTATTATTGCATTTTTTCAGATAGGTGAAACTCAAGTCATGTTTGTCAGGTTTCAGAGAAAACGGGAAAGAATATGTATTCTCCTTTCTCTTTTCATTCTATATTAAAATTCTAAATTTCAGTGAATACAGAAGGATACACAGAAAGATAAACATTAAATTGATTTCATTTAGTATTTTATGTACACTGCATACGAAATATACAGTACAGTATACTTTTTTTAAAAAATACATTTTTATGCATTTTTTAACTCAATACAAATGCTCGCCACATTCTTAAAGACATCTCAGTTTAAAAACAAATAGATATAAAAATAAAATTAAATATAATAATAATAATAGATAAATACATAAAAAATAGCAATAATTCCAATAATTATAAAAAGAAAAGGATGGAAAGAAATTACTGGAAAAGGGCAGATAGATTAAGAAAGGGACCAAGTTCCCTTAAATAGACCATCATCTCCCTTCATGCATGATGTTATTACCAAGGGATTTTTGTGCCTTAATCTAACCACACCGCATCATTGCTGGGAAATGTAAACTTCCAACATATCCGTAACAAAATCACGTACAAATGTGACGTACCCATGGTTTGTAGAAACCTGCAATTCCAACATTTGTTTTTTACAATTGGTTTGTTTGTTTTTTATGTTTGTGTAGTTTCCTCTGTTCTGTTGAACTTAATTAATATAATGAAAAAAATCTTTAGGCCTCATATTTATGTTATGTTATTGGCATTTGGGTTTTTTTGTTTATTTACTGGGTTTTCTCAGTTTTAAGTGTCCAGTTCCAGATGCATAACACTAATTTTCCCTGCTTACTCTCCAAAACATCTACTATTTATAGATACATGGTTTTCTTTGCACAGCGAAGATATAATATAATATACTTAAGTGAACCCAAAACATCCAAATGTGAGCACATCTTAGAATTTCTATTGTTAATAAAATGACAAACATGATTTAATTTCAAGATCTTTGACACAGACATGAAGGAAAGAACATTTTCCACATGCCGACGAAATATTTGTGGTAATTGAAAAAAAACCCACACTGAATAAACTCATTTAACTTCTCTCATTCAGCTGAAAGTCACAGTCTTCAGGGTTTCATCGTAAATTTGGCGGTTTAAAGGAATGGTCACTTGATCCGCGTGTTCTGATCTCTAATTGAGTTCGTCTGGTTAACCAGGGGCGACACTGCCACAGGCCCTCGGTCCACTTGTTACCTCAGGATCATAGAAAGGTTACAGTCGAGTATCCTGGCTCAAAGAACACAGCCAATCTAAACAGTGAGATCCTTGAGGTCTTTTACCTCAATGTTATTTTTTTCTCAGCACTGTGATTCTTCCTCTGTCTCCACTTTGCACAAAATGCTGCTCCCCTTCTCAACAAAGACTCTTTTATGTGTTAAGCAGTGTGGTTTTAAAAGACTTAACAGCGGCATCAGATCAATGAGGGGAAAAAGGTGAGCTGTCCCCACCGGAGAGCAGCGTAGGTTCCACTCAGACTGCATGACATCCTCAGAAACAGAGATCTCAATAAACAATATTTTAGCTGGGTGGGTCTCCAGGTTGTGAGTGTAGTAGGTTCCCACTGTTTTGTTTCATTGAAAGTATGCATCTCATTTCCTCAGCTCCGTGTTTAAAGGCTCGGCAGTGTGTGTGTACAACATGGCCGACATCCTCACCGTCTTCAACGGCCCCTTCGCTCACAGAGACGGGCCCAACTTTCAGTGGGTGGCCTTCCAAGGACGCATCCCTTATCCAAGGCCAGGGACTGTGAGTTACATAAAATATAAATCTAATCTTCTTAAATCTCTTAAACATTTCAAACCAGAAAAAATGTTGACATGTACATTTTGATATGTTACATTTGCACATCATTACGTAGCACATAGGTGGAAACTTAACACGTAAACAACATGAAGGACTTTTTTTTTGTTATAAAGCAATTTGTTGATTTGTTTGATGTTATAACATTACCAACAGAAAATTAAAATACTTTTTTCCATATGCAAACATCCATTGAGATATATATTTTTTGCTTGTAGTGTGTTATATTTATCACTGTGTTTATACTGCTCCTGTGCAATGCCAAAGAAAAAAAATCAAAATTGCAATGTCTGAGGCACTTCACAAATTGATGTATGAAACAAATAAATACATGAAATTAACAAAGACCCCAATTTGTACCCTTGGTGGTCTCCATATTTGACCCTCGTGCATTCACATCAATTAGCAGCAAGCTGTACATTTTGATTTCTTTTATCTTAATAACTAACATGTATAAATTATCACATGTAAAGAAATAGCTGTACTGTATTTTGTCACTGATGACAGTGACACAATACTCTAACTTTCTTTTGTTTCTACAGTGTCCTGGTGGAGCCTTTACACCTGACATCCATACAACAAAAGAGTTCCCAGACGACGTTGTGACCTTCATACGGAACCACCCGGTCATGTTCAACCCCATCTACCCGGTGGGGAGGAGACCTCTGGTGGTTCGGACAAACGCTGACTACAAATACACATCAGTGGCAGTGGACCAGGTCATGGCTGCTGACGGCAACTACCAAGTGCTCTTCTTGGGTACAGGTAAGGATGTAGACTTTGAGGTTTCATTATATAATACTCTGAGCTTTAAGTAAAGATGATTTGTTATGGCTGTTGCAACTGCTGTATCAGGTTTTATACTGTATGTTGAGGTCATGCTAAAATGTTAGGACAGGACATTTTGTGTATATCAACCAAAAAGTAAAATATGTTTAAATTTTGCAGGTAAGGTGGTGGAAAAAAAATGTCATTTTCTAAAAATGAGTGTCAAATTGCTAAAAGGGAGATCAGTCCTTTAGTTTTCCTTAAATTTGGCACAAACGTCCACTTGAACTCAGTAATGAACTCAGATTTTGGTGGTCAAAAGGTCATTATGACTTAACATCCATCCCATTCTGATAGACCATTATATCTCAAGAACACCTCGAGGGATTTTCTTAAAACATTTTCACAGACATCCAGCTGGACTTTAAATGTCAAGGTCACTGTGACTTCACAAAACACATTTTTGGCCATAACTAAAGCATCCATATGCTAATTATGACAAAATTTAACAAAAATGTCTAATAGAATAAAATGATGAAGTGCTGACATTTTCAACTTCACTGTGATATCATAATGTGCAAAAACACTTTTCTGGCCATTACTCATAAGCATAACTCAGGAACAGAAGGGGAGACATTTGGTCAGATACTGAGTTGATGACACTAATCTTGGGTGAAACTGTACTGATTGTTTGGATCTTCTGTGCTGCCGGGTTGAAGATGTGTGTGAAGTTTCCACATTTCTCCAAAAATACTCTTAATATCTTTAATTAAACATCCTCCAAAGTCTTCACTACATGTATTATGTAAGTCTGGAGAGACATGGATGTAAAATGCTGCTTGACTGGTGGGAAGAGGCATACAGCTGCTAGTTGGTCATTTTGTTTTTTACATAAACAAACACTTTTGATTAGGATGCCCTAAAATAGCTTTAAAGACATGTTACTAAATTATGTACATAGCAGGACATTTATCTTGTATGCAGTTTTCTACTGTACTTTCTTGCTTTTCATTGGATTTTTTATACATGTTCATCTGTTGTGAGATAATACTGGCTCAAAGTCTTTATTAGTTGACCTCCAATGTGCATGCTACAAAGTAGTCAACTTGATCCTCTAAGCAGGCAGTTGGCATCAAACAAATCTATACTTATCTATTATAAAATCAAGAAATGTCCGTCCACCTGTCTGTCTGTTTGCATCCATTTTTCTCCTCAATGGGTTGCCCAGTCAATGTGAAATTGCACATGGGCGTTGAGATTTACCATAGGTAGAGACTGATGAAGCCCTTTGTCTCATTCACCCTCTATCTGCGTCTGTTATCTATAAAAATACTTCATAAATAACATTGACTTGCCTGTTTCTCTGCCTGTGGTTGAAAGTGGAATTGCAGCTTGAATGACAGAAATAAAGCGCTATTTTTTTCATTCTGTCACAGCAGTTAAAAACCTTAATTGTTACAAAGCAGATTTTTAAGCCTGTTTATTTGTATTTTTGGCAAAGTCTGCACCAACATGTATAACATATAGATCTGTGGTCTGCACAAAATTATGGCGCTCACATCCCCTGAAGTATGCATGTAGTTGCGGTGCACATATCCTCATGTATGGACTAGTATACAGTAAAATGACAGAAAGTAGCAATAGCATAATCCTTCTTTCTCATACTAGTCGTCACTAAGGTGTTTTATAAGTAAAAGATTGTTGAGTAATGTCCTGTTGCTTCAGCTGGTAATCAGATAAACAGATAACAGGGGGGATAGTACACTGTGGGTGTGGTGGCACATTTGAAAACACAGACAGGGCAGCATGACACAGCATGCTGATCAATTTGTGTCACAGCCAGGTCATAAACAAGGTGATAAGACAAGGTCCTTAGGAGAGGATCTCATTTTATTCTATCATGTGAGAGACCCTGCAAGTCTCACAATTCCCACACACATATACATTTCTAGAACAGCAGCCCATATGAGATCAAGAGGACAAGAAAAAGAGACAATTTCATGAATATAACTTGGGGGAGAAGTGCGTAAATGATGATAAAATGTTTAATTTCGTTTTTGATCCCTTCCAAGCTCACCCCTCCCCTGTAGACCCACCCCCTCCACCTGAACCGATTAGCAAGACATGCAGGGTAAAAAAACAAATTTACTTTTTTTAGAAATTACCTGAAACAGTAAAAAAGTGTATTATCTCACCTCGCAGGCAGGAAGTTTTAGACTCATTATGAGATTAAACGTTCCACAGAGCACAAGTGCAGAATATATATCATATCTCTGCTCACAACCAGGTGGTTAAACAGAATAATATGTGCGTGTACGTGCATAATTGTTCATGCTTGTGCGTGTCAACTAGTGCACGAGCATGTGTTTGCATTCAGAAAGCAGCACTGGGACTCTCTCGCTCTCTCTCGCAGCTGCTTGTGTTTATCAGGCAGCCTCTCCATTCTGTTCCTCCTGCCTGCATTTCTTGAAGAAAAGCCAGCACTGTCTAACCATATCTGAGCCCCAGAAATGCTGCTCTGTCTCAAGGATGAGGGAGACGCTCTTATCGGGCGTTTTCAGGAGCTGTTACTGTCCTGCTCCCTCGCTCTGCTGCTCCAACTCTCTGACAAAACAGCTGTATTGATGATGCTTGAGTTGAATGTTGCCCTTTTCATGGCCCTTGTCCTTGTCTGTGCAGGCTTAAGAGCTTTTATTCCCACTCCCGCCACAGTTGATTTTGCTATAAAAACTGGCTATCGTGCCTAATTCAAAAGCAAACATGGGCAAAGGAAAACACACCAGGGTTTTATTTTTTTCACCAGCAGTTGTATTCAAGTTTCACTGTCTGGCCGTTCATTGTCGAGTGTCTGTTTCACACGGTTGTTTAATGAGCTCATGCCATGTCTGCCCTCTGCACCCCCAGACAAAGGTACAGTACAGAAGGTGATTGTGCTGCCGAGCAATCAATCCCTGCATGAAGATCTGATCCTGGAGGAGCTGGAAGTGTTTAAGGTCAGCTGTCTTTTTTTCTCTCTCTCTCTCTAACTTTTATCCCTTTTCTTTCCCAAAATCAAAGGTGGTGGGGGCGGGGGATACTTGGCCACAACACAAAGGCCAGGGGCAGACAGGCAGACGGACAGACAGAGGCAGGGTGGCACTCAGGAGATGGATGTTCTGCAGTGCAGCGCAGAGTGATGGGAAACATGCTAACATACCGCCAGAGTCTGGTTGTTGCCCCCGGTGAACCTTCACACGTGTTGTTTTATCTGAGCTCACATCGCTAAACGTGTGATCAACCTGTGATCAGACGTAAAGGCCACGGCTCCTTTGATCTGCTGCTGCACCTGAACTATCGCTGCCCTTTATTTAGAGGAGATTTATTCTCAGAAGATGGAATAAATTCCTTCTAGAAAACTACATCTGGCGAGAAGATAATTCTAAATGGGTACCGTCTCTGCCATGTTTTCTCTGCCTATTTCCCCAACATGTTCCCAACTGTTTCTGTAAAACTTTGGTCTTCAATAATCAATAATCTTCAATAATCTGTCTGAAAATACACATTAACCCTTTGAAACCTGGATGATCAGTTTTTCTTTTCTTTTTTTTCCTTTTTTGTTCACAATTATTTTCTTGGCTTTTGCTTTTATTGGAGGTAGGACAGCTGTAGCGTGACAGAGGAAGAGAGAGGGGATGACATGTAGGAAAGGGCGGAGGCCGGAATCAAACTCTCGGCCGCTGCAGCGAGGACGTAGCCTCTGTACACGGGGCGCCCCCATCAGTTTTTCTTGCGCTACATTCATGCGCCTCTCACAGGTCTTCAAACCTTTGAAACCTGAGAAAAACAGGTTTAATTCTTTCTTAAAAAAACGTGGGAAAATGCAATAAGCAAAATTCAAGAAATTGCTAAAAGTTGACAAGGAAATAACCTGAAAATTAATGTTTAAAAATGAAGCGGAGAGTGAGAATATTTCTTTATGATTTCAACATACCATGGGCCGAGTAACTGATATATAAATGGTCAGTTGGGTAGTCGAGTATTTCTTTTAAGAAACTGCTCTCATCCTTGTACCTCAACATGTTCCCACCTACGCCTCTAAGATTTTGGCATAAGTAACGGTCAACAATGTCTAAAAGCTCTGAACTTTGCTCTTGCATGTTTTTCAGAATCAAGCTCCTGTTACAAACCTGAGAATATCCTCAAAAAAAGTAAGTGTCCCTCCAACTCTGCTTACCTCACACATTAAGTGCAGTTTTATTGTTTTAATATGTTATTCATTGTCTGTGGCTACTATGTAATGCACGAAACAGTGCTCTCTTGTGCATAATAAGCCTCCCAGAGGCAAGGAAATAATAAGCCATAATTGTCTCGGCGCTCTGCCTCATTTTCCTGTCAGCCGGCCACTTATTAAGACAAACAGGGCGGCTGACATTTGAACTGTTTACTTTACAGCAACAGCTGTACGTCAGCTCCGAGTTCGGGGTCTCGCAGGTCTCCCTGCACCGTTGTCACGCTTATGGCTCGGCTTGCGCTGACTGCTGCCTCGCCAGAGACCCCTACTGCGCCTGGGACGGACTCAGCTGCTCCCGCTTCTATCCCACCGGCAAAAGGTACACAAAGGTTTAGTTTTAGGTTCATAACTGCGGTTTGGCAGCCGTATTGAGAAACTTTTAAATGTCATAAAAAGAAGTATTAAGTGTCCACCACGAAGAAAAAAAAACTTCAGTCCTAAAAGACATTTTTCAGTGCTGACAGGTGTTGATTAGAGAGCCCATTCATGGTGACAGCTATTAAAAACTTTCAAAAGTGTTAAATAAACAAAAGGATAGTGCAGATTTTTGAATATGAGGGGAGAATGGGCTTAATAATAAACTGTTCATCAGTCACGTTAACTTGCTAATTTACCATTAGCATAAATGAGATTACTATAAAGCTCCTGTAGCTGACTTGATGTGGCAAATTCCATAACAGGGAGGCGCTGGGCTGTTAACTGCGGACAAAAAAATCTAAGTAAAACTAACTTTATAAACGTGTTGAATGTTGTAATGTCACAACATTACGGTACGCATTAGTGGCTGGTCTTGTCTTCTTCTTTTTCTACTACTAATGTTACTTCTCCTTGTGGTTTATGGCGGATGGAAACTGGCTTTTAACGTGCATTACCACTCTTAATCAAAGGTTGATGGGTGGTTTTATTATATCAAAAATGTCTGCAACATTTATTATATCTCTATCATGGAACATTAGATCAAGATAATTATCGTAAATGTTTTATTGCCAAGCCCTAGTATATCTAGTAACTATAATTTGAAACAAATACACTTTTTTTCCTCAGTAAAATCACCAAATACAAAAAATGGTTCACGTTATGCCGTTATCCCCTATACAGTCATTTTTGTTGTGCCTCAAGAATCTAGTGAGCATTTGGGCTGTCATTAGACAACTAAAGTTGAGTTAATCAGTAATAGGCTACAAAAAAATATGAAATCAATCAATGTGCTTCACCCAGAATTCAGTTTGAGCAATAGATGATGTAAAAACAGGAAGTTTGCCAAGAACAGAAAGAGCTGCTCACAACTCGTGAGGTCAAAGAAATCCCGTGGCTGGAATCCCTCAGTGCACACTTCAATAGAAGTATGTCACTATTTCTGCCTTTGTTGTTTCCCTCCGTCCGTCTAGACATAACACAGACACGGAGGTTATGAGCGACACCTCGATACCTCTCAAGGACCGGCTTTGTGTCTCTTGAGATTCCAGTCAGACGCAGGTCAAGTTTAGTTTGGTCGCAGAACAAAAGCTCAGCCCCGGTGTTCCTGCGGAAAATGTGTTTGAAATGTGTCAGCTGTTTACATGCTCTTTTCCTCAAGCTGCTTTATATGAGCGTGCACCGCTGAGCGGAATAACAGTCAGATTTTCCTCGTATTGTTTTGGCACCGAAGACTCCTTCCACAGCTTTATTATGAGATGAATAAGGAGGAAGGCTGTGTATTTGTTCTGTATTTAGCTGTGGCGTATTTATTCCCTTTGCTATTTTTTCTTTTTCTAGGAGAAGCAGAAGGCAGGACATTATGCATGGAAATCCACTCACTCAGTGCAGAGGATTCAATCTAAAAGGTATTTAAATCTGCACAAATCATTACTTGGATTTTAACATTAAGGATCAGCTGACCGTGTGCTATGTGAAAGGTGTCACTTGTAGGAATAAATGCACAGACAAATTTTCACCCAACAACACGTATCTCTAGCTGCTCTACACAGCCTATTTTAGTTAATTGTTTAGATTTTACGGCCCACAAATTACACCGTCATCAACCTTATAACAGCAGGCTAAAAACAGCTCAGATTAAACCTCACTGTGTTCTACCTGCCCAACAACATACAGCCGACAAAATTAGCAAGTAACTCGAGAACAAAAGCGGCTAGAATTTACAAATACAGATATTTTTCTCAGGAGTTCAGGAAACCAAAACAGAGCAAAAACTCAACTAATATTCATCAGGCAGTCAGACACAACCCTAAATGAACCAGTCAGACTGTATTTGTATATTTCATACAGACTGGAACACAAATGTCTGCAGGTCCTCAAAATTACTTTTTAATTCTATGAATTAATTAGATTTTATATATATTAGACCTTAAAAGTTATTAAATGGTCTTTAATTTTAGTTTGTGAGATCTTATATGCCATAAACATTTGATCTAATTTCATAATATACATCTTTTAATGTATTTTTATCAAAATGAGTTGAGTTCTTGCAAATAAAAGTCAACATTTCTGATGTTGCAAATCTGCAAAGCTACCTCTGAACCTAACATTACCTTTTTACTTTATACTTGCACTTATCTGTTGGCATAATGTGGTTTACCAACAGGTATCTCTGCATGGGGCTGCATGTACACCTCTATACTTATATGCAATGCTTGAATGAGATATATATGATCCAAAAATCTTCAATGTGTTTAAACATGATCTTTAAAAAAGGTCTTAAAAAGCATTAAATGTGTGTCTTATACCTGTAGACACCCTGATTTTAATTGTCCAAAAACAAAACCTCAAGTACACAGCTGTAAATTTTTAGCTGTGGCATGTTTATTTGAGACACTTTTCATGTCAGAGATACTTCCACAACAGATTCACATTCACACAGACATTGACACATTTACTGTCATTGTATTGTGTCTGTGTGCCTATCCGGAGGTGTTTGTGAGTCCAGGTACTGCACATCAGCCCCCACCGAAAATCACCCAGTGGCTCTGGTAAGGTGTAGTTTAATGAGAAAAGAGGATTTGCTCCCCAGAGTGTCCCATTTCCTACAACAGTTTACATCTCTAAATTAAACCGAGCTCGGGGAACCAGCCATATGGCCATTACCACTAATTAGTCACAGCCCTGTCACACATCCAGCTGAGTGACGGACCATTTAGCTGCCACAAAAACGACACGGCAAATGAGACGAGATGGAGTTGCTCCGATGCATCGACGGTTGTTTCGTCAGTCTGTAGAAACTGAAGAAATCTTGGTGGAGTTCGGTTGGTGCTGCAGGTGTCGGACTAAGCTCTGTGTCAACATTTCCCTCTCACAGCGGGGACTTGAGACAGATTTGAAGCCATCTGCGGGGCTTGTGTCTGTCAGCGAGTGACGTCTGACGTGACTCCCTTGACTTTGTGTGTGTGTGTGTGTCTCTGTCTGTCTGTGTGTGTGTGTGTGTCTGTGTCTGTGTGTGTTTGTGGTAGCTTACAGAAACGCAGTGGAGATGACGCAATACGGCGTGAAAAACAACACCACCTTCCTGGAGTGTCTTCCAAAGTCTCCTCAGGCGTCCATTCGCTGGCTCATTCACAGGGACAACGACAGGAGAAAAGAGGTCAGTTTGACTTTTAGAGAGGTCAAAGGTCACAGCTTGCCCCTGCTCATAGCTGACAAGCTGCCTTGGTGCACAGGGTTTTTCGCAGATCCTGAAAAAGACTTAAAGGTCATACAATCCATTGATCTAACTATAAGGCGTCAATTGTTTTTAAATTGTCTTAAATGATTCTTTCAAAAGTCTGAAAAAATTGGGACCTAAGAAGTAGGATTTTATAAATCATTTCTTCTGAAATGAAAAATAAGTGGCGATTTTTTTTGTGAAATAATTTGCCTTAAATTTTAATTCTGAGCACAAACAAAAAATGTCTTAAAAACTCTTAAATCTAACTTGCCTTTAGCTGTGGAAACCCGGGTTGCATAGGACGCAACAAAAATCCCTTTGTCTGATTAAATGTCCTTTTTATGTTTTAGCCACATAGCTAAAACATTAAACGTGTCATAACTATCAAATGTGCTCACTCTTGATCACGCCTCATATCGCCTGAGGAGTGACGCCAAACATGGAGCATCACATGGATCAAACATGATATAGACGCTGACTAATGATTGGATTCTCAGTGGGGAAACGCTCTGCAAATATTTAACAAGATTAGATAAAGATGGAAATGATTGCGCCTGCATAAAAAAATCTTTTTATGGACTGAGCTCTCACCTTGGCGGAGTAGACTCAGAGTAATGGTCGTTTTATAGCCGTTTCCCCATGAGAATAAAAGTTGGCCCTTAAATAAATCACTTTAGTTTCATGGTGTGTAATCATTGGAGTCTTTGCCAAACTGAGGCCTGGCTGTTTTTTAAAGGGGGAAATGAATAAATAGTTGTACTTATGAGTGTCACCATCAGTTTATTTTTAACGGAGGTCACACTAAATACTTGCAAATTTAGCCTGTTGAAGTTGTTTTATTTTGAAATATTTGCATTTTTAATACTGTTTGCATATTTCCTGGCTGTTTTTTAGTAAAGAGAATGAGAAATAAATAAATATCATCCTTATAACTTTGTTAGAATAATGATGTTTAAGGTGGCCTGAGACTTTTTCATAGTCTTTCTCTGCAAATTTTCCCTAGCAACCACACATACAATATTTTTCAGAAAATATCTTTTCTAGTGAAGCATATGTGATTGTAACCTGACATGCCAGATGGTTTGTTACAGAAAAATCCTTCACTGGAATCTGTTTAGAAACGAACAGGCGGAGACGAATATTATAAATGATGACACATGGCAGGAAGTGTGTGAAGAGGGACATAAATTCACAAATAGCCCACGACTGAAAGAGTTCAAACGGACATTAAAAATGAAGTATTTTAGAACACTTCTCATTGTATTAAAATTTGTTAACAGTTACAGAGATTTGTGTTGGAAGTATTGTAAACAGGTGAGGTCATACTGGGAAGGGATGTTTACAGAGATACTGGCTCGCTTGACAAGTGATTTACCTTTAGGATCGCTGACGGAGCTGTGGATAAAAGAAGGTTTACTTACCGCAAAATATGATAATTTTATCTTGGTTCAAACCACTGCCCCCCACCCTAAATCAATGGCAAGACAGGTTTATGACAGTCGGGGAGAAATTAACAACATCAACAACCCAAACTATGTTTCCCTGATGTTAGCATGTAGCAGTGCTGGCTGCATAATGTAAACACTTACTTCTTGAAATTAGAGAAAAACATTAAATTTATGCTCGCAGGGTTTGCATACACAGTTTTACCTCATTAATTTAAACTTTGGCCACATCAAATATGAACATATGACATTTTAACATTATATATATATGACAGAAAATAAATAAATGCATAATAAGTGCCCTTTAAATGACCCCTTTTATCATCAGTTACTGCACAGATAGATTTGGATCTTTTCCAATTCTCTGCTCAGATCATGCTGATGGGTTAATGACATAACCTGATTGTGCCAACTACAGGTGAAGCTGAGCGACCGTGTCCTCTCCACGGAGCACGGCCTCCTCATCCGCTCCGTCCAGCTGTCTGACCAGGGCCTTTACTACTGCCTGACCACCGAGAACAGCTTCAAGCGCACAGTCGCCAAGATCCGCCTGCGAGTGCTGAGCGAGGCCATGGTGAGCGTGCTGACAGACAAACAGCAGTCGCCGTGGGCCTGGGCCAGCTCGCTGCACCCGAAGACCCTGCTGTCAGCCTTCAGTCCGGCAGAGAGCCTGGCCGTGCAGCAGTACTGCAAAGAGAGGAAGGAGCTGCAGAACCTCCAGCAGAGGCAACAGCAGCAGCCGCCTCAGCCGCCCGGACCTCTCAGGGGGGACCTCGCCAAACTGAAGCCGCTGCTGGACCGGAGGAAGAGCCGCAACCGCCGCAACCACCTCCCGGAGGTGTGACACAGGGAGGTGCAAAAACTGACACAAACATCCTCCTCTGTTTCTAAACACTCATTTTCTGACTCTCATCTCAAACTGCAGAGCTGCTCTGTGGATGTACAGTAAAACATGGAGGTGGATGCGGGGGGGGGTTGTTTTTCGGCATTCTCTCTTTTTCTTGCATGTGGTTCTGTGACCAGATGGCTGTGAGTTACACTAGTACACACGCACAAGCACCCACCAGAAATTCATTTTCTGCCGCAGTCATAACCCAAACTGAAGTGGCCCTGTTATGAGTGGCACTAATAAACTGCAGCCTCAGTTGATATTGCTTATGATTATACACCTCAAACGCAGCCATGGTCAGGGATCTTATCAAATTTTAGATATTAGAGGGGAAATTGGACCGGCCGGATATTAGCACACAAGGGATTAGTTCACATAAAGAAGAAGTAATTTAAAATCATGATAGTAAATAGAGGAGATTAAAAAGGGACAGGGAGATGCTGCATGCTTGAGAGTGAGCGTCCTCTCAAAGTGTAATATTAGCATTTTTTTAGATTCTACTCACAATTTTGTGTTTACTTTGAACTAACAAAATTGTCTCTGTTTGGTGAAATGGCTTTGTGGGCACATGTAGGGTAATAAAAAGTCAATGTGTGAGAAAATAACTTTTTTTTTCTCATGGGTTGACTGCCTCGCATGCTGTCCACAATAGCACTGTTCATGTGAAGCACAGATGGCAAATAGTCCCAATAAAAAGTGTTATATTACAGTTCAAAGACCAAACTTACAAGTTAATTTCAGTATTTTTCAACTTGGACCCTATTTTTCCATGTTTTCTGTTTAAGTGACTAATGGGGAGATTGATTTTTGAAACTGGTCCAGCGATGAGCGAGAGGGCTGCAGTGGGCAGTGGCAAAAAGGCAGCGATGTAACCTCTTGGGGTATTTGGCACCGTTAATTTACATCCACTAAAAGTGCTTGTTTTTGCCACTGACAAGCTCAGATTGTCATTATGAGTGTCTGACAGCATTATGGAAAGGATTCTTACAGAGATAAACGTTAAGATCTTTCTGTTTCAACAGATAATCACTGTTGCCAAACTCACCAGACTTCATTTAAATAAACTGTGATTTTATTGTAATAAAAAATCCGCCAGTTGGCTATCAAAATACGCTGGCATTATTCAAGCCAAAATTACTGTTAATTCAATGGAGTCTGGTGTGTTTGGCGATGGTGATTTCAGGGCTCTTTGTGGTTAAACGAAGAGGATCTTAATCTTTAACAAACTGGTCGATCTCTGTGGAGAAACATAGTCCAGGTTGAAAAATACTGAATACACCCTTTAACATCTGGTGCTGATTTTACCCAGACAGAAATTATAGTTAAAATACTGAGTAGAAAACAAAATTCTTACACAATCTCTCCTGTATTTACTCCTATTACTACGACGTACATGGAAGAGAATCTGCCTCACTTTGATTCAGCTGCTTATTGTATCATACTGCTCTTGTTTCTAGCACAGAAGCATGTTTATAGAAATTCATTCGTACCGTAGAGATATCTTAATCCCTCCCTGGATTAGATTTGAGTAATTAGCAGATACACATTTTGGTTTTGCAGCATAGTTAACATCATACAGCAGATAGTAAATATGACAATATCCTTATTTGGATCCACATTTTCCACATCAGAGTGGAGACTTTTAATTCAGAAAAAGTAACTAATTAACATTTGTGAATAGACTTTTTTTTTCCCGAGGCGTAGTTAATGTAGATAGAGATTATTTGCTGCTTGTGTACAGAGTATGTTTTTGTTTCTTTCATCCTTTTAATTTAATGTTGTGCAGATTTTTGTGAAAATGTGTATATAATTTCAACATATTTCACCAGCTGCGACTGTATCTGCAAATTGCAGAGACATACAGTGTTATTTTCATTTTGAAAACAAAAAAAGGACTTTCTAGCTGTACCTTCCCCCTAAACAGATCTCTGCTCCGCGTTTAATAAAACTGTGTGACCGGCATCATGTCAACCTCAACTCAGTGTAATTTCAGTGTTATGAAACATATGTATTTCTATTTATTAATGTCATGATAGCCTGAATAAATCTGTGCAGATGAATCTCAGTTTTACAAAAAGATCATGCATTTTATTGTGCGACATTTTTATTAGAATCATTTCTCAAAGTGTCCATGTTTTCTTTGCATTTCGCTTATAATATTGCTCTAAAATCCCAATTTTGTCACAATGTGATTTAGGAAGTATTATTTGTTTACTTGCACAGAATTAGATAAGAAGATCGATACCGCTCTTTGACCGTACGGTTAATATGAAGCTGCAGCCAACAGCCTGTTAGCTCCTTTTATAATGAAGAATTTCTCAAAATATGTACATCATAAAAACATTTCTCAAAGCAAGCAACTAAAATAAGAAGAAACTTTCTCAAAATAATAAGAAACTTTTTCAACATACTAAGTCATAACAAAATAATGACTTAGTATGTCATAATAATGACAAACTTTCTTAAAAGAACTACCTATTATCTCAAAAATAATGACTTATTTTCTCAAATATGACAACTCTAAAATAATAAGAAACTCTCTCAATATAATAACTTAGTATCTCAAAACAATGAAACATTAACTTAGTATCTTAAAATAATGACGTAGTATCTTAAAGTAATGAAAAACCTTCTCAAAATGACTTAGTATCTCAAATATGATGACTCAGTATCTCAAAAAATGACTTATCTCAAAATAATAAGAGACTCTCAATATAACACCTCAGTATGTCAAAACAATGAGAAACTTTCTTGAAACAATGACTTAGTATCTCAAAGTAGTTAACTTTTTCAATATGATAACTTATCAACCTAAAATCAAAATATTGAGAGAATTTGTCAAAATAGTGAGAACTTAGTATCTCAAAATAATGATTTATTATCTCAATCATTATTCCACTCATCTTATTGAGATACTGAGTCAGTATTTTGAGAAAGTTTCTCATTATAATGACTTCCATTGTCTTTTTTTCATCACACTGGCAGAAATGGGCTTCCGTATACCTGAGATACCACAAAATTACACATAACTCCAAATCACGGAGGAGGCATCTAATTCTAAATGAAACACTCCATTATAGTTGCGACATGTAAAACTCAGACCCAACAGTTGAATCAAAGACCCCCAGGAGGCTGCAAAGGGTCATTTAAAACCCATAAAACTGAAGAGAGGCCTCCTGCGGGGCAGAAATACTGCTTTCTCACCAAACAAACCCAAGTACCATTCAAAACCGCCGTATAATCGTCCCCTAACTCATTTTTATTACTCATTTTGATTTATGGACCACTCAAGGTAAAGAGGAAGCCATGTAATTTTTGCACAATGTGGAGGTTTGTTTCAGCAGCTGGACAGTCTCCGCTGAATTTTGGGCCGAAGGGATACCAATTTTGATAGACTGTAGGAAAAATTTAAAAGAACACCCAATGAGAAACTTCTTTTCAGCTTTTATTCATTTCCAAGAAACTAGTTCAGCAAAGGATACGAACATTTGCGAAAGATTAGTACATTTCTTTAATAGGACGTCAAACAGACCCATCTGTCCTCAGTGCGGATTAATAACCTGACGGTTAAGTGGAGTCTCCATCCGCTCTCCGTCTAAAGATCCCTGATTGAGTTTACGTTACAGTGTTTGCAATTGAAATAATACTTATAGCAAAGCTCCTGAGCTTTGCGAAAAAATCACAGTATTCCCCCCCTGGTATCAAAGGAAGTACGACATTATAAATAACACTGAAATTACAAAAAAGTGCAAGTCTATATCAAAAGGTCTGATGTCCTGTAGCAGCTTAATGCATTGTGCTCTGCGACTCACACACACCAGACACTTCTGCGCGATTCATTCACACCAGCTTGCTTTGGTTATTTCTCCCCCGCACCACGCAGTAGCCGATGAGACACAGGGCGAAGATGCTCAGGCCCGTGCCCAGCAGCACATTCTGTATTATCTCCAACATCTGGATACGGGAGACGAGCTCCTTCTTGAACCTGTCGGCCGTTTCGTCATCCAGCATAGCCGTCTGGTGACGTGGATGGAGACAGAGAGAGAGAGAGTGATTATCATGCATCCCGAGCTAACAGACTTCATGACTGCAGGGCTCGGTTTTTATCTCACCTCGTTCAGCCAAACAAGGGGGAATATGGTATAATCCTTGACTTTCTTAAGCACCCTGCAGGAGAAGAGTTTGTCACTTGGTATTCAGTGCATGATGTCTGAAAAAATGCCTTTGTTTGACAGTGACAGAGATGACACAGATTCACAGAAAGAGACAGAGGAGGCGGATGACATGCAAACTTTCTTAAAGGAATAGTGTGACATACTGAAAACTTACTGCTCAGGCCGCAGATATACCTAAACAATATCGTTTACATACTTGCCTACGTACCACCGGCCCGTTCTCATGGCGTGAAATTGCACCACTCTGTCAGTGCTTTTGGCGTAAGTGCAGTTCTGTCATTATCGCCGGCAGACGGTCAGTGTACACGAGCGTGCATAACCGATGCTCGATACAGATGCACAATACATAAGGCAACCACCATGTACGCGAGCATGTAGTTAAAACCAAGCGTACCTCTGGCCAAAGTTTTTCCTACAGTTTGATGAGAAGACAAATGTCACTCTCATGTCTGTGTGGTAAATATGAAGCTTCAGCCAGCAGTCTGCTAGCAGTCCATCAAACGCCAAAACATAGTTTGGCACATCCCATATGAAAAAACAACACACCACGTACAACATATACTGTATATGTAAGCTTCACAAGGGCTGGTTGGCACATTTTGTTACCTCTGAAAAGTGCGAGGCTGTTTTTCCTGCTCTCATGCCCGATAAAACTGCCCGCAGAGCAGCATCACAGAACCCTTTTGCTTTTTATTTTGGCGCCTGTGTCAACAGGACAGAGCAGCTTCACAGTCTGAGTTAGCACTGCGGCTTATCCAGAGATTCAGAGTCTCTCCTTTTTATTCCGCATAACCCCCACAGCAGCGAAAAAACAACAGTAAAAATGAATTATTCATAGTCACAGTGACATCATACCTGCAACATTACAACTTTCACCACTGTTTCAATGTCAATATCTGTATAAAATCTAATCTCAGACGTGCAAAAAATATAGAAATCTATCAATTCTGTTTCAAATTAAAAGCCCCGCAGCGTATGTGTGAACAGAATCCCTTCATTTGCTAACAGGCAGTTTTTATTGTAAAATATCGATGGCCATTGTCAAAGGCACACTCAGTTTAGAGATATAGAGCTGGCAGGCAGCTGCAAAACTGTGTGAACAACACATGCGTGTGAGTCGCAGCAGTTCAGCAAGGTAGCCGTCACGCACAGGTAGAGGCAGGCAGTGTGAGCTAGACGTCCATCTTTATGCTAAGATAAGTCTAGCTGCAGGCTGCAGCTTCACATTTACGAAAAAAGCAAATAATTCCCTCAAAATAGTTCTTAAAAAAGGTGAAACACAACTTACGTGATGACCTTTGATGGTCCATACATCATATTCACTTGAATTCTCTTTGCAAACCTCAAGGTGAACCCGGTTGTCTGAGGGAACAATAACACAAAAAAATTAGCATTGCTGTCTCTAAAAGACAAAATCATAAAGTTTAGAGGCTCTTACAGGTTCCACATCCAGGTAGGTGGCATGGTGCTCCTCGCTGGGATTGAGGCCCAACACGTCCTCTCGTAGGGACTGACTGCCATGGAGGAAGTGAGGCAGAGAGATGTAGATCGGCTTTCCTGTTTACATGGCAAAGAAATAGATGATTGAAAATATTAAGTTGCTGAGCAGAATGATTGAACAGTAGAATAAAGTTATGGGATCTAAACAGGGTTTCCACACATTTCTAAAGACAAAAGTTCAAAATTTCAAGGACCAAAAAATGTAATTTCCATGGCCGTTCATGGTGTATAACATGAACATGCTCCATCTGAACGGAACAATTTAAAGCATAATTTTAGCTAGCAGCACACATGTAGAGAAAAAACAACAAATGTACATGATGGTAAACGATATATTGTCACACATCAACACCACGTGGAAGGGTAATCTAAGTAAGATTACTATAACAATACATTTTATTACACACAACAATATTCCATGACTTTTCCAAGGCCAGAAAACAAGATTGTGAAAAGGTCTCACAGGGGGCTGCGTTATCCACAGAAGTTGCTTTCTCTCCATAACATATGGACCAGATGATTAAAATTAATAAAAAAACTGAATAATGCAGTTTTCCGTTTAAAAAAAATCTGATGCTGTCATCATGGAAGGGTTCCCACTGTAGATATAAACTGCAACATTCTAAAGATAACGAATACACAGCGGTTCCTAGTTTTAGGCGATTATATACTAAATAAATCATTCTTATTATATATCCCCCTGAATCTTACACACTGGGCTTCTAATTTATGTTATGCTCAAGGAAACAAACGCAAACTGACCGTCTTGACAGGAGCTGATGTCCAGGACTCCAGCCATGGTGCAGTTCTTGGTTGTCTTTAGGTTTCTGCAGAAGCATTTGTTATCGGGGTTAACTGTCGGGGAGGCCAGGGTGTTCGGCTGGAGGGCGTAGCGGTACACTTCAATCCCTTTCAGATTCAGGCTCTCTTCAAAGCTAGCTGACACAGACCTGAACACAAAACAACACATTAATTAGTCCAAAAATCTTCCAGAGACAGACCTCCGTGTCTGTGCAACATAACTCAGCCTGAGTCCAGTACATGACTCTGGTTTTGGTACTGGAAAGCTCTGACCTCTAGTGGTTACTGAGAGGAAAGTCCAAATGGCTGCAGGTCTCAAATTAAGATGTTAAATCTCCCCTCGCTGACACTTACTGCTCCACATAATGTTAGAAAAGCACAGACATAGGATGAAATTGCATCCGCAAGAAACTCTTCATCACCTGCAGATGTCGGATGAGAAGAAATAGATAGGCTTCTTTTTGTCCACAAAGGGAGGAAATGAGGACGCATCTGAAAGAGAAGGGAGGAGAAGTGAGGTCAGAGAGGTGTTCGTCTGCATTTAGAGCTGCAGAAACATGCTATAAGAAAGCTTTTTTAATAAAAACGCACTGCTGTAGAGCCACACCTGTCCCGTTGATCATGTCACAGTACTTGTTTTCCCAGAAACTTAAGCTCCTGTTGGACAAATTCAGTTTGTCAGACAGACTGTTTGATATAACAGCCTAAAATATGACAGTTTTCCAAAAAAAGCTAATTTCACACGTCAGAATCTGTGCAACCTGATTAACCTGATTTGATTAAACAGCTTAAAATATCACAATTTTGAAAAAAACGACCGTTTTTTCACTTATCAAAATCTGTAGAAACTGATTAAAAGATAAAAGCTCCAAATCTCAGTATCTCCTGTACTGTATTCATAATCAGACTCACCTCTCTCCTCGCCATCTGTCAATTATTCCTACTTTTGAGATGTCGTCCGCCCCAGTGTACACATTGTAGTAGCCGTCATAGGTACCATTGTACTGCGAAAAACACATTTTATTTGATAAATTATTCAAATAATATCATTTCTGAGATCCTGCTGGGTAGATCTTGTCTCTTTTATGTTGGGCGGTCCGAGATGTTTGAAGCTTCAAAGAGTCTGTTGTTGTCATGGTGATTAAATCAGGATTCAAATGCTTTGGATTTTATGCATTAACCCAAAAGCCCAAATAGCTCATTAAATACAAAGGCAAAAATGCAATGCCGTTATGCCGTCTCGTCGTTCTGTATACAAAGAACGATTGTGTAATGTGGGGACAGAGTTGTCTCGCCTCGTAAGCCGCCACAAGGTAGTAACAGCCAGCCTGTCCACACTCTGATTTGAATTCGTGAAATGGCACTGCTCACTGCTTTCCACTTATGAGTATGACGCTAAAAGCCGCCTTCTGCATCCAAACATAACGCAGTTGAATGGCGTCTCGTGAGAACACGGCTGCACGGAACTGGTTGCGTGTGCATGAAACACTGAAGGATAGCGTTGGGTAATAATGCTGCCAGTAAACGCGTAATATAAGGAGCACGAGAGTGCTTATAGCGCAGGTGGGTGGGGAGGTGGATTGGTCTCACAAACAACCGACTTTCGTGCTTTTGCCTAAACCTAACAATCCCTGACTTTGGTACTTAATCCCAACCATTGTGTCAGTTTTTGCTGTTGTGTAAACATAAGGACATCCGGAAGCATAAACAGCTGACGCAGAAGGACCCCTAAAACATCATAAGTAGACGCGGTAGATCCTCACAGAGCGGCAGCATGTGACGAGTTCAGAGTGAGAACTTGTTGTAAATGTCACACCGGTCACACCTCTTTTGATTCCGGGATGCCGGCATGCTATCTAAAATCACACACAGGAGCAGCACGATGCCGCTGTCAATGTAAAGGATGTCTAAAGACGGGACTAAAGACGTGATCTCTGTGTTAAAATGCCAGTAATTACAATAAAATATCTCAGTAAGGACCACAACTCTGAAGCAAGTGTGATACCTGATCATCATCCAACCCCTGGCGAAGCTTCAAAAATTTGCGGGTAAATCCTTACTGACGCTTTGAATCCCCGAAAATGGTATCCGGACCGCCCAACTTGTAATTTAATTAGGTGTGAGTGGGTGTTAGGCTGTAAGATGCGTTTACTTACAGGTGCAAACAGGCCCACAGTTCCTTTCAACATGGGGTCTGTGTAACCCCACAGCATTTCGCTGACTGTACGTTGCTGGAACAAGGAGGATTTGCTCGCCTTTATCATAGCCTCCAGCACACTATGAAGCACTTCTGGAAGAAGCGAATAAGCTCCCTGAAAAAAACACAGACATTCATCTTTATATTTGGAAGAGGATCAGTGATGGTGTCAATAATAAAAAGCGACAGCGTGGCTCCATTAGGATACACGCGCAAAACTGCTGTGCACACACCTGCTGTGGTTGCCTCAGGAGATAAGCCAGAAAATAACCATTTTATGACTGTGATACCGCATCATTACCATCATTACCTACAGGGCCGGGTTTGCTCACACTCATCATTTGAGCCTTATCAAAGTTTGAAGAGAAAGAAACGTATACACTGATTGTGCCCATAAACACAAACTGCTGTTGTAAAATTATGACTTGATATTCAGCCTTAAACTCAATGTCAATGACTTAAACCAGTCACCACTGAGCTGCGTATCAAACCTGGTGCTGTTTTCATGTGATGTTGGAAGGTCGTAGATTCTGAATTGGGAAGTCGTTCTTCCGACTTTGTTGTGTTAATGCGCTTTGAGGTTGTAAAGTGGGAACAACATGGAAGCTACAAAGAAGATGAGTTGTTTTCTAATGCTAAGAGTGTTTAAACAAGAGGTTGAAAGGTGTTTCCAGTTTATTTCGATTTTTATATATAATTTTATTTTAGTGTATATTATATTTTTATATTTAATCTAGGTCACTCAACCTCGACAGCAATTAACATTAATCCCATATTTCACTTATGTGATCAAAAATTGATATTTATACGTGAATTAATAAAATAATTTCTTACCATTATCCTAACATTCACTTTTCCCACCATGTTTATGCATTTATGACGTCAAGTTGGCAACTTACGTCAAAAAATACCGTTGTAATCAATGTTAGTATACCCTCCTGGCATGCCTTAAGTTAAAACTGCTTGCTTGCTACAGCTAATAGATATATAAACTAACGTGTGCCACGACTAAAAGTAATTAATAGCTGCCCTGAAACTTCACACAAACGTCACAATTCTGCAACTCGTAATGGATCCCTGCCGAGTGTGGTTAACGTTGTCATGTTTAAGTGGTTGTGTTAAGGAAAATATCATGATTTGGCATAACACCTGCTCTTGGTGGCACAGCGCCCAGCTAAAAAACTCTCGGTTTTGGTGACACAACTGCATCTGGAAACGTCGGTGACGTCTCAGTAAATGTGTTTCTGTCACTCAGTTGTAGCTAGAAATACAGCAGATTTCTTTCTAAAACACTCGGTTTTGTTGGCGCTGTTGCAGCAGGAAATGCCACAGATACATCATTGAAAAACACGTGGCTTTGATGGCCCATAACAGCTGGATATGCTGCCAATGTCTCGCAAAAAATTTTTGCATGCACAATAAGAAATGGAAATGCCACAGAAATTTCCATAAAGAATAACCAGTATTGTCATTTTGTTGGCGGCCTAGTTTGGTGGCGATCTCGCCATCTACCATCCTGTCCACCTCCCGATGACAAAGTCAACTAAATCCATGCAATCAAAACTATAATTCGAATAAAACATACAATTGTAATATATCCATAGTTTGCATACATGTACAATGCCAGCAGTTTCTTCTGCTGCTTCATGACGTGTTGCACTGCTTCCTAACCCGTTGGTCGTACCCTCAATCTGAAGGGTTGTGTCATGAACATGCTGCATTTCTGCCATACAAAGTGCCTTTATTGTAATGAATATTGCCTTCCTATTAAATTTTGGCCAGTTTTCACAATAAAATCATTCAAAGGCACAGCGTGGGAATCCGTAAACCATCTATCACAGAGGGTCACAAGCCACAAAGGTTGGAAAACCACCACTAAAAAGCAGCGATCGCAGACCAAAGCAGCCGAGCACAGGGCAGCACAACGTGATCTGGCACAGCTTGCCTTGGCGTTGGAACAGAGTGACGAATAACAGTAGAGTCAAGTCAGGAATCACCGCACAGGGTGGGTGACACTCACTTACAGCCACAGCCAGGTTGAGAGAGGTGACTTTGTCATCTTCTGGTCCCACTGACATGGCCGGCTCAAAGATGGCGCCCATGGGCAGCAGGAAGGAGACGGTGTGATTGGAGTTGAACGTGACGTTGTCTTTGGGTAAATATCTTGTCCTGGAGGGGGAGAGTAGATTCATGTATGCCAGATAAATGTGATGAAAGGCTAACGAAAAGTCACAGAATTTGACAGTTCAATTTTCCAGGCCGTGAAAAAGTTATGACACTAATACTACTTAAAGTTTTGGAAAAACCATGGAAATTTGTTGTGCGTGATAATGAAATTATTGTAATGTAATGGCGGATTTGTTCTCTGTAGCTGACGACGTGACTTAGCTCAAATATGCGTCGACTTGTGACAATGTTTTGGTTATTTTGTTTATTCGTTCATCGCCTGTGTTTCTTCATTTTCTCCCCACGTTCCATCGCTCCTTTCATTTTTGCCCACTAGGTTTGTCAAATTTTTAAAGTCCTTTTGGTTTTAGGGAAGGGTCACACAACTTTAAATGACTGTATTTTGTATTTGTTTTTTATTTTTATTTTTAGAGAAAAGTTTTTTCACTTCAAGTCATTTTTGACTTTTTTCTTTAATTTTTTTTTTCAATTTTTCTTTGATGATTTTTATATAAAACTTAATTTTTTTTGCCAATTTAGTTTTTTTTTCCTCTCCTTTTTCTTTTTTTAAGGAAATGGGTTTGGAAGGCATGTTTTCTTTTTGGGTGATTTCTATAGAAAACTCAAAAGAAGTTTTTGTTTCTTCACCATTTTTTTTAAGAAAATGGGAAATCACCAAAATGACACCATTTATCACAGCCAGAAACACTAAAAGCAGAAATTATCGTTTTATCGGATTTTTACAATTCCAACAGTCCTTTAACACATCAGGTGGGATGCTGAAATTATGTATCAATAGAGATCAAATTTCATAAGTTTGAAAAACACCAGGCAAGTTACCCCAAAAAAACAACATATTTTAGGTCCTTGAAAAGTTGTTAAGTTTTGTCCTTGAACATGTGTTAGAACCCTGTAATAGTGTAAATTATCACAAAAAAAATGTGCATAAATCAGCCTTACCTGTAAGTGTAGGGTCCTTTTTCCACAACCACCGGATTTGCTCCTTTCTGCAAAACCTCCTGAGCGTTCTGCACGTCAAAGAACCAGAACTGCCTGTACACCTTTGCCCCTGTGGACACCCAGTTGTCATAAGCTGTCGTTCCAGGCTCAATGACTGCTTCCTAAAACCCAGCAGACACACAGACGGTCTATTTTTAACATACCTCAAGACTGCCAGCAGGCCAGCTGCCCCACTGATACATGAAAAGGGTGGATGCTCTGTTATAATCGAAAAAGAAAATTGCTAAATCTTTCTCCAGGGCGTCTAATAAAAAAATCACACATCTTTTGACGGATGAAAACAAGGCACACTTCTGCACAGCTTCTTGTTTACCGGCTTCCCAAAAAAAAGCACGCCTCTTCCCTTTCCCGTTTCTCCTGAATCACCTTGATCTCTGCGTACACGTTCACACACTCCCTATTCTCCAACCCGGGGGTGAAACTGAGACACCGTACCTTCTCCACTGTCCCCTGAATGACGCTGTTCCCCAGTGGGATAAGGACGCCTCCCAGGATGGCTACCACCGCCCCAAACACAGCTCCGGCTATCAGCCCGCACCTTCTGTTACAGCAGCCCATGGTGGTGTGCGTTTCCCTCCGTCAGTCCGTACGGTTGTCTGTCTGCCTGGCAGCCTGTTCTCCTTCTGTCTCTGTGTTTGTGGTGTGTGTGTGTGTGTGTGTGTGTGTGTGTGTGCGAGTGTGTGTGCAGCTCGTCTGTGTTTGTGTCCTGGCAGGCAGCAGGCAGCAGAGGCACAGACAGGCTGTACCATCAGAGGAGCTGACAGAGCAGCTGAGGCCAGGTAAAGGTACAGACACCTCTGGCAGGCGCCCAGGGACCGCCCAGAAATGAAGTTACATAATGGCGAGGAAGGGTTAAGGTTCAGCTGAGAGTTGTGCCCCTCAGGTATCAGCAAGAATTCCCTGACCAGGTGATAACGGCCGCTATGGTCTCAGGAAAAAAAAGTTGGAAAGATGCACGCTTGTGTAAAATAACGCTCTTTTTTGACCCTAAAGCTGCACCATTTTTTGTTTTGTTGCATGTATTTTGTTATATTCTAACACAAATCGAGAAAAAAAACAGCACTCGCCAACATTTGAGTGTTTATCAGAATGTGAGATATCAGTTTTAGATATCCGCTGACCTGGATGATCGGGATTTTTATTCTTTTTCTGTTCTCTCCTGCCTTGTTATCTGTCCCTCTCTATCTGTTCATCTCGTCTCAGCCGATTTCTGCTCCGAGCTTACAAGAGACCGAAAAAGGAGGAAGGTATAAATGATTAAATACAGTATATCCTCATTGTGCAGACACAGTTAAAAAAAACCCCAGCTTATCTGCATTTGTGGTTGTGTAATTTCATAAGGGGATATTAAAATGAATTGCCCTTTATCTCTCTTGCAGATATTTTGTGCCAAGCTTATCTTGATGTGAATGATTTCCTTGCACATGAGCTTTTGGAACATAATCAGCAATATTGTAACATTGGTTATGCACACGGTGATTGACGGATGCAGATTTTACATAATTATTTAACTGCTGTCTGTCTCTTCCTCCAGACAAAACTGTGTACCTTGGCATGTCACACAACGGTCATTTAAATGTGGCTCAGCTCATCTACGATTAAGACTGACAGGTGAGTCATTCTGGCTACGGTGCAGGAACAAGTGTTTGAAAAAGGTACCCAGTGCTTCCGTAACGGTGGAAGAATTGAGAGAGGTAGCAGTCCGGGCACCAGAGGAAAATCCTGGCTTTGTAAGTTAGTGATAGTGCCATGAAAAGCAGTTGTTTTTTTACAGAGACATTGCTGCATTTTCTGCAGGAAGTGTTTTTTTAAACTAACACGTCACTGGGTTTCCAGCTCGGATAGTGCCACGAAAAGCTGTTTTTTTTTTATTGAGCTGTCATGTTGGGATAGTAAAACGAAAAGAGCTTGTTTTTTTGACAAGATGTCGCTGCTACTCCTGCTGGGATAGTGGGGCGAAAAGTTTTTCACTGCTTTTTGTGCAGAGAAAGTGCTACAAAAAGCAGTTGTTTAACCAGGACATTTCTGTTTTTAGCAGCGTGTTAACCACAGCATTGTTGAAACATAAAGTTTTAACATATCTGCGATTTAAAAAGTTACAAATGTAACATAACTACAGTGTATAGAAGCATATAAGGACAACACCTTTTTGGGCGATTGGGTTGGAAACAAAGAATGGTCGAAATCTGTGCAGCAGAGTCGATTTTTCCGTGCTCAGTCTTTATGCGTCTTACTCCAAAATGCTGGATGATAAAATTCCCACAATGCAACTGAGCAATGCCTTTTTCTTTGCATCCTCCGTCTATAGCTAAAACACATTTGTCATAATCGTGACACAGATTTTCTGTTTTAAATTTGAAGTCACAAACTGTAATAACTCTGATGTCAGTGCTATGAAATAATCAAGTTTTATTTTCTCAGACTTCACAAACCTCCTCAAAAACGACATAATGCAGCTTTTACAGCTGCTTTGACAGGCTGATTTGAAGCGTCAACTCACCCTCGTGTTATAAATCAGCGGTGTGCCCCTTTAAAACGGCAACCTTTAAACAACACTGCTTGGCACTGTAGTGTTAACCCTTTGAAACCTGAGCAAATTTGCGTGATTTCTTTAAACGCAGAAAGCAGACAATGAGCCACTTAAAAAATTACTACAAAATTCACAAGAAATCAGTAAAAAGTACCTGAAATTAGCAAAACAAACAAAGAAAGAAAAGTAAAAGAACAAAAGTAGGAAATTAAAAAAAAGTGCTAAAAAGAAATTAATAATAGATATAAATAATAATAATCTCTGAGAATTATAATAACTGTAAGTAGAAATTTTTTCCTTTATTATTGGAAAATTTTCTAATAATTCTCTCCCCATTTTTAGCTATTTGTAAGTAATTTTGTTGTCACTTTTGACTATTTTTTTTTTGCAATTTGCAGGACATTTTTTTCAAGTTTTTCCAAGTTTTTTTTTGTTTTCCAAGTTGCTTGTTTTTCATTTCTGAAAGACATCAAACCAATTTGCTCAATGTTTCAAAGGCATCTGAACGCAGCACAAATAAACGGATGTCGATCCAGGTCTGAAAGGGTTAAACATACAGTATCTGTAGCCTATACTTATATATGCTATATCCCCTGCAGCACTGTGAAGTGACACGTTATCACCACAGGGGGGCAGCACCAGCACAAACTGTATACAGACTCGCTGCATGTCACAGAGGACCTGCCAATCTGGTTCATCTCACTGAGCGTCTCTGCCAGAGACCTGTCACTGTGTGTCCAAACAAACATTCATGTCACAACAGTTTGAATCTCACCTGACTGACTTTAATGTTGATCTTATAATTTCAACTTCAATATTTGGATTAGATTTCAGTTTGTGTGGGCACACAGAAAGACCTGAAGGCTTTCAGTTTCTCTGCCAGCTGCTGTAATGTTTTTATGAAAACACACAATTAATCATGATGTTTATGAGTTTGTTTGTTTGTTTGTTTTTACACCTATCTATAAAACTGTTTGGACCACCAATGAGCAACTTGGCAAGAAATGGTGCATAAATTGCAATAAATTAGGAAAGCATGACAAGAAAATGACCTGAAATTTATTTTTTTTAAAAAAAGGGGGAATGGGGGTGGTGGTATCATTTTTTTCCCCCAAAAAACTAGAAAAAAAGTCCAGAAACCTATTTATAGATAAGTATATATAAAAAATAATGTTAAAGAAAAAAAAAGTTTTGTTTTTTTTACTTTTCTTTTTATGTTTATTTTCAGATAATATTTTTGTCATTTTTGTTTAGTAATTTCTTGTATTAGAAGATTATCTAAAAACTAGGGGGAAATGGCCAGAAACCTTTATATATATTTATTAAAATAATATATTTAAAATTATGCGAAAGAGTAAAAACGTTATACTTTTTTGTGTCATTTTCTTGTTTGTTTTTTTACTCTTTATTTTCAGCATATTTTCTTGTTTGTTTTTTTTACCTTTTATTTTCAGCATATTTTCTTGTTTTTTTTAATTCTTTATTTTCAGCATATTTTCTTGTTTTTTTTTTTGTTCCTATATCTTGCATCAGAAAATTATCTAAAAAAAAAAAATGAAAGTCCAGAAACCTACACTACACCTAATTATTATGATTATATATTTAAAATTATGTTACAGAAAAAACTTTTGTTGAGCCATTTTCTTTTTTTCTTTTTGTTTTTTTGTTAATTTTAGGTAATTTTCTTGTAATTTTATACTAATTTCCTGCATTGGAAATTATTTAAAAACTAGTGAAAAACGTCCAAAAACCTACATTTATAGGCCCTAATTATTATAATTATGTATTTAAAATTATGTTACAGATAAAAAGTTAGTTTTTTTGTATAATTTCCTTGTTTGTTTTTGTTTTTATTTATTTATTTATTTTTTTCTAATGTTTCTTAAAAAAAATTTAAGTTAAAATTTTAACTTGTTCAGGTTTCCAAGGGTTAAATAATTTTAATTGCCATTTTTAGTCTGCGTTTTGCAAAACTAAACTTGACCCTGTATCTCTGCTGCAACAGTGTAATGTGTATTCAACAAACAGGTTTTTTGTCATTCATGTGGAAAGACCAGAGTGTACCCAAAAGACAATGTGCCATCTTTTTATTTATTCACATGATCATATGAATAAACAGTAACCGTACGGTATCTGCACATAACAATGCAGATACTGTGGTTTCAATTTACGTCACATATATATCTGCACACATAGCCCCACAGAAAGTAAATACACAGTTTATAGATGAAAGCAGCATGAAAAACTCCCACTGTATGCAGACGCATTTTATAACATGGATCATTGTCCTTTTCAAAGAGCACAGATGCCCTCTGTGTCTGTGGCACAGTTGTGTTGGATCATATGACGTTACCTTTTTTGCCTAATGCATACACCTGCGGCTCTTGTTATCTCAAACCTGGAAAGAGGCCTGGATGACACAGAGGGAAACCCTCAGCCAGCATAGGATTAGAATGGAAAGGTCAACACCACTAAATTTGCATGTTCCCAAAAAGCCACGGTGGAGATGAAAATTGCAGGCGTGGTTGGTTACGTCACAAGGATTTTTGTGGAATATTTTGAAGTTAGAACTTTAAAATCTTTAGACTGAGTGTTGATGTTGAAGACCCACACTTGACTTTGCCCGACAGGGTGAATTATTTAAACCACAAACAGTACAGCTGAACGGGCGAGGGGTGGGACCAACAGCGTCACTGTCGCTGGTTTGGATCCCATGGGAACAAAACAAGCAACAAATGTAGGTTACCTGGTTGCAGAATAACCTAAACAGGTAATATGATCAGAGAAGTGTGAATACAATGTATTTGTATAATACTGGGAATAGATATGGTGTCAGCTATTTTAATATATCTCTTTGAGAAATGTAGTGAAACCTCTTATCTTATCTTATTATTATTATTGTAATTATAATTATTAATACAAATATTAAAAGGAACATGCTGTAGCCTATAAAGTGAAAATGATGAGCTTTTTATGTTATTTGGGTGCTGATGAGTAAAGTTTTGGGTGTGCAGGTGTGAAATACGCTCTGCTGTTAGGACGTTTCCGGTTTGGGCGTCTACCTTCAAAATAAAGGCGTAAGATTTTTTTTTTTTTTTTTTTTTTTTTTAAGAACTGCACGTCACAGACTGGAAATCATCCATTAAAAGCGCGAATAATTCATCCTCGATTGTAAATGCAACTAATGTATGCATGCATCATGCACATCAGCACGTCTTGAATTTATTATAAAATACCAGGTGGCCAAAGTCGGCTTTACTTTTACATTATAAGACAAACATACATTATGCAGTGATCCTTCTTTGATAGTTAATGGGACTGAAAAGAAAGTCACTTTTAGTCACAATTCATTCTGTAAACTTAAAAACTCTGCCTTATTGTACAGTGGACAGTAAATTAAGGAAGAAAGACAAATAGTAGTAATAATTTACCTTTTTCTGTAGATAGTACCATATTCATAATTATATATTTAAAATTATCAGTGAATTATTATAATTATTAAGCATTTTTCCAGCTCATTTCTTGTTTGTATTTTTGTTTGTTTGTTTGTTTTACTTTCTTGTTCTTTGTTTGTTTATTTTGGATTTTTTGAGGGGCAAATTTCCAGGTAATTTTCTAGTGCTTTTTTGTTTTATTTATTTATTTGCACAGTGAAAACAAAACAGCAAAACACCTAGAGGCTTGTAAAATAATCTCACCTCTAAATAAACTACAAACGCAAGTAAGTACTTAAAATAAACTTAACTTAATAAAAAAATAAATAAAAAATAAATAAATAAACTTAAAACACTTAAAATAATAATAATAATAATAATAGTAAACAAATTAAGATCAAGCTAGCATTGCATCAATAAAGTACAATAAAAAAAAACCATAAAATAAATGGAAAACAATAATAAAATATACGGATCTTACAGATTTCTTGCTAACCTCTGGGTTATATTTTGTTGCTCTTTATTTTTTTTCCCCATGTTTTGAATAAATTAAAGCCAATTTGCCCAGGTCTCAAAGGGTTAAATAATAATTGGATTGTATTTTTGTATTTTAATCTTTGATCTGCTATACATATATATACACACACACACACACACACACACACACACATATATATATATATATATACACACATACACACGCACACACACACACACACACACACACATATATATATATATATATATATATATATATATATATATAAGATAAGATAAGATAAGATAAGATAATCCTTTATTAGTCCCACAGTGGGGAAATTTCCAACATTGCAGCAGCAAAGGGATAGCAAAATAGAAAGATAAACTGTGCAAAATAAACTATATTAATAAATAAGTACAAAAACATCGAATGTGCAGGATAAAGATGAAGGAAATAAAGCACAGAGGACGACATAAACAAACAATATATACAGTATTTACAACGCCGAGAAACTCAACAGTTAAATAAAGAATGTTTACAGTTGCATATATATATATATATATATATATATATATATATATATATATATATATATATATATATATATATATATATACATATGAGTTTAGTGATAATAGCCCGGGCTATCAATTAAATTTTCGTAGGTATCAGGATAGGACTGTATTTAATATTTCTCTGTTTTAAAGCGGGTATGCACAGTTTTTTAGCCACAGAGTAGTGCAGGGCTTGTCTGATCCTTCACATTAAACACTTATTGTGAAGGATGAGACCGGAAGTGTGATTTGTTGCCGCCGCTCGCGGAACACGCCGCGCTGCTGCTCCAGTCGAGGCTGCTCATACAAACACTATCAGTCTCCGCCGCAGCGAATGGAGGCGAACTGCTGGAAGAGACATCACTGAGGAACTGTTTCTTTATCAAATATCTTCCCTTCGGATGTAAAAAAGGATTTTAACCCGACGACGATCCGGCGGGGAGAAGAAACGCGACACCATTTTTTTTTTAAGTCGACTCGCTTCCCGTTTTTCCCTCCGAACAGATCGATTGCCTGTCATTTAAAAAAAGGGCGTGTGTGCGGGGCGAAGGCAGTTTTAACCATTTAATGTGGGTATAAACGGTATTTTAGACATTTTTCTTTCACACCATCTGGAAGGACACGGTCGAGGATGGGATGCACGCTGAGCACAGAGGACAAGGCGGCGGTGGAGCGCAGCAAAATGATCGACAGGAATCTGCGGGACGACGGGGAGAAGGCAGCCAGGGAGGTCAAGCTGCTGCTGCTCGGTAAGGAGGGAGGAGAAGATGGGGGTCGGCGGACCAACTTCGCCCACAGCAGTTAGTAGCCACATACAGTGATGAGGGAGCTCACCGTGACACGAAAACCACATTAATGTTGCTTTATTTCTGGTCAACGGTCAGTTTTAGGTGGTGTCAGTTATGAAGTGTTTCGGAGTTTCAATTCCGCATCGCTAGCTTACTCCCCTCCGAGCTAGCTTGAGTTAACTGTCAACTCGTTAAGTCTAAACATAACGTTATTTTCAAATATAAAAGAAGAAAAAATAAGTGAAAGTTATAAGTAAAAATAGCAAAAGCACAACGTCGATTTGTGTTTAAAACACGCGCTGAAGTTGGCTTCCCATTCGTAGCTTCCAATTCTAGCAGTTAAGGGGAGAGTTAAGGGAAATCTTTGCAATGCTTATTCACTGCTTTTTGCACCTCCTACTGTGGTGAAAACATGTCAGACGAGTCTGAAACCCACTTTTAAATTTGTGAATCATTTTTTCTGTTTGTGAAACTGAAAAAAAAATTGAGATTTCACTGTATTTTTCTCTCCTAGACCACATTGGACCACATCTCTCTTGAAAACAACTATGCTTTTATGGGCCAAATTTTGACCAGATTTTACCAGAGAGGCCAAAGATTATTTCAAACACAATTTCATATTTGTGAAACGTATAAGCTGTTTGTGAAGATGCAACAAAAGGGGGCTTTACTGTGTTTTTCTCATGTAGACCACCTTGGACCAGGTCTCTCTTGAAATCCACTGTACTTTGTCGGGTCAAATTTGGACCAGATTTTTCCAGAGAAACTAAAGATGTTGAAAACCCAATTTCAGATTCGTGAAATCTTTATTCTATTTGTGAAAATAGAGGAAAGAAGAAGATTTCACAGCGTTTTTCACACATTGACCACATCGAACCTGGTCCAGATCAAAAATCACTATACTTGTCACAACAGGCCGTGATTATTCCACAGAGGTTTAATATTTTTTTAAATCACAGTCAGATTTGTGAAATCTTTATTTTCCTTGTAAAAACACTAAAAAAAAAAGATTACACTGCTATTTTCCACATGTTGACCGAATTAGACCAGGTCCAGATCAAAAACCACTGTGCTAAGTCAGGTCAAATCTGGACTAGATTTCCCCAAAAGGGGCTAAATATGATATAAAACACAATTTCAGATTCATGAACCCTTTATTCTATTTGTGAAAATGTAAAAAAAGGAGATTTCAATGCTTTTTTTTAACACTTTGACCATGTTAGATCAGGTCCAGATCAAAAACCACTATACTTAGAAAGTCAAACTTGGACTGGATTGTCACAGAGAGGCTAATGATTATTTGAAACACAACTTAGGATTTGTATAACCTAAATTCTAAAGCCTAGAATCAGTAACTAAGCAATTTAAGTTACTTTTTACTTAACTCTCCCCTTAACTGCTGAATGGCAAGTAACCTTCAGCATCGAATCGCTAGCTTACTCCCCTCTGTCAACTCACTAAATGCAACAGAACGGTATTTCCAAACAGAAAACAAGAATAATACTGAATGTTACAAGCCAAAATACCAAAAAACACAACGTCACTTTGTGTTTTAAACCCGCTTTATTCACAATTTTAGTCATACGTGGCAACTTTTGTCTTTCTTTTTCCCCTTCTGTTGCCACTAGAGCCATTCAGTCGCCTCTGTAGACCATTTGTATTGACTAAATCCTTTCAACAATGGCACATTTCCTCTCGTCTAGTCCACTGTAATGCAGTGAAAATAGGCCTGTGACTCATTGGGGGCCCAGGCCTGACTGAATGTGAATAAAAATCTTGTTGGGATCCTCTCATTTTAGGATATTTAACCCTTTAAAACCTGGGAAAATTGGCTTGATTTCTTTCAAAATCATGGGAAGAAGGCATTAAGCAACTTAAGAAATGACCCAGAAATAAGCAAAAAAGTTGTACAAAAAATCATAAAAAATTACCAGAAAATTAGCAAATAAACAAGTAAATGAAAGAATAGCCAAACAAGTCAAAAAACAAAAAAGGAAATGACCTGAAAAATTGGTGTAATATTATAGTTCTGTAAAAAAATAATACAAATTATTATCAAATAATAATTTAATTTTTGTTTTTGTTGCCTTTTTTAAATGTGTTTAATTAGTCTCTTATTAATGACTATTTAATTTATGTATTTTTAATTTTTTTTCTCTTTAATTACTACTTAAGTGGGTAAAGGATAGTGTGCATAATTGTATAATGAATTGTCATCTGTCTGTGTAAAACTAGATAAAACAACAATAATAATATTTTTAAATATGTAATTATGATCATTTTAAAAACTCTCTGATTTTTTTCCCCCCTAGCTTGTAAAATAAATAATTTTCTAAATCTGTGCATTTTTTGCAATTTGCACGACATTTCTTGCCAAGTTGCTCATTATTTTTTCCCCATTTTTTTGGGAAAGAAATCAAAACGATTTGCCCCGAGAATAGCACCCATTTGAACTACATTGCCACTGATAAACTTAGGTATTGGTTTCTGGGATGAGAAATGGCATTGGGACATCCGTAATTATCTGGGTCAATTGATATATCTCTTTTGAAATCCACCAAAAGAATGCATTATGAATGGCACTGAAGTCTTATGTAATTTTTTGAATTCATTACATGTACTTTTTCACGCCATATCTCCCTCGTTCAGCTTTGTATGCACAATAAATTGAACTGCCCACATTTCGAAAGCAGCCATGTGTAAATTCACAGCGTTACTTACATGTGGGGAAACACTGTTATCCTTGTAAATAGAGGCCGTAGGTGAAAAACTTTTCCACCAACCCCTCAGGTGGCGAGCTTTGGGAAATGTTGACATGCACACACATGGTATGTGGGTTACCAGGACACAAAGTCTGGAGCCAATACCAATACCAGGCAAACACCTGACAGACGGCACAGTAAAAGAGCTGTTAGAGGCTTTTGTGGACAAATCTGTGAGCTGGAGCAAGATCACCATTTCCTCACGTGCTTCTCATAATCTAGCAACCCCTTTTCTTCGGATCTAATCTTTACATTTCTGTACATTTAGTGTGACGTTGGTATTGTTTCGTTTGAACAACAATGCACATATTTTCTCGTCAAAGGTAGACCACATTCCTCAGGTGCTTGGAGGCCAGATGGGGTTTGCTGATTGAGAGCGTGCAAGTTAGGTCAAGTTTCTGCTATGCTGCTGGAGGGTGAAATATGACTTTTCATCAGCTTTTGCTCCACTAAAACCATCATTTTATCCGCTCTCTGTTTTTTGCTAAAATAGCTGTCACGACGGCTGTGTGCCAGGTCGTGTGGCCCCCACGCGCGGCTGCCTTGGCACCGTTTCCTGCCATTTGTGTTTGATCCATTCAGCGTGGCAGCCTCTTCAGGTTACGGCCTGAAGTGACACACAGTGACGCCGGGAGAAAGGAAAAGAGGCGCTGTAAGATGAGAACCCTCCTAATGACTGAAGCATTAAAAATGAAAAAGCTGTGCTACAGAGAGACATTGGGGCCCTGAGTTGGGAGTTTGAGTTGTTTACCTTGGAGATAAACACTCACTGGAAAGATACTGTTTTGGAGTTGTTGATTCGAAAGCAATTCTTGAGTATACTTTTCTCTAAACACACCCTGTCAGCATAGATAAAACGTCAGCCAAACACACGGCTTGGTAGTAAAAGGCTGGCAGGGTTGGAGAGATGTGTTGTATATATTCGACTAGAAGAAAAGAAAGTCTTTTGTGTATCACATGGAGGTGACCCCCAGCAAATGTGTAGATGTTTGTGTAAACAGAAAACCTCTGGTGATTCGGTGAGTGGCAGGTTCAAGTGTTTACCATCTGGTTCTCCAGCTCTGCCCTAAATGTTAATCACAGGCTTATGCGAGCTCCCTGTCACTGACATAAAACCATTACGCTGAGGTAAAAACCTGCAATTTGCATGAAAATGATTTAAATCTGTGTGTGCCTGTGCGCACACTGAGCATGTTTACATGCACAAAATGTTCCGTTTTTCTGCCTTTATTCTGAAAAAGGCAATACTCCTACTAAGCTGTTAATATGGCTAATAAAAATGAATATCCCACTAATATTTCTGTTTACATGCAACGGTGCGTACTCCGTTTATCGTGTCCTAACATGTTGTTTCTCACGTCAAAATATAGAACAGTGGAAAAGCTGGATTTTGCGTTTTTGCCTCAAAATAGGATTTTTAAAAGTTTTCCGTTGGTGGTGGACTTGTTTGACAGCCTCCGTCTTTAACAGGGTCTCTGAGGATCCTAAAAAAGTCTTGAATTAATCCATCTAAAAATAAGGCCTTAAAATGTCTTCAATTAGTTTCCAAATGTATTAAAGGTGCTATCTCAAATCTCAAATCTTGAAATAATAGGTAACTTTAAAAAAGAAAAATGTACCGAATACCACTTGCAGTGTTGTCAGCCAAAAGTCATGTATTATTTTATAGTAAATATTTGGGTAAAAATAGTGAAGTCAGTCTTAAATTTCATTTCGAGTGGCATTAAAAAAGTCTTAAAAAGTGTTAAATTCCACTTGCTGTAAGCTGTAGGAACATTGTTCAATTCCTCCAACCATCACATACCCAAAAACCCATTGAAATCCCAAATCTTTCATAATGTTTAAAAGTAGGTGTGTTTCTTATTTTGATCGGAAATTTGGGCTTTTCTTTTGGGCATGCATCTTTACTGGGGATGAAAGTGCTGTGTACATGCCTAAAGAATGCTCCTAAAACTTGAATAATACCAGCATATTTCACACGTCTGAATCGTAAAACGCATGTTCGTTAAAAGGCCTAATTTGGAATATTCAAAAACATATGCCGTCTACATGACCTGCGTCAAATTCAGATTATTGTCATGTTCGGATTTATAGTGGAATATTAGTGTGCATAAATGCAGTGAATGTTAATCACAGGCTTTTGTGCGCTCCCTGTCCCTGACATAAAATCATTACGCCGAGTTAAAAACCTCCAATTTGCATGAAAATGATTTGAATCTTTGTGAGTCAGCGTGCACACTGTCACATCCAAACTAGCTGGCAGCCTTAGGTGTCTTTTATAGAGAGAGGGAATTTGATCTTTTTTTAATTTTATCCCTTGAAAACTGAACATTTAGCTCTTCGTCTTTATTTGGCTCTCATTTTATTTCCATCATCTCTAGGACCCAATTATCCTCCTATTCATATCTACATGCTAAAATAGATTACAATCTCCTCAGCCTAATTACTCTTTCTATAGCTGTCGTGCAACCGTGGGAAGATTTTATTAATAATCCTTAGCCTTTGTCTAACATTTGTCATTGTTCTCTCTTTAATGTTTGCCATATTTTTTAAAATTATGTAACCAGCGTTGCCAAAAATGTTGTTACTCATCTCAGAGATAATAGGGGGCCCCCCTGACAATAAACATGGACAGTCAAAGTAGCTAAATTGTGCACATTCTAGTATCCTTGTAAGCATCATTAGACGTCTCCGCGAATAGTTGTGCCAGTGTGTGTGGGAAACAATCTTTTAGCTATCGATCCGTTTGTTGGCAGATCGATGCCTCTGGTCATTTCCCCCGGTGGGTAGCACCGCTCGGAGGATCCTGGAATCCTTCATGAGTGAGTCATATTTAAATCCCCCCAGAGGGAGAGAGGAAAAAAGAGGAACTGGATAGTGAGTGAGAGGAACAATATATCATAATGGGAAAATGTGAGACGAAGGGAATGCAAAAGAGGAAGACGGATGTAAATGATGGAATGAGAGTGGAAAACAGAGCGAGAGAAGGGTGGCGGGCTCATGCTGCTAATGTGGCATCACTAATGTGGTTTGCATGTTGTGCCAAGTCCTCCTCAAGTTCTTGGACTGCTTACCTAAAAAGGTTTGGCCCTTATAAACTGAAAATGTATCTTCATGCCGTTATTCTGGAGCACGAAAAAGACTTTCGTAGGCATGCGAGCACACATTGATCCAAGAGTATTAGCTGCAACATATGGTTAATCTATACCACTAGTACTCAACTCAAGGCTCACGGGCCAAATCTGGTTCCTAATAGGGTGCCGGGTGGCCCCCCACCATTTTCTGATTCACAATTTTTTAAAACGTTATTCACACTGGCGATTGTTTTTGTACTTTTAGTATTAATAAGGTGCCAGAGTGTACAAAATAACATCAAAGTAGAGCTTATTTATCAAAAAAAGTCCCAGTGGAAGATCCCCCAGTCCCCCCAGCAGAGGTCCTAACTTAGCCCTTAAAGTCCTGGAAACATCCTGAAATCCTAGACACTGCGACTGGCTCCTGGCCTCTTGTCATTTTGTAAAAGTGGCCTTCAAGCAAAGCAAGTTGGTTACTCTGATCTATACAGTGGAGAAGGCCCAGGCATGGTGGCCATTTTAGTCACATTCATACTGCCATTGTTAAAAAACCTCGCTTTGGGAAGGGGGAAGTTCCAAGAGAAAAAGACGTGTTTGCGGTTGGTAGATAGAAACGTCTCTGTTCTGTGTGGAAAAAAGAAAAAAAAAAAAGTAGTCCTCCATTTTCACTGGAAGGGTTAGCTCGGATTTTCCTAAAATAGTTTGAACCGCTAGAAACAGAAACCAGCTGCTCCAGTGGTTTAGCTGTTTTGGGGTGGGTGTATCAAAGTTGTGGGTGAGTAACATGACTCTGCATGAGGAGCATAGGTCATGCCTGTGGTGCCATGTAACCCTTAAAGGTCTGTCTGTCTGTGTGTGTGTGTGTGTGTGTGTGTGTGTGTGTGTGTGTGTGTGTGAGAGAGTGATTAGAAATCAGGTCGCCTCTGTGTTTTGTATTCTTCAGGCCTGGAGGCTTTGACATGATCCACACCCTTATGATATCACTGGTGTAAAGAGGCCGCAGCCGAGTCACTTACATAAGCACAGAGCACGTCTCATTGATTATCCTGAAGACAAATGCTGGCCTTACACCAAACGACTTTTTAAGTGATTTCACTGTCGCTGACAAATTTCCAGTGAATAAAATCATGAGTTTTAGCTCGGTTACTGCACATCCTTGATCTCGATCATTGGGTGTAAGGTGGTCGTTAAACTCGGTCCAAGCTGTCTTTAACAGTAAATGAACCTCCAAATCACTTTTTTAGTTGAAAAGGAATATATATGGGTATTTAGTAGTGTTGTTGATTGATACAGGTCCAATTGTTGACATTTGAGTGCAAAGTATTAAAATTCTATATATTGTTTTACAAATATTCACAGTGACTGCTCTTTAAAGGTTGAAACCTGGAGATTGCAATTGAATTTTGCTATTGGCTGATCCTGGTAGCAGGAGCCTGCTTTCATCATCAAGCAAGCCCCCTTTTGCCGCCCAAACGCCACCGTCCCAACAACCGACTACTTTGTGTGTATGCGGGGAGCAGGGAGGTGGTGTGGATCATGATTTGGTAATTGGGCGTGTCTTGGGCCAGAAATCTAGTTGCTGTTAACTACGTGCATGCATGATGGCTGCCACGCGTCCCTTTCGTGGGTTTGGTACGTTGGCTGTGCTGTAGATAGGAGAATAGTATGTATATAAACAGCAGGGGCAGTTCGGAGGCAGAGCGGATGTGTCGGAGTGAACACAGCAGCGAGGATTACAAATGGCGGAAAGCACCAGAGACATGTCCTCCCCATAGTCCCAACAGGCTTGATTTAGAGGTCTTATGTAGCAACAATGTTGTCGCCGCTGTTGCCTTTTCTGCTTGATCTCAGCATTAACATGATAGTAACCTCCTCCTGTTGTTTGCATCACACATATTCGGTAGTTGTGTACAGCCTGAGCTCTCCCGTGTGCCCTCTAAAGGTATCCTCCAGTAACATGCATCATGTATAAGTACAGTATATACAAAAATGTTCATGACGCAGCCAGAAACGAATGCAAGGTTAAACAGCGAGTATATCTGCGGTTTCAGTCCCCCTCCTGGCCCCGCCTGTTTTTGTGACTGTTTTCACACTCCAGAGAGGAGACACTCACTTTAGATACTCTGTAAGTCTTTTTCTAATCTTGATGCTCGGTTAAAGCAAACACATTTCATATTATTGTAAGTTTTTAGTCAGAAGTTCAATAACATGAACATCGTCAACCATCAATAGCTGTGCTCTCTTCAGCACCAAGTTCGAGCAGCGAGGTTGACAGTAAACATGGAGGAGACTCGGGGAGGTGCAGGAACATGAACAAGTCTCTGTTCTCTTGTACCATGGAAAAGGAGGAGAAAGTGGTGGAGTTGTGGAGTGAACAAGAGTCAGTCAAACAAATAATGGTTTGGTTTAAGAATAATCAGAAGATGGTGTGACTAACAGCCAAAAACCCAAAGAGGTTCCACTTACAGTTCTATGAAATTTAAAAGAAATCTCTAGATGAGATGTCTTAGTACAAGCCACAAAAACCATTGAGAAGTGACACAACTAGCAGTTAGCTTAAAGTTTCCTTTATAAGGAGTCTACTTTGTACTTCAATGTGGGCTCATAGCCCGCCTGAAGTGGATTTTCATGAATCCCACATTGAGAGGCACGGCGTCGGTATGTGAAGTGTGTGTGGCCTTGTGAAAATGGCTCTTGGGCAGGCCGAGGGGTGCAATTGTGCCAGCTCACCGGCCAGCAGTGATAAGCGGATCTACCGTCTGTGTGCTGCTCCCACGGGGCCTCACACTGCCAGTGTTTGGCCTCGCAGCACAGGGAGCTGCCACTGTACCGTCACCTCCCTCCAGGGCTCTCCGGCACTGAAGTGGTGACACGTAATTAAAATAATGTGTCCTCAGGTGGATCGCATCCAATTATCCTGAAGGTGAAGTGCCAGGACTGTACTATCAGCATGCACTGCGGAGTGGAAGTTTGTAGGAATGCAGACAGATAGTATGGATTTATATTTATGTATTCATTTTAGGGTTCAAGTTTTTGAGTTATCTACAGCGTGAGGCAAGCTCAGCTACTAATGGCATGTGTGAAAAACGTCAAAAGTTTCTTATTTGCTTTCGCAACACCACAGAAAGTAGAACTAGATGAGGCAGATGATTTATTATGCAAGAGCAAACCATCTTGTCTCCGCTGCCAGTATCACGAGGTAACAGATAGCAGTAGACTTCACGATATGATTCCACTTCCTCTTTTTTGTTTCTAGAGAGAAGCTGGGGGTGTTTACTCAGAGAACAGCCACTCTCAAGTGGTTTGAAAAATCTTCCCCAGTGGCAGAGGAGCCTTACGTCAGAGACAACTGGCCAATTGGCTCGCTGTAACCTCTCTATAAGTCTCCCCTGCTGTAATATGAGGACATTGAGTGCACATTAGTGGATCAAATGTAGGTTATGGTAATACCCATTAGAGGACAAGAGTCTAATGACTGTGGTCTATGAGGACATCACAGATGGCTTTCATTTGTAAAAGGAAACATTTTTTAATAAAAGGGCACTTGGAAGAGACTGGTTGAGGAAAAAGAGCAGCGGATGCATAATGCATAACGGTCCCAGCGGAGGCCAACATGTCACACACACACACGCTCACCACCACAAAGCCTCCTCAGGTGACTGCGGACTCACTCTAGACATGTCCTGGATATAACGAGAGCAGTTGCCATGGCACTGTGACGTTTGAGAGAAAGCAAAAAGGCGTGCCGACAGTATGCTCTCTACCCATCCAACCCCCTGCTCTTCTCGTCTTAGTGTTGTCTAATCGGTCAACTACAACACTGTCAATCTAATTAGTCGCCAGCGCCGAGCGCACTCACATCCTGAGGTGACAGCATGTTTAACAGCGCTTCACAACACTGTCAATATTAATCTATTTTATTGTTAGTGAAAGGCCAAGAGCCTTGATGATGTTTTTTTCTGATAAACAGGGTCTCCGCGGATCCTTAAAAAGTCTTAAAGGCAATGAATTCAGTAATCTAAAAATAGGCCTAAAATGTCTTAAATACATCTGTCAAAACTCTTAAGATGCCTGGAAGCAGGATATTTTTCAATCATCTTTTTAGGATGTTGCATTGTAAAATCTCAAAAGTAGCAGGAACCCTGATCGAACTCTAAACGCAGATTCCTTATTCAATGCCAGACTCAGTTAACACCAAACTGGAAGCTTTATCACAAAACAGTCATCTGACTCAGAATATTAGCAAGGAGCTGCCTGCAGCAGAGGCCAGACACTAGCCGCTTTTACATCGCTTCTTCAGGGTCAGAATTTAACGCCATTATGTCGCCTCGTCGTTCTGTGTAAAAGTTACAATCGTGAAATGGGACAGAGTTGTCTTGCTTGAAGGCCAGGATTGGAGGTACTAACAGCACCAAATGTTTCTATGAACAGTACAGCCCGCAGGACGGGATCATGGGTGGCACGGGTGTGACGTTTTGACGACATCTTATGCATCTTATGTGATTCCTTAGTACAACCGAACACTAAACAAGGCTATAGGTGACCAAAATGTTACAATTATACTCTGAATCTGGTGTTACACCATGATTACATACCAAATGTTGTCCCTGTGGCAGCAACTTGTAAACTGAAAGCACCCACCAGTCACTCACAGTGGCCACGCCCTTCAATATGCATAACTGTAAGCCTAAATAAAATGCAAACAAATCACTTTGTTTGCAGGTACATTTTTATGTAAAAATGTACCTGCTGTGCAGTTGTCATGAATAGGAAAATTAGCAGTAGAGACCAGAAGTGTTTTGTATCAGGTTATAAACATGTTGATTTCTGCTGTAAAGTTAGATATTTCACAGTGGGGATCTATGGGGACCGACTCGCCTTTGGAGTCAGTCTGAAGAAGTGGCCATTAGAGGAACTGCAGTTTTTGGCACTTCCAAGTTTGTTTCATTTTTCAGCTGCGGAGGTTGCACAGACCTCATGTTACACACACACACACACACACACACACACACACACACACACACACACACAACTTGGCTTTCTAAGTTCTCCTTTGGTTAAAGGGTTAGGGTTTCATAATAATGGTTCCTCGTCATGCCATTTAACCACATTAGATCAGTGCATAGGAATGTTGCAAGTGCTTATTTTGGAAATATGCAAATGAAGGAAGTGAGCTTGGTGACGTGAGAGCTCAAAATGAATAAGGAAAAAACACTTACAGGGTCATTACAGGCAACATTAACCTCTTGAAATATTTACACTCTCTAATACACCTCTTTTTCTTCCGTCTCTTCCAGGTGCTGGTGAATCGGGGAAAAGTACAATTGTCAAGCAGATGAAGTGAGTTCATTTTGCCGCCGTTGCGTCTGATCACTCTGCGCACCGAACAATCACAACAAACTTTCTTCCTGTCTTCCAGTGTACCAGCAACGACTTCTCTCATCAGATATGCATAATGACACTGAGAGAGTATTCATTTTCCACAACACAAACAGTGTCAAACAACAATCATGCTTTTATCGCGTCTCTCTGGGTAATATTATGCTCTGTGAATCACTTTACAAATAGGTACCATGCTTAATGGATCATGAAGACAACCCTGCAGAATACATTAGTATAAACTCTGCCTATACATCACCATGTGCGTGCTGCCTGCCTCCTACATACGAATTACATTCTCATAAGCATCCTCGCTGATACACTCATCAATCACGGACACACACACGTCAGATGCACTTCATTTATTCATTGTTAAACAGCTGCTCAGTTCTGATATTGCTTTTTCTTTTGGTTCTTAACCAGTAAAGGATGTACAGAGGAGTGACAATACTGTTCCTGTGAAAATGTTACTTTACTCACAATGAAGAGTCATAAATCCACTGGAATACACGTGTGCTGAGCGATAACGTAGTACATACTTGCTGTGACATGATACAGATCACATTTACATGTTGTCAGCTACTGGAAGTTGCTTCATGAACTTTTTTTCAAACAGTTAAAGGAAGTGATATTCTTCATATTTCTTGATGTCACAAAATTCTATGAAAAGACCGAACAAACACTAAATTCATAAAATGATTCAAATTGTCAATTTATCGACTGAAACCCGCCTACTGACTCACACCATTGCATTTTGCATTCTCATGACATTTGTCCCTTCACACCAGTAAGAAAGAAAATAAATTATTTATGTCTCTATGTAGAATATTTTAATGTAAAATAAACATTAAATTTCAATATAATCATTTTACATAGTAAGCTTTTATTAAAGTATTTTTCCGGAGTAACTGACACTCATGCAACTGTAGAAAAAGCTTCTTCTCCCTGGATGACAATGATCTTAGCAGCCAGAAATGAGGAGAGCCTTTGTGGCCTGACAGTATTTCTGCAGATGTTAAAATGAGCATGTGAAGTGGAAGTATTCAAAGAGATATAGAATAAACTGAGGGGGAAAATAAGTAACTTTTAGGAAAGCTGAATTACATCATTCAGTGGGGAGAACTTATCATGAGAAGATGAGCTCTCTGTCCACAGTTTGCTTACTGTTTGTTGCAAATCAGTTGAGTTTTTGCAGAGCTGGAAAACTCAAATGCTGACTGTGCTTTTCCCCCTTTTTTCTGCAGGATCATCCATGAGGCCGGCTACTCAGAAGAGGAATGCAAGCAGTACAAGGCTGTGGTCTACAGCAACACCATCCAGTCCATCATCGCCATCATCAGAGCCATGGGACGCCTCAAGATCGACTTTGGCGATGCCGCAAGAGCTGTGAGTGACAGAGAGAGGGGAGTGTAATTTGGGGGGTTTAGAGCAGAAACCTGCAGTCACTTAACGGTGTTGGAAAACAAGCATTGAATAGTTCATCAGCAAACACCCCTGAATGTAGTCAGAGGTCTTTTCAGGTTATTTAGAAGTTGTTTTTGAATGTCTGGAGCGAGAATTGACAAGAAAAAGGAATCAGACGCTGTCTCTAAAATGTCCTTAAAGCCCTGCACCCGGCATTTCAGCTAGTTAGCAGATTAATGTTGATGATAATGGTGCTCTAATGACTTTGATGGTTGATTTATGATATTGACTTTAATGCGACTCCTCCCTCAGGACGATGCACGGCAGCTGTTTGTGCTGGCGGGCTCAGCAGAGGAAGGCTTCATGACGGGAGAACTGGCCGGTGTCATTAAGCGACTGTGGAAGGACGGAGGTGTTCAAGCCTGCTTCAGCCGCTCCCGCGAATATCAGCTCAATGACTCGGCAGCATAGTGAGTCACAAACACACACATATAAACAACCAGTTGCATAAAAAATGCGAGTCACCAAATGATAAGACTCAGTGGTCCTGCACACGCTGATTTACATCAACTTTTAATGACAGTGTCACAGATGACCTGACACCCAAATAACTGCCATACCTCTGCAAACAATTTGCAATTTCCAGGCCTGGAAATTTTTTGGAAAACGTATGATGTGTTCGACCATCGAGAATTTCAAATTTGAAAGATTATTTCAGTTTTTATTGTTTTAGGCTATTATTTTTGGTGATTTTTCAAGAAAACATCCCTTCCAAACTCGTGGCATATTTTCTGTAGAAATCACCAAATATTTTAAAGAAAAAAAAAAACAATCACCAAATTTTTTCTCTAAAAATTCCCCAAAAAATGGAAAAAATAATTAAATTATTTTCTTTAAAACTGCTAAAAAGAAAAAAGTTAAAGAAATAAAAATCACAAAAATAATGAAAGAACAAAAAAAAGAAACAAATACACACAGACAAATAGTCCCTAAGTTTTATTTAAAATTTCAGTTCTAATCCTTTTCTGAATTCATTTTTTAAAAAATTTATATATATTTAAAAAAATCCATTATATACTAATGACAAAGAACCTGTAAAGAGTGTTAATGGTCTTTTCAAAGAATGTATGGTCTTCAAATTTTGCCTCAAAGTCATAGAAAAGTCATGGGAATTTATTATTGAAAATGTGTATGAACCCTTTGTGGCCTGAAGTTGCTAAACACAAGTTGTCCCATGCTTCAAGCAGAGCTGCAGCACCATGCATCTGTCCGGACTTTCACACTGTCAATATTTGCCCTCCTGTACTCAGCCTGAAGAGCGGTGGCTGGAAAGACAATTTAATCTTTGACCTTACACCTCAGCACAGGAACATTTCATCACGTGCGTACAAAGAAGTGGCACAAATACTGAGAAAATCTTCTCCCCGCATCTAAACTGTTACCTCATTTCCCCCTGGCCAGCCTGAATCCTTTATATATTGTGCAAGAGCCCTTTGAAACATATGATATCATCACAGGGCAGCTCCTGTTTTTGGTTAGAAAAGCCATTTGCCTTGTTTTGCTGCTGCAGAGCAAACATCAGCGGTTGTGTCGCAGGCCGAGGGAGCTGTTGGCCTTTTTTCTAATTGGTTCCTCTAATCCTGCTGTCCTGGGGCTTTTCATGAATAAGGAACACCATTGCTAAACCTTGTGTGTTTTTTACTTCACTTAATACCTTGGAAGACAAACAAAAGGCTTGTTTGCATGAAGGAGAGATTACTTGTATTTGTCTGCCAGCAACTAGAGGTCACTAATCTCTTTTCTGTTTCATTGTGATTTATCAGCAGTAACCTTGAGATGTTTGCTCAGGTCATAATGCACCCGGAGAGTGTGGAAATGTGGGTGTATGTGTGACATCCTGTATGAGTAGATCATACCGTATGAGCTTATACAATGAGAGCAAACACTAAACACACTTTGAAGCTGCAAGCAGCAACACTGAGACCTGGATCCAGTCTGTAAAATTCAGAAAATGAAAACAATGCGATAATATAGTTTCCACATTTGTTCAGAATGAAAATATTTCGACTGTGGATGACAATTGCATGTGTGCAGCTGCAGTATGAATGAAAACATAACTTTAAAAAAGAGTTGGGATTTAAACCTTTGAAACAACAGAAGACAAAATATCTCACCGCAAACTCCTGTCTAGAGGTTCAGGAGCTTTTTTGTCATATGCCTTTACAGAGGCCCCTTGAAAGTCAGAGATTTGAACCATCAGTCGTCGACCACTCAGGTGACTGGGATTGCTTTAAGTCGAGCAGTTGTTTTTTTTTTCTGTGCAGTGTATTTCATGGGATGTTTTGGTCCCCAGATTTTGCTATGGAGCGAGTGCTCTTAAACAGTTGTATACAGCCCCAGACTGCCATCAAAAAACCTAGAAGAAAACGAATGCTGTTCTCTCAGGTCATCTACACAGTGTTCAGACTTCGAGATTATAAAACATGTAGGCCTGCTTTTTCAATACACAGGAAATTGGCTAGGATTTAATTAGGGAATCGATAAAGAATCTGACTTATAAGGGATAATGGTTACAGTAAGATCCGATCAGATGCCGTCCCTAACGCTGAATAATGATGACAAAGCCTGTTTGATGTCACTGCAACCTGCTTGGAGGCAGTCGGGTGCACTTTAGCCCTTGACATTGTCCATCTCAGGCATGACAGGACACAGCAAATTTAGACTGATAATGGAGATGCAAATAAACACAACCAGAAGTGCGAATGAAAGACGCCCTATTCGCTTTAAATCTGGGCTCTGTGATGGACCTGTGGGAATGCTGTTTTTGGGTTTTAGTAAGAGTAAAGAAAGGAGAAAGACATGCTAAAATGATTTGTAAAAAATGAATACATTTGCATCTATCCATTCTCTATACACGCATATTCCCATTCATGACAATAACCATGCTGGAGCCCGTCCCAGCAGGTATTTAGCAAAATGTGGGACAGCACCCTGGCTGGTCCATTATAGCACAGAAACACATTCACTGTTTAACGCAGGGAGTTTCCAGTTCAGCTGCATATCGTCAAACCCAGGGATGAACCCAGAGGGAGAGAACAATGCACACTCATCGTCACTGAAAATACCAGCGCTCCGACTGAAACCAGCGCCTGCTTACTGTGAGGCAACTGCTCCAACCACTAAACCACCGTGCCATCATGTCTAAATTTACCACAGGCGAATTATGCATCTTATCTTGTAACTTAACTTTGTGTTCAGCTTTTCATCTCGGCTGAACTTTGCTTTTCTTGGACCTGAAAATTTAACGAAGTTATTCCAAACAGAAAGACATCCTTTGTTTGTTCATCTGGAGGTTACACTCATGACCCTGATACTTCTGTTTCCCCTTATTAATTCATTTAACCGTTATTAAACCAGGTTAGTCAGGGTGAGATAAAGAATCTCCTTTTCTTTTTTTTCACAATCTGCTTATTCAGTTTTTTCAAATACGACAGTCAGACTAATAATTTGTCAATTCAGTAAAGATTCAACAACAGCTCTCGTATATGGTTGAAAAAGGGGTCCCACATCATGCAAAATTTCCTCAGGGAGCTCCTCATTATGCACCTGATTTTTTTCTAGCTTGACAAAATGAAAGACTTCCCTTATAAGAATCTCTTCCTATTCAAAATACAGTTCACAGCACACAGATATGCATTGAAAGAAAACTATCTATCAGTTAAATGAGAACTTTCTGGGAGTCAGTTGGGCAACCAGACGGGCTGAAAACATCAACATCTTCTAGAATCTGCTTCTAAGTCTTTCTTTTTAGTTTTAAAAGCATTTAACCACACACGCTCCTTGAGTTTCAAGTCATTCTACAACAAATTCCAGGCCTTTTCTGTCCACGTGTTTGGGACAGAAAGCATACAGAGGTACTGAGAACACAATGAATACTGTCTCGTACGTGATAGTTTCTGCGTGATTAAAAACACAGAGTGTGGGAGCAGACCGATAATTGCCTTATAAATATAAAGGTGTACCAATGTAAGAGCCTGTGGGTCGCACTTTGATGTTTTGTTTGTCCTTTGTTTCCCTCTCTCAGCTACTTGAACGACTTGGACAGGATATCCCAGGCCACCTACATCCCGACTCAGCAGGATGTCCTGAGGACTCGAGTCAAAACCACAGGCATTGTGGAAACGCACTTCACATTCAAGGACCTGCACTTCAAGTGAGAATTTCTTCACTGTAACAGCTGGCTCGGCCTCAAAGTGTTATACACGATGGCTTAATTAGCTTTTCCTTCCTGTCACCCGTGACTCATTCACTGCCATAGAAATTCCCTTTGTACGTGCACAGCTGTAAGTTGTGACACAAACTGTGAAGGTGTTGTGCACATCGGCGGTGACTCAGTTGTGGCCCTCTGTTGGAAAAAAACACAGAGGAAGTGGGGGCAGCAGGCCCGATGACATACCAGAGTTTTGGTAGCTGGTGCTAGCGATATTGAAATTCATACAGCAGAATACCATGTAATATGATCCGTAAACAAACACTCATGCAAAGTATGTCTTTGTTTCCTCTCTATTTTTGGGAATTTAAGACAAATACGCAGTCATGATGATACACCATGACTGGCAAAGGTTTTTGCAACACATTACAGTACTTCTGTAAAATCGCCATTGCTAAACATAATATAGGAATTACACAGCAACGCCTAACCAGCTTTATAAAGAAACAAAAAAAAAGAAGCAAATTATTCATTCTTCATGGTTTCTAAATACCGATACTGGTTTTTCAGGGCTGATACCAATATACTGGTTTTTGGATTTCTAAACTCAACTTGACATGTCACAACAGGTATATAATCCAAAATCAGGCGGAAAATAACAACATCAGCAACCAGGATTACTCGTTTCCTTGACACATGAGCATGTGGCTACATGTAGCACAGTGCTTGCGGCTGGGGAATGACTGTGTGTAGCTTCACTTTTTGCCTGTGAAAATCACCACAACTGGACATGCTCCAGCAGGAAGATTATCTGAAATCAGGGAGAAATTAACATAATCTGCAACCAAGATTTACATGTTCCCCTGACGTTAGCACGTAGCTACATTTAGGAGTGTATGTAACCTGAATATTTGCAGTAACATGCAAAAAAAAGTGTTTTTGCTCAAAAGATTTTGCTCACTTTGGCTGCGTCTAATATGAACATCCAGCATTGTAATATTACATTACAGAAAAATCAACAAAAGCGTAATAAGTCTCTTTTAAAGCAAGGTATTACTTGCCCCACATTTCTGCATTTTCACTGAGCAAATAGAAAACAGTTCAAAACCTGAACATCTGCTCCTGTTCTAAATCGTTTTTTCTCTGCTGTTACACAATCAGAATAGACATTTGTTGGTCACTTGAGTATTCTCTGCACTGCTAAGATTTTACCAAAACTGTTTTCAAGTAACAATAGACAAAAGAATTTGTTTTTCCTCTCCCCTCTGTCACTTTCTGACTTCACTGAACGCTGCGGCAGGAGCAGAGCAGCCACAGCGACTCCGCCATTTACGTTTCGCCCTCTGGGTTTCATAAACACTGCCTGTATTGTGTATGTGTGTTTGTACGCCGAGCAACATGTTTACTTCTCTCCTTCCTGCAGAATGTTTGATGTTGGCGGTCAGCGGTCCGAGAGAAAGAAGTGGATCCATTGCTTCGAGGGTGTGACCGCCATCATCTTCTGCGTGGCCCTCAGCGACTATGACCTGGTGCTGGCTGAGGACGAGGAGATGGTGAGTGCTGCAGCCTCTGACTCATGGAAGAATATAACAGCGTGCACTCTGTTCGTACACAGCGGGAACTTTGTTTACTGGAATGGTGATGGGTCTGAGAAGCAAAGATCATCTTGTTTTGTTTACGCATCTGTGAGAAAATCGCAGCGTTTAACATCATCTTCATTTTTCCCCTCAGAACCGAATGCATGAGAGTATGAAGCTGTTCGACAGCATCTGCAACAACAAGTGGTTCACAGACACGTCCATCATCCTCTTCCTCAACAAGAAGGATCTGTTCGAGGAAAAGATCAAGAAGAGTCCTCTCACCATCTGCTACCCAGAATATGCTGGTGAGACTGGCAGCATTTTACAGGACACGTTCTGAAAGTGGCCAATTTCTTCTTTCTATCTCTCTGGCGTATTCTTTTTTCTTTCGTTCATTCTTTCTTTTTTATTTTTATTTTGTCTGTTTTTCTTTCTTTCTTTTTTCTTGCCCTTTTTTCTGTCTTCCTGTTTGTTTGTTTATTTATTCTTTTATTGTCTATTTTTTTCTTTGCTTTCTCTTTATTTATTATTTTGTTCTTCTTTCTGTCTTTCTTTTCTTTATTTCTTTTGTCCTTTCTGTCTTTCTTTTTATGTACTTTATTCTATTCTTTCTATTTTTTATTATTTCTCATTTCTTTCTCTATTTTTCATTCTTTTTTTCTGTCTTTCTTTTATTTTTTCGCCATTATTCATTCATTTATTTATTTATTTATTTTACAAATAAGACTTAAAACCAGCTTATGATTTCACGGTGTGTTTATGCAGTTCATTCTGCTACTGCTGAAAAAAATAAGGATTTTTTTTCATGAATTAAAATTATTATTATATTTGAAATGAATTAGATGAGAAGATCAATACCATTCTCATATCTGTTTGCTAAATATAAAGCTGTAGCTTGCAGCCGGTTAGCTTTCAGACTGGAAACTGTAATTTGTGGGACATTTCTTGCTAAGTTGGTCGTTGCATTTTACCCCCCTCGATTTTGAAAGAAATCAAACCTCTTTACTCAGGTTTTAAAAGGTTAAATAGATTTTTAAAAGTCATCTGAAGGCAGCACAAGAAAACTGATGTGCAGGTTTTAATGTGTTTAAGCATTCAGCTTTCATTCGTAACCACATAGTGACAAGAAATGCTCAGAATGATTTCTATACAAAAACGAGCAGAATTTCCAGGAGGAAGCGCAGCCATGTCACTCCATCCTCAAACAATATAAATATACAATTTCAATACCTTTTCCTATGTTCTGACTTCCTGACTCCTTCACTTCCCGCTCCTCGTCTTCTCGTGTCCAGGCTCCAACACGTACGAGGAAGCAGCCGCCTACATTCAGTGTCAGTTTGAGGACCTGAACAAGAGGAAGGACACCAAGGAGATTTACACCCACTTCACCTGCGCCACAGACACCAAGAATGTGCAGTTTGTCTTTGACGCCGTCACCGACGTCATCATCAAGAACAACCTGAAAGACTGTGGTCTCTTCTGAGGGGGAAGATGGCGGAGATTACCTTTTTTTTTCTTGGTAAGGAACTCATCATTTTTAATCTCTGTAGGGGTGTGCACCCTTTCGCTCGGCTCGAATGTGTGGCTCTGCGTCATGGACGATTACGGCTGATTGGTTGCGAGCGTCGGGATGCAGTGGGAGTTGCTGAGGAAACATTGGGAGACTTGCTTAAGTGTGCGCCTGCATTCTGGCTTTTTTCTTTTCATTCAGATATGTTTGACAAATTGGCTTAAAATGGTTCGTTTCCAGAGCTTAAGCATTCAGAATTATGGCGGCGCTGGAGATGACTACAAAGATGCAGCTTAATCTGCTATAATCACACACGTAATGAAATTGTGAAATCAGTGCCCTTTTCTTTTTTATCTGAGGCTTAAATGCATTTTCTGCTCCATTTGATACTTTGAAACTGATAGTGGTAAAGTCCAAAACTTCTCTTTAACCCGTTCAGAGCCCAACTATGTTTTAGACACACTCAAAAAACTAAAAAAATGAAATGATGGATCTCTACTCTAAATGTACTCATAAATCATTAGCAAAACTTTTTTCTGTTCGTTTCAATGGACAAAGAATCTTAATTTTAGCCTAAAAAGGACATGAAATTGTCTTCTTAGTTTTTTTTTAAGTGAGAATATTTATTTTTCATGAATAATGAACTCATATCAATGAATAAAGTGATGCTCTATAACGTTTTAGTTTTTTTTGTTTTGTCCATTCCAATGGACGAAAAATCTTAACGCAGAAATTGCCTAATAGTAAGAAGAAAAAAAAGTGAGATTACTTATTTTTCACGAATAATTAACTCATATCAGTGAATAACACACATTACATGTTTGTTTGTTTTTTTTTAAATATTTTTTGTCATCCTGACTCAAAATAACCTTAGTTTCTGAAGTATTTCCTGAAAACATTATGTGGAAAACCTCCAGAGATAAATATTCTGTCAACATAATCAATAAGATTCCTTAATAGCTAATTGTATCATTAAAAAATGAAATCAGAACAGTATTTCCCTGTTTAAACTGTGTATTCCCTATTCATTTCCTGGTTACTCAGAGCCACAATATTTAGAAAAAAAATCCAGAGTAAAATCTATAAATCTTTAATATAATATTTTAACATGTTTAAGTATTATTTTAAACAGATTAAACGCTAAGTATGTACTTTAACACTATGATTTAGAGACTGAAATGTGCCTTTGCTTCCTCCGTTCGTCACAGGCAGCCATGCTTGTTAAAAAAGAGGCGTGGCTTCGCTGCAGCCCACCTGACATAATGTAGAACACTGACGTCCTTCATGTCTCTGTCTCTCTCCTGTCTTCTGTCTTCTGTCCTCAGGCGGTGGAGCCAGTTTTATTGTGCATCTTTGGTGGGGAAGATGAGAAGAGTCGGGAGGATCAGTCACGGACCAGTGCTGTACTATATGCCACTTTTAACAGCTTTATTTATGTTTTTTTTGTCTTGGAACATTTTGAACTAGCGACATTTGTGTAGGATGTTTGTATCATTGTAAAAGCGTCACCGCAAATTTTCCGCACACTTTTTTTTTTTTTTTTTAAAAAAAGGTTTTTAATTTTTTTTTGAGGAGGAGGTCGCGTTTTTTTGCTGTTCCTTCTGCCGCTGTCTCTGGAAAAGGAAGCTGTTGGTGGCTTCTTTTCTTCCTTCCCTACAAACTAAACAAAAGGGAAGAAAAGGGGTACAACTTTGAGTCCAGTTTGTTGGTACTTGTGCCTTCGCATGCCTTTTTACCGCGGTCGTAGTCCCAATGCTTGTTCTGTTGCCTGCTGACTTGTTCTAAACATAAAAGAGGTAAACTTGTTTTCATATGTTAGTGTCCCTGCTATCTTCTATGTGCACACCACTGAGCTATCTGGAGGAAGGAAGATTTCCCTCTGGTCTAAAGGTACATGGGTCTCCATGGTGAGCAACATGTAGCCTCCACAGTCCCCTACCCCCGTCCCCCCCACCAGCCATGACAATGGAAGGCCTCGCTGGCCGATCACGCAGTACAATACTGAGATGTATATTGTTACATTCGCCCCGCAGATCTGGGGTTCTGGTTTTTAAAGTGTACAAAATATCCATTCTTCCCAACCATTTCGGAAAATGGTTAGCAGAGGCACTGAGCTTATAATGCGCTCGAGACCAGGGTAGGCACATTTTAATGTATATTTTAATGTATTCGGAGGAGAGTTTTGGGTGTTAAGGAGAGAAAACCACAGAAAAAGATGGTTATAAAGGTGAGGATGAGGTCTGAAATGTTTTAAGGTTCAGACGTCGCCATTCGCGAAGCCTTTCGTTCAGGCGATAGAGGATTGTCAAAGGGAGCCTGGTCTACGATTTTTGAGATCAGTTCTACTTTGCCAAGACTTGAGTGATAAATATGGTCCTGGATCTGTTCATATAAAGAAACTGCCACAACTGTCAATGTATGTGTATGTTCTCCACGAATGGAGAATCTTTGTAGACTCATCTCCCTTATTTTGCTAATAAAAACCATGTACAAACCACGCGGAGTTGCCTTATCATTGTATGCATCTTCAACAGTTAATGAAGCATTTTAACTGCACCAATTTATCGATGGAACATCGATGTCGGATGATTTTTGCGCCTTTTTTAACCTATTGGCAAATAAGATGACATTCACTTTGGCACTGGGCAATGTTTTTCTGTTTGAATCTGATGTTTTAAAAATGCCACGCAATTGGGGGGCGGGGTCCTTGAAAAGTCAGAGAGGTTTTGAAATATTATCCTGTATTTTAAACAGCAGCCCTGAATTTCACAGTATGTGTATCCCTACCTTTTCTTCCCATGAAAGCTGAATTAATGCACTATTATGATTGGTTGCTAATGCACAAATCGTGTTGCCATCACATGCTCGCCAACATTACTGGATGATGTTTATATTAGTCATAGTTCATACACTGATGTTTTAATGCTTCTGTATTTGTGTAGCCGGACTTTACATTTTCGTGAATGGCGAGCTTGTCATACAGAGCAGGTACTGTTACACATACTATGCATTTCTGATGAAGCGAGGCACCTTATTATCTCCAAACTGGGACTCCTGGAGAGGCAATTAGACAAAATGTTGTCAGCTCTGCACACAACCTCCATCACATTTATATTCCACCGTGGCCTTTGAGGCTGCGTTACCTGCAGCAGTACTCATTGAAAGGCTTTTTTTAATGAAAATTGCTCATCATGCCTGCACATTTGGCCAAACGAAAAAGGTTAACTTGCCTGCACTAATAGAGAAACCACCTCAATCTTATTTTCCTATTTGCTATTGACTGCGCCGTAAAGCACTAATATGGCTGTCTTCGATCTCTAAATGATGTGTACCTTTGAAGTATGTCACCCTAACATAATTTGCATTGTAAATATGTGGTTCCATGACCTGTGGACATTGGTGATGGTTTCCCTCTATAACAATACCTCTTCAGGGATAATAACGTGAGATCAAAGGGACAGAGCTGCATAAAAAAGCACTGTTTTGCTGTAAAATATTTAGGCCACATGGAGGCAGGTAACAAGCTGTAAGCATAATGTTGACATTACCTTATAAAGTTGGATTTGTTAGCAAACAGTTGCTAATTTACACATCCAGCTTACACAGGTAGCATCACTTTGGAGTGATTGTATCTGGCCACCTGTCAAATGTAAGTCCCATATTCACTCCCCTTTTTCATCTGTTGTGTATGAAGAAGGATTAGGGCCATGTTGAAAAACAAAAATTTAGATTACAAGATGAAATCTGTAAATTAATGAGACTAAAATCATCAAATTTTACAGAAAAGGTTGCAAAATTACCTGATTAAAACTTGCAAATTTACTAGAAAAAATTGCAGATTAAGGGTGGAAATTCAGGCAACACTTTTTCCCTTAAATTTTCATCTTCAATGACTGAGAATTACTATTTGTTTCTTGTAAAATCATTACTTTTTTTCTCTTGCAAAAGTATGACTTTATTCTCATGAAATTACAACATAATTCTTGTAATATTCTGACTATTTTCAAAATCATGTTCTGATTATGACTTTATTCTCAAAATCGTATTTTCCTTTAATGTGACACCAATACTCTGCTGTAACTTTGGTCTCCACCAACTCATGAGAAAATATTTTTCATCTATTTTATTCATTAAGTTAAATCACCTAATTAGGCTACAACTTTTTTTCTTGCAAAGTTATGACTTTATTCTTGTAATATTACAGCCTTTTTCCTCTTGGAATACTATGACTTTCATTAAATTACAACAATTTTCTTGTAATATTATAACCTTTCCCTGAAATTATTACTTTATTCTCAAAATCCACTGTTTTTTTTTCAACGAATACTCCATAATTTTGGTCTCCACCAACTCTGCTTTTTACATTAAGTTTAATCACCTAATATTAGGCTACAAGTTTTGTTTTTTTTAGTTATTTTATTCTTGTAATATCACGATTTTTTTCTTGAAATACTATGACTATTCACATTAAATTACCATGGTCTACATCAAAACCGTAAAGTTGTAGGCCTTGAAGTCCTGCTTAAAAATTATATAAAGGATGCTTAAATCTTTTTGAGTATGTCCGTTCTACCCTCGTTCTGTTGCTATGGTGAGTTCATCACCATAGCAACATCCTCCGCAGTACGCGTTGTCACGTGAATGTTGTTTGAAGAGTGTCTATAAAGTTTTTACAAACATAAAGTAGCAGAGGAATACAGGCTAGGCTAGCTGCTGTTAGTTAGCTGTAACTTTAAATAACGACGAAACAAACTACACCGGATTGTTAATTTTGTTGTAGGACAGTGTCGCGAGGAAGTTTAAATTCAGCTTTTTTTGGTAAAAACTGACTCGCGCTGTTTTCACCGTCAGTTAGCTCCAAATCAACCTGTTAGCGGCCACTTTTCAGCCGCTGGGGACTTTATTAAATGATTTCTACAGAATATGAAGATGAAGCCTGCAACAGCGGGGACACAGACTGAACTTTATTCGTGCTCTACTGAAACACATTGGACTTTATTTGTGAACTTCAACGCTGATATGCAGCCATCGCAGGTAAGCTAGCTAACCTTTTAAGCTACATTTGTTGTCATATTTCCTGCATGTTAGTTTATTGTGCATGTTGCTGTTTGTTGTTGTTTGGCGGCTTTGTCAGTCTATTTTATTAAGTTTCCAGTGGCTACTTGCTTTTTATTTGCCTTTTTGCCTGTGTATCTGTACCATATGAGTCATTTTCATTGGAGACGCTGGAGATTTGCTGCACAACATTTTTAAAGGGCCGATTTTAACTCCTTTACTATTTAAAAGCATCATATATTAAATAATTGAAATGGCTGAGAACACTTTGAGACAAGTTTTTTTTGACAATAAAACCAAAGTGTAATGTAAATATAGAAAAAGCGAATGTATTTTTGAAAAACGCAGTGCAAGCTAAATATATATACTGTATATATTTTTGCCCTTAAGTCTACCGATTCTAAAATAACCTCAAAATCGACCAACAGCTTTAGTTAATCATTGACACAGTTTCTTATTGTACAAAGTTTTCACTCTGTAAGTCTCGAGGTTTATTCATTAATGCCTGCACATTTAAAGCAACTTTCCCACACAAAAGACACACAACAGGTCTGAAGAGTGAATCATGCCAGTATTTTGACTCAGCAGGGATACAATGAAATGAAAAGTTGATCTGCAGGAGAATGAACATTTGAAAGCAACACTGGAGAGCATTATTTTCCATAATATTTCCTATTTTGAATTGTCGACTACCACCTGAAATATGTGTTGTTGTTTTTTTTACATAAGGACATTTACACCATAAATTGGTATACAAACGTCTACCAGAATGCAGTAAATGAAGTATTTGAAGCTTAAAATGTACTCTGGGAGGTACGCCTTTCTTTCTATGTGATCCCTCTACAGTACCATGAACTGTGTAGGCCTTTGCAGCTGCGGTTGTGTGACTGCCACTGCATATGTCCAAGTTTAAGGTTCTTTGAAAATTTTAATAATTTAGAATTGTTTGGGGTCATTTCTTGTAAAGGTCATTGCCTTCTTTTAATGTTATTGAAGGCCAGTTTGCTCAGGTATGGATATTATATGCCCTTTCTGCCAGTAGATCCCCCTAAATACTACACACTGCACCTTTAAATCAATGTGCAGGTGTGTAACTTCGGCTGTCACTGCTGCTACAAATGACAGCTGTAGTTAGAGGATTTATCATTTCCTTCGTCAAGAGTTACACAATGTACTTTGAAGAAAGATTCATCTTCAAACACTCCCTTGCTTCTCATGCTGTGAGGGATTCCCAGGTCGGTTGTGCATTTACGCACTTTGGACGACACAAATACTTTGCATGCGTGGGTTGTTTGCACACGCAGAACAGTGCTGATTTGCATGTGTGGTGCAGCAGCGTTAACCCCGGCATCCCCGTGTTTGAGCTTCTGTTACAGCGTGGCAGGAAGGTGTGACGAGTCTGAGAGAGATAGATGAGAGAAAGGAGTGTGAGGCAGGGTTTATGTGATGAAGGAGGGGTTTGGCTCCCTTGTGTGGAGGAGCTGAAGAGTGTGTATGTGGGTGGGGGGGGGGCAGGCATATGCTATATTAATAGCACCTTTAAAGATGAGAGGGAGAAGAAGACAAAGTAAACAAGGGGGCGGCCATGATGTAGCAGTGTAAAAGCAACACGGGTGACACTGTTGAGGTTTCTCTCAGCAGTAAACAGAGGGTGGGGGATGTTTGAAGTGTGTGTGCGAGGGAGAGGAGGAGGGTGTAAATAGATGGAACAATGGAGGCATTATTTCAGTGTTGGTCCATTGCTGTGTTTACTGTCTGCTCTCTTCTCAGTCACTCTCACTGGGGGCAGCAGTTGGTAACAGAGATAAAACAAGCTTATCAGCTCTGCAACCATGTCGGACAGGGCGCATTGTAACACCCAACTGGACACACTTTCCATCTGTGCTGCACATTCTCGCACACTGGAATCTGGATCTCTCCGTAGACGTCATGTGTGTGATTATTTATGGTTGGCTCCTTTATCGCATTACTTTTCCATCCTTAAGAGATTTCTATTTTTTGCTGCTTTAGCCATGTACTCCAAAGTGGCCTCTCACCCTGCCAGTAATTTGTCGGCCCGCCTGAGATATTTAAAGGGTCTATTCACAAAAGATAAACATATTATCTTATCCTACTGAGAGTTCATTTTTAATTCCTGTGTCATGCCAAATATTTGTCCCATCCCAAATTGAAATGCAAAGACACTACTGTATGTCAAAAATTAAACCTCCAGGGACACATTGACATGTATATATTTATGTCAAGCGGCAGCAGCGGGGAACAGTGTGGGACATGTCTGGTGTCAAAAGCGGGTATGTTTTAACAATAGTTTGGGACATGTCCAACACTGTTTGTAGTGACAAAACTGGGTGTTTTTAACAACAGATTGGGACATCACTAGAGTTGTTTGTAGCAACAAAATTGGGTTTTTTTTTACATCAGTTTGGGATATGTCCAGTGATGTTATAGCAACAGAAGCAGGTGTTTTTTTAATAACTGTTCGGGATATATCCAGTGGTGTTAGCAGCAACAAAAGCGGGTGTTTTAAATGACAATTTGGTGCGTGTCCTTTGGTGTTTGTTGTGGCAAAAGCCGGTGTCTTTTAATGACAGTTCGGGGCTTGTCCAGTGGATGTTTGATGCAACAAAAGTGGGTCCTTTTTAAAGACAGTTTTTGGGACATGTTCAGCAGTGTTTGTTGTGAAAACAGTGGGCGTTTTAACAACATTTTGGGAGATGGCCAGCTGTGTTTGTAGCTTAAAAAAAAACTGTTGTTTTTAACGACTGTTTGGTATGTGTCCAACAGTGTTTGTAGTGACAAACACTAGTGTTTTTAATGAGAGTTTGTTTGTAGTGAAAAAGGTGTTTTTAATGATGGTTTGGAAATGTCCGGCATATGTTTGTGGCGACAAAAACAGGTATTTTTAACAACAGTTAAGGACATGTTCAGCTGTGCTTGTTGCGACAAAAGCAGGTGGTTTTTAAAGACAATTTCGGGCAATGTCCAGCTGTGTTTGTGGTGACAAAAGCAGGTACTTTTGATGACAGTTTGGAAGATGTTCAGTAGTATCTGTAGTGACAAAATGGGATATTTTTCACTGAGAGTTTGGGACATGTTCAGCTGTCTTTATAAAGACAAAAGCAGCTGTTTTTTAAACAAAAGTTCTGTTCATGTCCAGCAATATTTTTTGCAACAAAAGCAAGTGCTTTTTAACAGCAGTTTGGGACATTTCTAACACTGTAACAACAAAAGATTGTGTTTTTAACAGCAGTTTGGGATATTTCCAGCTGTGTTTGTAGTGACAAAAGCGGATGTGTTTTAACAAGATTTTGGGAATGTCCAGCTATGTTCAGAGTGACAAAAGCAGGTGTTTTTTTTTGGACAACAGATCAGAATATATCCAGTAGCTTTCCTAACCCTAGTGGTTTTTATGCCTCAACCTAACCACAGCTTTGTCACAACATAAAATAGAAAAATCACAAATATATTAACTGCAATAACTGGTACTTATGAAACATACAAATCTGACATTTGCAGGGTTTGCAAAAAAGTACAAAGCCAACATTTATTCTGTCGACTGAGTTGAGAACTAATAACCTGAGACATTTAAAACGACATTCTGTATTCACTCTGTTTAATTAACAATCAGATGTGCGTTGGGTACAGATGCTTTTTTCCAGGTCATAACACAGCAGCCAGTTAAAAAAACACATTCAGTCATTATCATTAACCCATTTATCTATTTGTTTTTTTGAGAGTGTGACAGATCGTTTGTGTGTGGGTTGGTAAGTGGGCGGATGGAGGGCTGTATGAGCTTGATGTGGTTATGTCTGTTTGCCATGTGCAGGACGTGTGCTTGTGTGCTTGTGTGCATGTGTGTGCGTGTGTGTGTGTGTTTGCGCACGCGCGCGCCTGTGTGTGTGTGTGTGTGTTACATGCAGGATGCTGTGTGTGCACGCTCCAGCTGGATGCCTGCTTCTGCTCGTCACCTGATATTTGCTCGCCATGTTCATTCAGTCTGCAGATTCCTGCTTTCATCTACACACACACACACACACACACACACAGACAGACACACACAGACACACACATGTAAGCACAGACACACTCTTCCCCGTGATGTCATTGATTCTGAGCTCCATGGCAACAGTGAGCGAGGAGGCAAGGCGGGAGAGAGGAGGAAAACGGAGAGATATTCCTTCATAGTGACGGGATGAAGTTGTTATAAATAGCTACTGATGTTTCTAGGTGTCCGACGACAGAGGTGGGTGGGTCTTGGGGAGCGGGGGCGCGCGGGGTGTTTCACCTGGGAACATCGTGTCTTTGTCAAGTGGTAATTTCAGTCCACTCAGAGTGACGCCAGTTGTCCAATGACCCTTTAGGAGAAACTTTTCGTCAGAAATAGCCGTGTTTTTTCAGGGCTTTATCAATGTGGTAGGTGGAGCAGAAGGCGCTGTGCGGCTGAATGAGCTAAAAATGGCTCACAGCTGGCATGCACGCCCTTATTCACTCCATTCATTTAATAACTTTCTTATTCTTGTCCGTCCTCAATCATTCCTTTTTCTGTATCCATGTGATTAGTTTTAATTCCCCTCCAGCTCATTTGTTCTGGCTTCTCTGATCCTGTCGCTGCCTGTGTTTAATTTGGTGTGGAGTCTTTCTCAAAGCGTTTCTTTCTGCACTGGAGTCAGTTGATGGCTGAATGTGTATCTTACTTTCTATATTTCAGCCCAGGGGTCAGGAGCTCTCTCTGGGATCACAAGCTGAATTAGAGGCGTCACAAGAAGATTAAAGGGACAGTTCACCCCAAAAACAAAAATACATATTTTTCCCCTTGCCTGTAGTCTGTTTATCAGTCTAGATTGTTTTGGTGTGAGTTGCAGAGTGTTGGAGATATCAGCTGTGGAGATCTCTGCCCTCTCTCCAATATAATGGCACCAGATGGCATTCGGCTTGTTGTGCTCAAAGCACTGAAAAAAAAAACCTTTAAAAAAAACTCAACAGCTATGGTTATTTCCAGATATCATGACTGGGATAGTCAAGGTAATCTACAGACCTTGCTGTATTTCACAGCAGCAGTTTTCCTGAAGCAGAGAATCTGTATCTTTTCTTAAGCACTTGACTTATGACTTAAAATGGTCATGACATGGGTTTATTTTCATCACTGTAGATATTAAGATAATCACTGGCAGATGTGCCTTTTCGAGGAAAATAACAAACGATTCAAAGACTAGAACAGCACACACTGATATAACAGTCTGTAACATTAGTTTGAGCCACTTTCCCACCTGTGCATGGCCATTAAAGTGAATTGAAAATATAAAACGGATGAATAACATTCATAGGTAATGCTTAGTGTAAAGTAAGTAGCTGTGCGGTCGGGGTTTAAGTGACTAAACACGTTCAGCGTGTTGATAATCCTAATATATCTTGCTTGAGTGGAGACAAAAAATAAACAGGACATGTCTGTCTTGCTGCCGTCTTGACAAAGCGCCCTGGGATGCTTTCACGTAAAGTGTCCGTGTAGAGCAGGTGCATTTCTGAAGTCCTTTTAGCCGCAGCTGTGGGCTGCAGCTTGCTCTTTGGAGGTATTCATGCCTCTACTGGGCACAGCTTATTAATGCGTGACACGCTGACTCAAGATTTGCAAAATGGACTAATTTCCGTAATCGATGACGTCGATTATACTGATGAATCGCCCCCGCCCTACGCAAAACCGCTTTAGCATTGTTAACTATGTCAGCACCACTAGCAGTGCTGACACGCCTAACAATACTAGTTACAATACTAGTTAGGACAAAACAACAATCCCATCCAAACAGAAAAATGGCTAACAAGGATACAATGACAAAGTTAATAATGATGTGAAAACAAAAAAAGCAATTAAGTCTAATTATCAGGAAATATAGTAACATTCTTATGGCCAAGATGCCCGTGTGTATACTCTTTGTTTCTGTCTTTACATATCCATTTATTTGAAATAAAGCCTGTCTACACAAAATCCCTCATTAATAACGAGTAAAGGGCACACTGAGTGCTGAGCTGAGTTTCAAAGCAGGTCTACCCCATGCTCTCTCTCCCTCCTTCGCACTCTGAACAATGGTCCAGTGAGAGCAGGCCCGCAAGGCTTTGATGAGGATGTTTGGGATTAAACAGTGCATTTCCAGCCTCTTAACATTCCTGCGTGCCCACTGCTGAGGAGCAGCAAAGGTCCAGCGCCAGTCACATGAGCTTTTTAACTAAAACGGTGGACGAAGTGTTACGGTGGCATTAACTTTCCCCACACAAATTCCAACATCACGTTACAAGTCCGGGAAAACCATGGTGTTTCTGCTTTCTTAGAGGCTGAATTTGAACTTATCAGTGGTTTTGATCATCATCTCACACTGAACGTGGGGCTGTTATGCTACGAGAGAGTTTAAGGCAAACGCTCGCATTTATAGACACACCATATCAGGTCTGTAAGAGAGGATGTGGCGCCAAATCTGGAAGGTGTAATGACTGTAATGAGCTCATTCTTGATCATTTTTGTTGGCTGAAAACGATCTCCACTGAAAGTCCACTTACTGTCTTGTTGTGAAGGTTTTGACCATATCACACAGTCTTCATTAACACTCTAGGACTTACAGCCGATATACATGGGGCACAGATGTGACACGTGATCGGTTAGCGGTTTTTACCTGCTACACAGACTCTGTATTTGTAGAGTTTGGTTGCTGCCAGCCTCACTGTGTGCATGCTGAGTTTTGCCAAGTGATTATACAGTTGGTTATGTAGAGTTTGGCGTAGGCTATATCAACTGGTGCTGAATTAATAAGCTTGATTGTTTTGTCCACAGATTCCTGGATGCATTGATTTGATTGATTTATTATGTGAAATGTAAAATCACCCACGAGGTTAATCGCTGCATCATTTTGCTTCTGGTATAAGGTATTGATTTTAATCATTTTCTAACAGATTTTCATTTTTTTCACACAGTTCTATGTAGTTTTTACCCTGCAGAGGGATGCGTAGCCACGTGTAGAGAAAAAAAAGAGCTGAAACGTGAAAATTGAGATGAGCAGCGTAATAGAGAATCCCAGAAATAAGTCCTAAAACACGGAAAATGTTAACATTTCAGCTCCTCTGGTTCCCTCATCTTAAAGTCCGTGAGTTATTATTATCTGTATCGGCCTTTTATTTTAATGACAGTTGATAAAATTAATCAATAAAAATTTGTTTGTATTGCGGTCAACAACACCAAGGAAGGCAGCCTGCAATACTAGCAAAGAAAGTGTCAGGAGGAACTTTTACTTTGTAAAACCTCAGGGAGCGATTTTTATTTATTTAATTTTATTTCAAATTTTTACTTTACTGAAGTTTTGAGTAAACATTTAAAGGCATTAAAGCAAAGATTTGTGCAAGAGTCTGTCATATTTCAAATTCTAAATTTTGACAGAAAGACTTTTAGTTTTGTTATAAATGCATATTGGTTCCAAATATCCGTTATCAGTCTCATTAAGTACAAATAATCAGTATTGGTATCGGCCCTGAAAAATCGGTTGACCCCTACTTTCTTTTTATTTTTCTCTTATTTTGAGGGTTTTAATTTTTTTTCTCTTATCTTTGATGTATCATTTAATTATTCATACTCAAGTCATTAATTGAATTAACTGAGCCACAAGGAAAGACAAATAGATTTCTGTTTTTTAGCCACACATTGTCAAACAGGGATGATCATGACAGCTTTGATGCAGCTCCTGTCATGTTCCTGTGTGAGTCTGCTGTCTGCTGAGTGGACCCCCTCCTCTTCCACTCACTCAGCCTGTCCGTGGGCAGCAGCCTTCTGCTGCTCTCACTGTGAATGAATCACTCCTTATTCATAACAGCGTGGAACCAAATGATTGTTTTGTTCCACTTTTTGCAATTAAGACAAGCGCGCATCCATTCTGCGTGCACGTCGCTCCAGCGTAGGAGCCTCTCCTCTGAACATTACCTGACCTCACCACCTGCTCTGAGTCGGTGGAAAAGACGAAGAGCATTTTGAGACTCATCCACTCGAAAATGTTTCTACATATAGTAAATATGCTAATGGATCTGCTTTCAGCTGAATACACGCTGTCGTCTGTATTCATCTGCTGCTGATGTGAAGCATAAAGAGATATAGTTGTTATTGGAACAGGGAGTTCAGACCAGCTCTCATCTATATTTAATCCTGTAAATGGTCATTTAGAGGCACTTCTAGAGGAATCCGATGCCTAATTACAAAGGGGAAAAAATCTCTCGGAGGCAAAGCACATAATCAATAGGAGCCGTAATTATCAGCCTCTCTCCGTCTGTGTCTTTTGAAATCACTTCTGTTCCTACATGTTTTACGCCAGAAAACTAGCTTTAATTATTTATCACTCTGTGATTGCTCACCCGCACGTCAACACACCCAGCACCCCGCAACCACGCACAAATGCCCGCCTCATCTTTGTATCCGGAAATTGCTGTCCGGGCGGTTGAGCAGAAGCAGTCTGTGATCTAACAGGGGAAAAAGAGAGGAGGAGGAGCCGACTGTCAACAGTAAACAGTGTCAGAGTGGATACATCTCCGCCGGCGTCCACTTAATGGCTTTATGTGGTGTGCACATTAGCAGGCTGCAGCACTGCAGCATTATCCAATTTAACTAGTCGTTTAATCGAACTCTGACTTCTCTAATCTTACTTTTCTTGCAAAGACAGTAGCTTGCCAGCACTGTGAGCTGATCAAAGTTACAGATTGCTTTTAGAACTTAATTTTTCCCTCTTTTACCAATTTAAATCATGGTCTTCTTAGATCCAGCCTCTTTTAGAAATTGCAGGGTTCCCACGGTCATGGAAAACCTGGAAAAGTCTTCACAATCACATTTTACAGGCCTGGAAGAGTCATGGAACTATGGATCATTTAAGGTTTTGGAAAAATCATGGCAATGTTTTGTATGTAATGATTAAATTACATAAATATAACATCCCTTCATGCAAGCCCACTAGGTATGTCAAATAGTTTTTTAACCACTTTTGGCTATGGGGAGCATACAACTTCAAATGGCTGTATTTTGTATTTATTTTACAGCCAACTTAAGATAACACGCCTTCCACAGTCACTGACCTGCAGGTTTGGAAGGCTTGTTTTCAAAATTGGGTGATTTTTTTCTTCTTCTTTACCAAAAAAAAAAAAAATCTTTGAATTTTTTTGGCGGTTTTTATAGAAAACTTAAAATTTTGGTTGATTTATTTGCACAAACGGCCAAATTTACACAATTTATAATAGGCAAAATGTGTGACTACAGAAATTATTGTTGGATTTTCAAATTCTCAGCAGTCCTTGAACGCATCAGATAAGATGCTGAAATTAGGTTTGAACTGAGTTTGAATCTGATATGTTGGAAAAAGCAGGGCAAGTGGGGCAAGTTAAAAAAGGGATCCTTGACAAGTAATGGAAAAGTTTTGAAATTTTGTCCATGACAGTGTGTGGGAACCCTGACATTGTGAACCTTTTGAAAGTGGGAGAAACTGAGGCAACATCAGAAACAAATAGAATTATCTCAATTTTTAACATATTTTAATAAGAAATTGAGTCTTCTTCTTAAATGTATATATTTTCAGACATTTGTTGTGCTCAGAATTTTTGCAAAGATATCAAACTAGTTCAGCAATGTACATTATGTCTCCGCTCTCGACCTGCAGCATCATCAGCGCTAGCTTCTATACTCATAGCTCCCTCTAGAGCTAATTCTGCTGCAATGCACCTGTGTGAAGTATGAGCTCACACTGTGGCTCCCTATTAGTGCAAATTTCCTGAGCTGTAATATCATAACTGTGGCAATATCGCAGAGGCTTTTAGATGCTATCAAATTAGACTGTTGTCACTTCCTGCATTTGCAGTTGCTGGAAGATACAGCTGATGTCACAACACCTAAATGTTGACACAGCTGTGATTAATGTTTCCCTCATGAGTCAGCCCCCACCTACAACTAGCTGATAATCTCGTCTGTGACTAAGCAGTGTGGAAGAGAGATGATGTTTGGCCATAGGGGGTATATCTGTTTGTGTGTGTGTGTGTGGTGTGTGTGTGTGTGTGTGTGTGTGTGTGTGTGTGTGTGTGTGTGTGTGTGTGTGTGTGTGCGCGCGCGCATGTGCGTGCTGAGTCTGTGCCATGCAGCAAACAAAAATGCAGTTTCTTGACAATATTAGTTGAGGCTATTGAAATACGAATACTAAACAAGCTAAAATAAATATTTGCAGATGTAGACAACAGCTATTAGAAATATCAGTGTAATGTTCTTGGCACACACATTATAGTATAGTGATCATAATAAGGATAAAATTACCCCTTTCCTAAACAAAGCTCCAAACTCTGTTCATGTTTAAATATAAGAGGTAAAGTAAAAACCAGCAAATACATATATTGTAGTCAAAGTGAGTATTAAAAGACTTTTTTCCTATATGTTGACATAATAATATGTTGTGGACAGTGAGAATATATTCAATTATGTCAAATAATGCTGGCATGAATACACTTGTTACCAGCCAATGTTTCCAGTACTGGTATTGTTTTCAGATTGTTGTGTGTGTGTGTGTGTGTGTGTGTGTGTGTGTGTGTGTGTGTGTGTGTGTGTGTGTGTGTGTGTGTGTGTGTGTGTGTGTGTGTTTGTGTTAAAGGGGTTTTGAGTATTTTGCATTGTGTTTATAAGTCTGTCTGTGGACAGATTTTGTCACCATGATGGTGTCATAGCTGCGGAAGATGAAATCACGAAACTTAGTAGTTGTGTAGTTTAAATCACAGTGAAGGCTGAGTTCATAGATGGGTTTTATCTGAGCAAGGGGGCCGGAAGTTAATGGGGGTAGGACCTGACACCCCTGGTTCACATTCTTTTTTAAGTTGCGGATCACTTCATCGCAGTATCGCAAAAAGGTCTCTAGTTTAGCATGATTCTAAATTTCTGAATACGTTTAATTTGAAATTGAGATGTAAGTAACATGTATTTAAATCATATTTTGTATGCTGGAAATACACTTTTCACAGACATGATTACAGCATAACTTGACATTTACTCCATGTTTTGGGCAGTCAAAATATAGTGCTTAAGTCAAGTTATAAATGTTGCCTTGTGCATAAGTACAGAATGACACCAGTCAGCTGGTAGCCAATCAGCTGATAAATGAGCCACTTATGGTGAAGCATGACTAAGGCAGCTTTGACTTCAATGCTCTGCCTAGTCAACATGACCTGACTTCAGCCATGATTTTCTGATTTTCTGCGATGACAGTTTATTAAGTTCCCTAACAAAAGTCCCAGATCAGAGGCACATCAGCCATGACTTGGCACTTGCAAATTGGTGCTCAATTCCCTTTACGTAAGTTGTTCTAAGACATGAGGGGAGTGGCTCGCTGTTGCATTACAGATGCTTTTCACATATCTATTATGCTCTCTGAAATATCTGGACCTGTACTGGACTTTGTCTGCAAGTACAGCCAATGAGAGCGAAAGAGTTGTTGGGGACAGAGACAAGTGGTGCTGTGACACTTTCTATGGTGTGTGTGTGTGTGTGTTAGAGAGGAGAAAAGAAGGTGGAAGGTGGGCTATTGCACGCCGTGTTCTGTAGGTCATTAGCCTAATGATTTACTTGGAGCGCTGCTTTGTCAGTTTTTGACTTTCTAGTACACTCTCCCTGGACCTCAGGTTGTAGGTTGACCCTCGTGACATACTTATCTGGGATTCCTTTTAGTAAAAAATCTTGTAGTGTGTGACCCCCCTGTCTCTGGTCAGTTGTGTGAAAACCAAAATAACTATGAGACTGCTGATTACAAGACAGCAAGCTGTGTAGTGTGAACACTAAACAGTAAAGTGATATGTCAACTTTATAAAGTCATGCAGCGTTAATTTATCTTAAGCCAATGCAACGCTCCATAAATTTAAAAGTCATTTGGATTTTTAATTGTTTCTTTTTTTTCATTTTTTTAATTTAATTTTTGAAGAGAAGTGTTCCTGTAATTAGTCCATCTTTATCACCCATTAAATGTTCTTGAAAATCTGACAAAGACAACACTTTTTCTCTTGACTCTATCACATTCATTTGTGTCTGTAGCCTGCAGCAGCTCACTTGTACTTGCTTTATATGCAGGAAAGGGTATGGATCCCATTTAAAATTCAACTGTATACTCTGAAGAAATGCTCAGTAATCAAACACTAAACAGGGTCAAAACAGAAGAGAAAAACAAGCTAATGATAAACTAACCAATAAAAAGAGAAGTGTCAAGTTTCATGGGACTGAATTTAGAAAGAGACATTCTTTAAATGTCTAATCAAACTGCAAATGATGCTGGTATAAATAGCCTGAGTTGATGGTGTGTGTCCTGTATTTTGACTGCTGGAGCTGTAAAACCTCATTAAAACCCAATGGTACCCTCACCTCACTTTGAATTTAATTTTGTTTTTGTTGTATTCAAAGAGGAACCAAATCAGTCATAGAACATTTTTAGTTTTCCTAAATGTACTTGAGCAAAGGTCTGCATGAGCACAAATTAACCCTCAAATCTCCGCCATGTGAAACGCACACTAAAAAGGGAAGAAAGACATGATGATGACTGCATAACAGGCAACTAAAAGCTCTCCTGCGGGCTCTACAACTGCCAATTAACCTGCAGTGCTGTTGCTTTGTCTCATGTGGGCGGGAGAAAACTCTCAATTAGGGAGTATGACTCACACAACACTACATAAAATCAGGACTGAATGTAAAACGTGTTTGGGAAAAAAAGCCCGGCAGCTTTCTTGGTAAATATGTGAGGCTGGCCGCATCTGTCACAGGGTACAGTTCTTGTACAAACTGTCATAATTTTACAATAAATCAGCAAATTTACTGGCAACAAGTCATTGTTTGTACTGTTTAGAGAGATCATTACTACACTCTTGTCACCTTCTCTGTGTTAATTAGGCAGCTAAACCCTGCTATATTGTCGTTTTCTTCACCACGCTTAATGACCAATATGCAGTTAAACTGAAATAACGATGAACTGTTTGTATACGCTTGAGTGTTTTGGCATTTAGTCGTGTGGCTCTAGAAATTTTGTGGTTCACAGAGAATGAATCCTACTGACTGTGGTGATCCATTAAAGCGACAGTGCACTGCAAAATCAAAAATACATATTTTTATACAGTCTATGTTGTGAGGATGTTACAGGTCCCAGTGTTAAGGGTGGGCCAAGGACATTATGTCCTTGCATCAACAAGGAGCAGAACAGCACTGACTGGGAGGGTGAGACAGTTTCCATATTTATCGTGTGTCTGCTGGTCATTGATGTAGATTATAGTGTTGTTTCTCTGTATTGTGTGTGTTTGATTTCCCGTGGTCAGCTGGTTGGGCTAATGTAGGGACGAAACAAAGCTGTTGTTGTGGTGGTTTTACCTTTATGCAGTGGTTTGCTGCTGTTTCATTGTGCTGGTTTACACAGTGTTACTGATTATGCTATTCAGTTGTTGTTTATTTGTGCCTACTTCTGAGCCTTTATGCAGCGCTGCTGGTCACGCCGTTGTGTTGGTTTGTTTGTATTTATGCAGGGCGTGCATCTTTACTCAATGTTGCTGATTGTTGGTCATGCTCAGTCGTTTTTTTAACAGTATTTGTGCCGCACAATTGTGCGCTGGCTTCTAGCATTGAATGCCCCTGTTGCTGCTGTGGAGGTTAAATGTGCATCTGTCATGATACTTTCGTGGGCCCTCCCATCGAAGGCCTAGTCTGCATGTACATGGGTGTTTTTTGAAACAGCTTTTTCTGTCCTTTTGGCCTTTCGTAAACACGCAAACTCAGTTTTTGGTCATTGAAAACGGACATTTTGGACAACTCCTGCCCAGGTGGAGATATTCAGGCACTCTGTTTTCATTGTTTATGTATATATGGGAAAAACAGGGTTTTTTGGCTTGCCTCCTTTGTTTTTGACGTCAGAGTGTGCGTCATTTCTTTAGATGTGCCCTGACTGACAGGCAGCTGAGACACGTCTGACCAGCCCTGCATACACAGGCAGTGTGTGTCTCCCCTGCAATGTTCGAGTGTGTTTTCTGGTAATGACTTCAGACTTCTGATAGGCCAAAGTGGCCTCTTGGTAGAGGTTTTATCCCACCTATTGCTTTGGTGTGCACTTGACATTGCTTGACAGCCTGCTTTTGCATTTTGGTGTGGACAGAGATTTTTTTTTAATACTGTTGGTGTGGATGGAAATTTTTTGTAACCGGAGGAGGAAAATATGCATTTCTAAAAATACCTGTGTATGTGTAGACTCGGCCGAAATCACATGCCCTCTCTACAGATATGCCCTGCTGCCGGGGCTGGCATGTTATCATGCTGATGTTTGCATTTAGTTCAAAGCACGGCTGTATCTCACAGCAGCCTCAAGTCTTTTTCATACTTGATCTTCTCTTTCTACTGTCACCATAAAGTTATTGGCAGAGATGACTTTGGTCTTTTCATAGCTGAAACTAAGTCCTGTTATATCGAGTTAAACTCAACAAGTGCAAAGCTGTTATCTGTCAGCAAATCTACTATAGTATGCTGTTTTATATTCCCACATTTTTGTGGTTCAGTTTTCTTTTTTAGCTGCCTTGCCTTTTATTTATTCCATTTGTTGCATCTTTGCACAACTATTTATACCTACATATTTACATATGACATTTTCTTGAACCCCGACTCTGCTCCTTTTCTGTCATTCATTCAAGCTTTTCATTTCTCTGGAACATGGAGCACCTTTGTGGCTTTCTTTAGAAGCGTGTTGTATAAATAGGGATTATTCTCATTATGACGGTGACGACAGAGACAGTTTTAGAGTTTGTAACGGTTGGTCTAATCATGTGCTGTTCTGAGCTGCTGATGGCTATTTAAAGTAGTCTGCACTGGCATAACCCAGCGCTCCATGTGATGACGATAAAGACCCCGTGTTGCTGTGGAAACAGCACATCAACCAAGGACACGCGTGGTTGGCATCCATCAGACGATGCGTGTCTGTGTGTCCATTTGTTCCTGAGCCCACCTCCTCTGCTTCACCACAGTATCATTTCATCACAGCAAAAAAACAGGCCCCGGCCAATTGTGGGTTTTTTTGTTTTTGTTTTTTTTTCAAAGTTTTTTTTTTTTTAGAGAGGGGAGGTAGAAAGAACGAACAGATGTCCCCTTGAAATCCAACATTGTTTTTGATGTTGCACCATTCAGTCCCTGTTCGCCAAAGCCCCCTCGGTGAGGATGGTTTGGATAGAGTTTAATGGAGGATTCCCCGTGTCTAAAATAAGCAGTTTTGATCCAGCTGAGCAGTGACGTGATGGAGAGTAGCGTTATCCCATCAGTAAGTCAGTATTCAGAAATCAATATGTCATCTGCGGCTTTGATCCCAGCATGCAGCAGTGTGTTTTCCTCCTACAAGAGGGGAAATGGATTTGTGTGAGAGACAGTGAAGCGACTCATTGAATAAGTGTAAAGTAGAGTTTGTCCCCAACTTCCTGCTGTCCATCTATGTGCTGCTGCGTGGACGTCTGATAAGCAGCGGCACAAGCAGTCGATTTGTGCTGTGGGGTGTGTTTGTTTCACTCCGCCCCTCCCTCCCCGCTGATGCGATCGTGCCTCAAAACAACACCCCGTTGTTTGCTCGCAGAGGGGATCACGCCTGCCGTCGCATATCTATCTAAACTGCCTCCCGTTCTGAACGATCGTCCTTGGCTCTTGTCAGACAGAGAAACTCATTGGGAGTCACATCACGGGGCTGCCCACAGGCGATAGCTGGGGAAGGGTGGAGGTGGTGGTGGAGGCTGTGGTGTATAGCCTATATTATTAGTTGTTTCACTGTGCTGGGCACATCTGAGAAAATAGGAATTAAATTATGCCGCGTTACATTTTCTGACACACTCCAGTAATTAGCAAAGCGTAAGTGGATTAAGCTGTAGACAGCCGCAGGGTTGTGATATGGCTGTGAAATTTATCTTCAATCAGCCGGCTGATAAGTCGATCACTGCTGATGCTGTGAGAGGACAGGGATCAATAGGAGAAACTAACTAAGGCATGAATCGCTGGCAGAGGTGAGGAGAAGCTTCTGAATCGATAGAACAGTCACTCAGCTGCGGCTTCAGGCCCTCTACTGTGTGAATGACAAATTCAGCGTGTGTGTGTGTATGTGTGTGTTGACATGGCAGAAGTTGACTCATGACATGACGGCGTTAGGTTTTTTTCCCAGAACCCTTTTCCAAGAATAAATGAGTGGATTTGCACCTGAAGCCCATCCTGACTTCAAGGCACCACATGTCCTTGAAGATGAGTTTGTTTGTGTTGCTTTTATCTGCTGAACTCATTGTTTGTGTGTGCATCTCCCTGTGCAACAGATTAGAAAACCATATCAAGTTTCTGTCTTGCACCCAACTGGTCTCTTCTACCAGCAGATGGCAGCATGACTGCTTTTCTCCCCTGGAGCTGCCACACATATTTTCTGCAGCAGAGTAGAGTCACCTTTAACTTTCTGTAATTGAGTCATTAAAGTCTGGAGATACAGGAAAATAATATACATATATGTATATGTGTGTATATATAGTTGTTTTCATTCAGGTTTGCTGAAGCTTTCAGTGTCATCCTGTTCAGGATGACCCTGACTATGACCATGCCAAATTTGATTTATTTCACTAACTTACTCTAAACTAAATGGAAAAGTCGGCAAGTTGGCGTAACTAACTTTCCTTCGGCTGAGTCTGGCAGAGTTGCCAGGAAAAGTGGACAATAACAAATGATCCAAAAATAATTTGGGTGCAGGTGAAAAATGATGGCGCATGTACACAGAAAAAAAAGTATTTCAAGCCCTGAATGTAGCAGTGTGAATCTTAATAAAGATACAACACACACAGGTTTGTTAACTGATTTCAGCTGCGGAGTTTCTCCGATCCTTCGTGGTCACATCTTTGGGAAGAAGAGGTTCAAATCTTTGACCAACAGTGTGTGCTGATTTGGCTGCCAGCCTGCTTGTCAACAGTGTTTTTCATGCTTCAGCGGAGCGTGAAAAAAACATACATTCTCTTCATTGGAGGAGCTCACCCTCTATATCCCACTCACACTCACACACACACACACACACACACATATATACACACACAACAGAAGTCATTGCTGTGTTAAACTCACACTACTGCACAGTGAGACCGGTCTGTTGCTCCTTGCACTCGACACACACTTTGATGTTTGGGGAGTGCTTCATTTTATAATCCGCCTCAGGCTGTAATGACTTTGTGATAAGCAGAAGTAACTTGTGTAAACAATATGGATTGCCCTGTGGAAGCAATTTAGACACTGCAGTGTCTCTCTACCCCGTCTGTGCCAAGTAGTGCAGTGGTTGCCAGTTTGAATCCCAAGACTAAATGATTAGGAATGAATAATCATCATTTCCTGTAGGAAGAGGTATGTAACCATCAAACTGCTCCTCAGGTCCTGATCAGTGGCCAACACTGTAGAAATTTTCAAACAAGGGGTGCAAAAGAGTTGAAGGGAGGGGTTGCAGGTGAAGCAACCCAGATGTTAATATTGTTATGTAGCGGATATGTTGAAACATTATGTTTCTTTCACCAGTTGTGTGTTGAAAGTGTGTGTTGTGTGTAAGCACAAAAGTACTTGTTAATGGTCAGGAAAGTATCATGTTTTGTCTTAAAAAATATGTTTTTGTTGCACAGTCCGCGCTAGATTAGCAGCCTATGTCTCGCTAAAAAACACCTGCCTTTGTTGGCACAATTGGTGCTGAAAATGGCCATGATGCCATGTGAAAAACACACGACTTTGGTGGCACAATCATAGTTGGCCAATATTTCACCAAAGACATTGTTGCAAATATAAAGTCCTGCTAAACACCCAGTTTTGGTGGCATTATCGAGCTGGAAATGCAGCCAATGTCTTGTAAAAATTCACACTTTGGGAGGCACAATTGCTGCTTGAACATTCGCTGATGTCTCGCTACAAACGCATGCTTTTGATGGCACAATCACAGCTGGAAATGCTGCCAATGGCTCGCCAAAAACACTAGGGCTGTACCCGATTCAGAATTGTGCCAGTCGAATCAGATTTGGCTGATGTTGTTGTTTTCCATACAAAGTTTTAAAGTTTAAAAGGGTTCAGTGTGATAGCCGTATTCACGATGTACAGTAAACAAGCTAATGGCGCTAACAGCGTATTGCAAATGTGAAGCAACACTTTTTGCCGACACTAGATATCAAACAAAAGCCAAAAACTGGAGCATAATAACTTGGTGTGAGCTGTAGTTTTACCACTTCTTAGTATCTCCTTGGTGCCGCAGCTGCTTGAATCAAAGCAAACTTCCCCAGTAGTACACTGCACAGCACACTGGTAGAGGTATGTAACCTCCAAACTGCCTCCCCACTAGCAAAAAAAAACCCAAAACAAAACACGAACTGCTTGACTCAAAAGAATCTCAGTAAACTGAAGGGTCTCTGACTGATTATTTGAATCTCCGACTTTCAAGGGGCAGCCCTAAAAAGCACCCACTTGTGATGGCACAATCACGACTGAAAATGCAGTCGATGTCTTGCTAAAAACACTCACTTTTGGTAACACAATCACAACAAAAAATTCTGCCAATGGCTTACTAAAAATAAAAGCTTTTGGTGGCACAGTTGGCACTGGAAATGCCACTAATGTTTTGCTCAAAACACCCACTTTTAGTGGCATAATCACAACTGGAAATGCCGCCAATGGCTGGCTGAAATCATCCACTTTTGGTGGCACAATTGCAGCTGGAAATTGATATGATACATATGAAACAGAAATGGAGCGTATAATGCCATTGCCAACACTTTGCTGTTCTGGGCTGGAAGTAGAGACGTGTGGCAAAGATACTGTGTGAGGTGAAAGAAAGAAACAGGGTGATGCTGATGTTCTGAAAACAGCAGGAAGTTAGTCATGTATAGTAGTTTGTGGCCGCTCAACATGTTCAGCAGCTGCAGCAGCAGAGGAGACTGTGATGCTCAGCTCATGGAGGCAATTAAGGTACTTAAAACCCTTAGTGACCAATTTGCGTCAAAGTTTGTTCTCCCTCTCAGAGTCCTAACTTCGAATCTGAACACAGAGACATGGTAGATATATTTTTAGACTTGGCTGGACTCGAGCTTTTCAGAATGGATATCATTATCTCCGATTTGTGCACACTGTGAGTAAATGTCCCTAAATCTGCTTAGAAGTTATCAGTGCTTTTTGTAACTCAGAATTTTGGCTAAAAACATCACATTTTTAAGCATTCAATTAATCATACTTTATTTGTACAGCAATTATCACACAAGCAAAACTATAACACAAAGTACATCATACAACAAAACAAGAAGTCCCCCACACAAACACACACACAAACAAGTACACAAGCACATGGGTAAAAAGCAAGACTTTGAAATTAATTTAAGCACTAAAATAAGAGTACTCATTAAAACCGGGAACTGAGGAAACGCTACCATAAGTGAGGAAACACCAGAGGCAGGATAAAACCTATAGATAAAAATAAATAAATAAAAAAAACAGCACAAATTATAATTATAACAGATAAAAATGTTAAAAAATAGTAAAATGATATACCATCTAGTAAAACAGACTAAAATGTATGAATACAGTATATTGTCAATTAATAAATAGGTAAAGTTCAATTAAAAGCCAGACTAAAAAGGTAGGTCTTGAGTTTTCTTTTTAAAAAAATCAACCCCATCTCATTCTGTATCAAAGTACTACAGTTTCTGCATCCAGGCATATATATATTTTGGGTGTCTTGCACAATGTGACTCCTTAAAGACGTGTGCTTTAGAGCTCTAAAATGTCAATGAAGGTGAATATAATAAGAGGTGAAGATCATAATTTATGTACCGACAACACCATTTCAGCGCAGGTGAAATATGTGCCTGCTGCCTCTCTCCTCACCTGACCCTCCTATTAAAAGAGAGGCTGCTGTAATCATCCGCTGTAAGAATGAGCTCCGTGTGAGCGACAGTCACCGGCGTCGAGACTGACGGGCGATCACAATAAAGATCAGTAATGGGTTTCTCACAGGGACAAAGAATTTTCAACAGCAGAGGTGATCAGGTTGGACGACGGCAGAAAATGAATTTAGCGTCACTTTGCTAACTTTCACCTCTGTGAGCACCTGGAATGACGATCATATATCCATCCCCATTGGTCCTGAAGTCAGATGAAGTTGTGGCTCTGATACTGATTCTTCATATGACTCTCGGTAATCTCTGTGGATTATAGCGTCATGACTCACTGAGATGAGCTGTCAGCCTGTGCTGGAGAGGCAAGAGAAAGGGCACAGACCCAAAATATAGTTTTATATTGTAACACACTCACAAACTCTTGAGGGCATTACAAACATTTTTTCTTGTCATATTTTAAACATCTTCACATTTATTGCGTATAATGTTTAACTGTATGACAAATAAGTACATATTTAAAAACATAGTTTTTGTGTGTTTAAAGCTGTATTAATTCATTGCTGGCCATTTGGGGACAGCAGAACATCTTAAAAACTTGTAATGACAAAAAAATGTGTTTGCAGACAAATGTTTCTTTATATCTGTTGTGTTGTTTGTGTTTTCTATAATCCCCTCTCACTATTCCCTTGAGTGTGACTACCTGTTTGCATCTGATGTATCACAGGAACATTTGAGAAACAAGTGTTAGTTTTTTTAAGCAAGGTATAGCAAGGACAATAAATGACTAAAATCCTCAGTATCCCAAAAATGATATCTGTAGTAGAAATGCAGGGCTGTGACACTTCAACCAATTGGTCGATGGTCGTATTATCTCTAAATGAACTAAATGGGCCATAGTGCACTTTTTGCATTGTATGTCCACCAAAGTGTTTTTTCCAGTATTTTTATTGAATTCCTTTGAATCGAAGTGCTGCGTATATGCATTCTGCTACAAACACCATCAGTGTGACGAGGTGCTGAACACTGCATGTTTGGCATATTTTTCTGGTCGCTGAGAGTTGAAAAATTTTGGGTAAAACCCTGCACTCCTCACTGACACTTTGCCGTCGAAGCACTTCCGTATAAACAAAACCAACTTGAGGCAAGTCACCGACTCACTCAGTTGAGTTTTTGCAGTATATAGCAACCAAACGAGCAGTGGAGTCAGCTAATGTTACATTTCCAAATGAGCAGCCTTGGTTGTTTACCTGCTAACTAATCTTTTGGCTTGTACTTTTATTTGTTGCCTTAAGGACTTGATTTTGTTGTGATTCATTATCGCCAAAGCAGGTTTGAAGTAAAGTTTTTATAACTGTCTTTTTTGTTAATCTCCTGGCTGCCAATAAAACTAAATTAAAAGAAAGAAAGAAGGAAACTAACACAAACAATTGTCCAACCATTAAGAATTTGGTCTTACAAGAGCACATCGACCAACTAATCGACCACAAGGTGTCAGCCCTGAACGAAAAAAAAAGAATGTCCTGAAAATATTAAGTGCTGGTATGTGTCATGTTGTGCTCTGGATCAGGAAAGTAAACACACACTGACAGATGACTTCTGCTCTGACACTGATAAAGACCCAATTCGCTCTTAACTGGCTTGTTAGTTTTGCCAAATGTCTTGGTAAGTTAGTTACACCAGCAAACTACCTGATGAGTGAAAGATCAGTCTAAAAACAGAATAAAATACACAAAACATGACAAATATGTAATCTACATTTCATTATGACAGGAATATTTATTCAGGTTGGAGCATCTAATGGCAGGACTAAAAGAAATTTTGTCATACCAGTCGTCTGCATGTAGAAAATTATGCAGATTTAGCAAAGAGATGAGCATTAGGTAGGCAAACCCAATCACCATGCAACATCAAACCGTGTCAGACGGCTGCAGAAAACAAGACTGTCCCAGAGCAATAATTCTCCCTTTACAGCCATTTATGACAAACTGATGATGATGAGAAAAAAATTAATTTAACGTGATCTTGGAGGTCTGTCCTTCAACTTTAAGCCAAAGAGGCCTGAAACTTACAGGGTGCATCTAGATCCAGCAGGCAGAGACAATAATCCACTTTGCCAGCTGAGAATCAATTCAAACATCAAAACATTGTTATCCTCTACAGATTGAAAAAAGGTCATTCATACTTTTATCTGCTCTTTAAAACTACTCTGACTCTCACATCTTTCTAAGATGTTCTTGTATATCCTCTTCATTAGGTATTCAGTAGGCGAGGGATTTAGTTGGTGTCATTTATCCAAAGTTTTATAATCTATTCATAGCCGACCAGGTGAAGTTAAAAATTCAGGTTCGGGGTTTTAGGACTGTAACTCTAAAACTTTTAGATTCTCAAAATTAAGACTATATTTCCTAAAAACTCCTGTTGCAAAAAATCTTACAACTGAGACGATGTAGCTGCAGATTAAGCACATTTCCCCAGAAACCCAAGCTGTTGGTACAGAAGTAGAAATGTAACGTAGCTGCCCACAGAGGCTGCCAGTCCTCCAGTAATGATCTGGTTTTGTCACATTAATTATAATGTGAAGGCAGAAGAGCTTCACAGACACCAGACACTTTTTCTGACAACTTTCTCTTAAATTCTCATTTCAGCTTTTAGCTTTGATCTTCATCTTCAACACCATTAGTGTCTCAAACTCAAAAGGCTGTCATGTTATGTTTGTTTTATGTGTCTTAATTGCAGCTTTTTCTTGTAATGGCATGCTTAGATAACACTGAACATTTAGTCTTGACTTTAGTTTTGGCTTCTGAACAAGAGGTTTTCAGTTTTTCTTAACACAATAGGCTGTTGTCACAGCAGACACTTTGGCTTAGTTCCATGAAGCGCTACAGTGAACTATGGCGTTGAGCCAGCATGGGCAATACAAAGGCATTTAAACTTGTGAACCTTAACGGAATTGGGGAATTGTTAAAGAGGCTCTATATGACGTTCAGAGCATCGATATAACAGTGAATCACTATTTGCTGTGTTAAGATATAGTGCAGTAATGGCGTCCAGAGCAGAAAATGAAATCATGTAACCTATGTGTGTGTTGCAATCGGAGCTTCTTTGTGGTTTGTTGTGGTAAATGGTCCTGCCATGTGTATGTATACAGCTTGGTGATATGATAATAATATCAAGATATTTTAGGGCTATATCATGATACACAATATATACCTCAATATTTTGAAATCAGGTCAGGTCAATTTTGACCTCACCATTTTCAAATGTACAGTTTTAAACTCTGTGTGCTATATATATATATATATATATATATATATATATATATATAATTTTTTACTTTTAAACATTATTATTACTAGGCACTTGTATTTTATTTCAGACACTTGCATTTTATTTTATTTTCAGTTATTTGATGCTCTGTTGTCAATCTGTCACAAGAATTTCCTTTGGGATTAATGAAGTTTATCTTATTTTATCTTAAACTTGTTTGGCATAGAGGAAGTGTGCGGGCGTTACCTTTTTCCTCATGTACGTATGTTTTTTGATAGGTTTGAAGGTTCAAACTTTCTTTCAAGTTGTTTATGGAGTTAGCCAGTTAGCTTCTAGAGGCCAGCTCAGCCACCTCCATGTTGAGAACCATATACAGACAATCCTGACCCAAAGTCTGAATCAGAGTCAATCTGAATGTCGCTTTCAGCTCCTTTAATGTTAGTAATCATATCTGAGATTTTCCTGTGATGATAAAAATGGTTTGTGCACAGATCATATTACCCAACAACAACCACCTATATGATTAGGGGTCCTGTTTTTGTGTAGCTTTCTAGTTTTGAGAAATTTTTAAGGGTGAAAGTCAATAGTTTTGGAGAGGCAAATTGTACCACTTGAAAAAACTTAACTATCCTTACGTGTAGAGAAAATGAGGAAAAAAATATTTCTGTTGGAAACAGGAGAAATAATCTCATCCTAGAAATTCTTTTAACGTGAAAAATATGATCAGTATGACAGAATAAACCCTATATATATATCTTCTTCTAAGTTTTTTTTTAATGGCTCTTGGACTAAAACGACATTTTATAAAGATAATGTATCCCACAATTTTGGACCATGGCAGTGTTGCATTTCATTTTTATCCTTTATGTCTCATGCTCTTTTGCCTTTCTGTAAAGCACTTCAGAAACTATAAAATATTCTTTATTTATGGTGTTATTAGGGACTATTGCTATTTCAGCGGATGGTCAGTGTTGCAGATAGAAGCTGACTTTCCAGCGGTGTCCACAGGGCATCAGCACCCCCCCCCCCCATCCTGAAGGCCACGGGTGTTTGACTGTTATGAATGCTCGCTCCAGACGATAAATGCATCAATAGGTAATTAATTAGCGAGCTCCTGTGTTATCGGCCCGCACAGAGACCGGAAGCGCTGACAGTCAAGGGGAGAGAAATCTGTCATCCTCACGCCTCCTCTGTGGCTCAGGAAGATGCATAATCATCTGTACACACAAAGTCGTGTGTGTGTGTTTGCAGTTCTTTTGAGTTAGCTATATCTCATCTCAACTTCACCTTGTCTGTACTTTCACCTCGTGTACCCTCTGTGAGAAAAAAAAACTTCTCGAGAAAAGCTGAACTGACGCCCTCTTTCTGGCCGTGTCTTACAAACAAAACCCCATCCGGCCTTTTATGGAGCCACTGCACGACCTATCCACCTTTGAAATATCGCAAGCTTCAGACAGGAAGTGGATGTGTTTTCCTTTTATTTTGTCCTTTTTATCTCAGTGAGATACAGCGAAAAGGGAGAAAGAATGACAAAAGGAGGAGATAAAAGAAGCAGCGGGTGCAGTGTGTCTTCTTCCTGTCCACTGCAACAAACACACACGGGCTCACAGACGTGCACTTACACACTCATTCATATGCACTTTCACATTATTTCATGACTCATCTTTTATGCATGGCCCTGTTGCCGCATTTGCCATCCCTCTCTGCTTCAGACAAGAGCAGGATGGCACTCAGCGGAGATTGGAAAGATGTTGTTCGTTGTGTTGGCACCCTGAAGAGGATTGAAGTGGAAGTCGGCGGTTTCGTGGAGACAATTTGCGACCTGCCGGTGAGCTCGGTGTCTCGGGACAGGATCTTTTATGATCGGTACACTGGTTGACCTTTCGCAGGCTGGTGACAAGGCATTTGTGCAATTTCGACTGCCATGCTGAATTGTTTCCCCAGACCTTTTGCGGACATTGATCAACTGAGGCTACACAGGAGGAATATTAGAAATCAAAGCTAACGTATAAAATGAAAGGGATAGTCACACATAAATACATGCACGCTGTTAATGCATGAACACTGGCATTTATTAAAGCAGAGGTTTTCAAACTGTGGAGCCGGCCCCCTGGGGAGACATGGAGCCACTGCAGTTAGGGCATGAATAACAAGGGGAGAAATATGGAGTGACACAAAGTTTAATGAATATGATTGACGTAGCATTAATAAACAAGTCTGCTGATGCTGTCCATAGACGGCCACTTAGACTTGTCATAACGTCTGGCACCAACATCCATATGAACTCAAGGATGGACCAGCTGATTTTGACGGTTGCAAGTCAAAGGCCACGTGACATGTTTTTGGCCATACCTCAAAGATTTATATGCTAATTATGATAAAAACACAAATGTCTATTACGGGGGGTGGCATTATGTTGCGATATTTTGAATTTCAATATTGTATTGATACACAGACGCCATGTTTTTTTTTTTTTTATATATATTAATTATTCATATTGCAAATACAAATGAAACTTTTGGTAGCCTACTAGAATTATGAAATCAGTTGCTCTTTCTGTTTATGGATGGGCTACAATTTGCTGCATTAAAGATGATTGAAATTAACTGACTGAAAACTATCTTATATTAAACAGATGTTGCCATTTTTTTTCTTTTGGGGACATAAATACAAGTGAAAGGTATTTATTCTAGTTACACAAAACTAAGCTAATCATCTCCGAGCCCTAGTTTTATGGCGCAGAGACAGTGGTATTGATTCCTACACGTAACTCTTGGCTAAAAAGCTTGTTTCCCAAAACATCAAACAGTTCCTTTAAAGAATAATGCCAGCGTATTAGCTTTTGGTTTCATTTTTTGTTTTTTTTTTGGTATCTATCTTATCTTAGTCTATCTTATGATAAGATCACTACTCTACACTACTCTCACTACAGTAATTGAGATGTGGAAGAAGAGGAATGTAGCTAAGAGGAAGTCAGATGATGGCGAGAAAAACAAGTGGTCAATCGGATATGTTGTTGGGACATAATCTTAACATTTGATCTTTGAAAACATCCTAAAAGTTTATACTGTTTACTATTTCTGGCAATGTAGGAGCTGGAATGTCCTCGGGTATTTCACCACTTCAAACAATCCAGAAATGCCCCTGCTGTTCAAGTCTTATCTTATGTTGCTCACGCTGATAAGCACATAGCCACAAGGAGAGAAGAATGTAAAATAGAAATGCAAAGAGGTGACTGAAAACAAGCACCGTAGGAGGGAGAGACAGGGAAAGTGCAGGCGGGGTCAAGCGAGACATGAAAGGAGGATGGAGCAGTACAGAAATACTGCAGGAGGCAATGTAGCTCCATTCAAGTGAGATGCAGGTGGAAGGACAAACAAAGCTCTTTAACATTTTCTTGATAATGAATTGCTGCTCACACACACTCGCAGTGTTTTCTCTCAGTGCCTCTCCATCCCTCTGCAGCCAGAATGACACCCACTCAGGATGCTGTTAGCCTGGAAACGCATGTTCCTGATGCTTGGCTAGAGAGCAAGTGCAATTTTGCTGCTTCCAGAACAGGCATTAGTGATGGGAGAGACAAATAACATGCATGACGAAGAGGGAAAACAATTGTGCCAGCAGTTAGGGACGGGTTAAGTGGAGCAGGATCGCTCTCGTGGCGTCTTTGTGGTGTCATGACCCTGCCCTCTGGAGGGAAACCTGACAGTTCATTGATTAACTTTGTCAACACTCTTGCACCAATTTAATTTCCCTCTAAGTGTGCAATCTAAATTGGTTCTTTGAATAGGCTTTAAGTTTGGGCCAATTAAAAAAACAACACTTGCAAACATTACTCTCCAGGCTCTACAAGTAAACTCATCATTAGCTCGTGATTTGTCAAAAGAAATCAAATAAGGCTGGGCGATAAAACAATAACGATAATTATCTCAATATAATTTTCCTCAATAGGGATGTAATAAGTGTTCAATAAATCGTCTATATAATTGAGACATCCACACGCCTGCTAACAGCACTTTTGGACCCAAACAGTGGCAGCAGATGAGAAATGTAGTGCCGAAATGGAGAGCTGAAGTTTATTGAGTCAGTGGAGCAGCAGACTAAACAGCAGGTGCATTTCACGTCATTATGCACTTTTTTTCAGAAATCTGCCGTATAGCTAAAGGTGTTAGACTTTTGAAAGCAAACTTGATCAAAACTGACAACCCTACTCGGCACAATTTGAGTTTTTAATAGAAAATACTGAGTAAGAGAAACAAGACTGCAACTTTCCACAGCATGTAACAAAATATAATTAAAGTTGAGGTCAAAGTATCTTTCAATCAGAGATTAGATTTGGTGATTTGCAAGAAAGCCACACAGCTGACCATGTATCACATTTTGTTCTGTAAAAATATTCTACAGTTTTGTTATTGGTAGCAAATCTTATGAAAAGACCTACCCAACAGTTTGTTCTCAATAGTGTGTTAAAATGGGTGAAATTTTAAACTGTCAGTTTTGAAGAAGGCTAAATAATTGCACAAAACAGCTGGGCATTGTAGTTTTTGGCAAATGTTCCTCAACCAGCAGTAAATTGCAAATTTGTTGGGGATTATTTTCAGCAGTGGATTAAGACACAGTTGGTGCTTTAGTGAGTGTTTACAGCAGCAGGATGTTGTATTTGTTATTGATATGAAATGAAATTTAGTCCCTGTGTTTATAATAATGAAGGGACATGTTACCCAGTGCAACAGCGTGTCTGATTGATGTGTTTTTAATAGTTTTTTTGGACAACAATTGTGCTTCATGGCACAGAGGAATAAGCTATATCAGGTTCTGGCTACACATATAAAACTGAAAAAATATGAATATCACCAGACAGATTTTTTTCACTCTGGGCCCATAGTGAGTAAAGTCAACACTGAGTGCATAAAACAGGAAAAGTTGTGTAATGCATTAAACAGAATCAATTAAATAATAATATCACTGTCATAAATTCATGCATGTGATAGTACTTTTATGAATATTTTATATCAGTTCTTGATTCCATTAGCACTTTGGCATCACCTTTGCACTTGTCATGCAAATAAAGACATTGTGATTCTGACATGAGAGGAAGTCAGGCTCTGCTGAGATTTAGCTGTTAATAGCATAGTTTATTGGGAGGTTCAAAACATCCAAGGCTAAAAGCGTCTGCCTCACTCTGCAGCAGTAATGCCTGTTTGCAATAATGACACATTACCAAGGAGCGTTTTTAGATTCAAGTGCAACTTCACAGTACATCATAATCATCTTTTTGATCTTAGCCTAATATACCCATTTAACCCCCCCTACCTACAGTCAGGGGGAGGAATGTAAAGAGGCGTTCTTGCACTGCAGACCCGTCTCTCTCAGCCTCAATACTTAATTCCAGCTTCTTATTACTGCACTAAGCAGGGACATCAGAGCCCATCAAGAAAGGAGGCTTTGAGAGCTTGTTTTGGCTGCGGTCCTAGTTATGAATTTCTCATTGGTATTCCTGCTCTACAGTCTAAAGTAAAAGGAAAAGCCATTCCCCACAGAAAGCCTGACTCTGTCCCAAAACACCCCAAACAAACATCTTATCTCTCTTACTTATTGCCACAACTCATTTGCAGGGTTGGGCCTTTGTGAAAATGTTCAAACCAGTTTGATATTAAACCAAACAACGGACCGGACCTGTTTACTTAATTTTACCAGGTGTTCCTCTTGACTCAACAGTCGGTCCTCGGCGGGACTTAATGACACTGTGTCCCAACAGAAAATAAGTGTCTAACTATTATGTTGCATCGTGTAATGCTGGAGCTCTGTGTCCACACTGAATCCATTAAAAATGCACTTCTGTTATTTAATGTAAACAAACCATGTAGCTATCAGCTATGCACTGGAAATCAGACCGGAGACATAAAAACTAAAAAGATAGGAAAACAGTGTACTTGCTATCTTCCTGGGTTTAAAATGTTACTTTTTTAAATCAGAAAACACACATGTTATATTGTGATATTTACTGGAAATTACATATTATATAGCCAACAGCAAGTTACGTTAGCCTAGCTTCATATTAGTGATGGTCATTTACCTAAGCAGAAACTATCAGCTTCCTGGTGATCTCCCCCCAGCCAGCTGACACTGTGTTTATGTTTCCTTGTCCACAGTGGCACTTTCAAAGCAAGCATCAGATATAAATAGAAACAGCATCTGAGAAAAGTTCATCTGACAACTCGCCTGCATCCAGTAAGGATAGCTCTTTAGCTGGCATCAAATCCAAAATGTTATTAAATTAGTGCAGTTTTAGTCTTTCTGAGAGAATAACTCTTTTTCTTTTAAATCACCAGTCTGGGCGTGGAGGTAGTCCCTCAGGGCACAGTTGTTGGACCCCACCAATTTCCTGTCTGTGCCCGTCGATTTTCTAACCCTACTGCTGATTTGTGCTTGCTGAGCTCTTAATGTTGTCACAGTCTGTTTTTAATCATGAGCCGTGTTTGTCCAGACCCAATTCAATTATTCATCATGTTTGCTCTACAAGCCGCTCTGCAGCAATGACACTGTTGATGTGAATTAAACTCCAGCAAACTAAGAAAGAGGAACTAGTCGCCGCATTCAGTCTGAGTTTGGTTGAGTGTGGAGAGGAGGTGTAATGTGTGGTGTAATAGCTCTCAGAGTTTCATCTGTCGATGACAGGACCAGCACTCACAAAAATTAGATCAATAAAGCAGATTTTAGAAGCTAGAGTTTGCCCTCAGGGGAGAAAAGGAAGGGAGAGACGGACCAAAAGAAAGATAACGAGAATAGGTAAGAGGCTGTGGGGAGCAGCTGGAACAAAGTATAAATACACACTGAGAATATATACAGTATGTGAGTCAATATACTGTATACACCCTGACAGATGAGAGAGGAAGATTTGATCTCGCCTCTATTCCATCTCCGATCTTCACACGAGATGTCATTCATGCCTTATTCCATCTCTTGACAGCTTTTTCACTGCAAGTAGGTCATTTCAAAATATAAGGCTGGAATGAGAGAAGTGTAGTTTTATCTTCTTTTCCCTAATTGACAAAATGACAAGAGGACATACTCATGCGCAGCGCGTACATGTTTGTGTAAGTTTGTTTCCAAGTTAGTGATGCGTTACAACTCCCCCGAGGGTTTTCAGCCTCCATCTCTCTTTGTAGATGCAAATTGTCATAATTCTAGCTCTTATTTGATAAAAGATGGCATCCTGCGCGGCACAAAGTCTGACAAAGACATTTTCATAATGATATATTCAGCCAACTAATAATAAGGCCCGCCAGGGTGGGGAGGCGGGGGGTAGCGCTGTGCTAATGCTCATAATCCATCCAAAATCCCTCTCATCTGTTTCCTGCGTTGAGTGCCATGGGGGAGAACACGCACCCTCCACTAAATTACTTTTCTGTACTCTGTGTAGCTACACAATTAACTCTGTGAGCCCAATTATATGTAATAATACAATTGCAGGCAAATTATTTTTTTAATTTTTTTATGTGGGCTTTTGATTGTACACACTTTGTTAAATTTAACCCCACTTCATGGCAGACTACGACCTTTTCTACAGTTGTATTTTTTTGTAAATTTTTTTTCAGAGGAATAGAGTATTATCATACTTATATTATTCCAGAGGTCAAATGCACCCCTGCAGCTTTCATTGTGTGCTGTTACAGAAAATGGACAAATGAGTGGTTCGGTGCATGCAGTAACCCTGTATCTTTGTTATTACTTTCATTAGAGCAATAATGAGTGTGCGTAAGCAGCTTTAAGTAATACCCATTCCACTGGGCACTTTTTCACAGCAATAATTGGTTGGCCACAAAAGCATCCTGCAGACATATTGGTTAAAACACATCCATACATGTACCCTGTTTACATGGTAATAACATGGGTTAAGGGATCACAATCTGACAGCTTGAAATATAGGTTTTTGGTATCATAGATGTATGACAATAACTGGATACAGGCTGCAGGATGGCACCTGATCAGTTCAATGGCACTGCTCGCCTGGTGCATACACAAAGAAAGTTTCAAGCTATCAGGTCTAACTTCTGTTTTATGCAGCCCACTGAATATGCACCAAAGTGTTTCTCCCACTGGCCTCCCCCACTAGTACCTGCTCAGCCCATAGACTTTACATCCTGATGGTGTCGGCGTTGAAATTGTTTAACAAATAAAAAAATATCCATGGATCAAAAACGGAGCGTTTAAGAGCTGTGTTTTTTTTTTTTTCAACTGATGTGCTTTGGTTGCGTCTAGTTGCTACGATACGGGGTATCCATGGAAGTAAACATGTCAGCACAACAGTAAAGTACTTGAACTGGGTGAGGGGAAGACTCAAGCATGGGAGAGAGGGCAGCTGCTGGGCGTATTTTCAACACAATACGTAAAAAGTACTTTGCACTAAAATGACAAGAATTGGACATGAAGCCATCAACAACCTTAATAAACACCCATATGTATTGGTTTTCACCCAGTGAAAGGGGTTTGGGGTTTAGTTACTCCTTCAAAACGTTTGGTCTTCGCAAACTGAAATTATGTACGTGTTTAGCCATCAATCCAATTGCAAGTGGTCACTTGAGACGCATGTACACTTTAAAACCCTTTAAGTTGATCATATTTGAAAGAAATCGAAGAAACCAGTTGTCTTGAAAAAAACTTAGTCTTAATTGTTGCAACTTAAAAATGACAAGTTTAATTAAATCAGTCTTTCTGAGTTTCAGCAACTTTAAAAAAAAAAACAAGTTTACTGAGCTATATATCTGTATTCTGCTGGTTGCAAACTAGATGGCCATTTTTAAGCTTGGCAAGAAGAAGTCTCATATATTCTATTGATAACTTTGAAAGGTATTTACCTGATACATGACTCATGTGACACATATTCGTGGTTGTTTTCTGATGTCTTAAGACTTATGCTGATGACACAGGCCCCCTTAAGTTGAAAGGTGTTCAGACTTCCTGCCAGAATCACCGCAGTAAATAAAGTAAAAGTGAAATCTGACAGTGACGGGTGACAGCGAAGCTCTCGGCTGTTCTTGTGTCAGACATCTTTTCTCTCTGTTTATATTTTCTCTTGCTTTACAAAGTCGCACGCTCAACTGAATTAAGTATCACTTGTTATGCTCAGTCTCAGTCATCCGGCTTCAGCGGGAAGTGTTTGGTGTGATATGATGCCATGCTCCGCGGTGTGATGAGGAGTGTGTTCATCGCATCGGATACACTGCTGTGGGTGACACGCGTGGCTCTCACCGGGCACTGACCATGTGTGTGTGTGCATGTCACTGTCTGGCTTTCTCTGCCTACCATGCTGACAGGCGTCAGTTTCGGTCCGACTGTCAGATTATGAGGCTTTTCATGTCTTTTCGAGGCCGTTGGGGGGGAGAGGGGGGGATGTTAGTGTCTCCACAAGTGTGTGACGTCTGACAGAATTAGCAATGGAGCTCCGAGGGACCATCGCTGCTGGTGCGGAAAGCAATCTGTCAGCATGGTATTAGGAGGGGATATTTCCCTCATAACTGAGACTGCTGTACAATTGGTATTCTTTTATAGAAACTGACTGCAAATAAGGGGGAGGAGAGAGAGACACAGGGAGAAAAAAGTGTTTGTTATATCTCTGTGAAACAGCTATAAACACAAATAAAAGGACATGTCTGACATATTTCACCGAAAACAATGCCTGGATCAATGTAATGATTTTCAGTTTCTATTTACCTCGTTCTGTGAAATGAATTTTGACGTAACAGACAGCCCAACATCTGTGTTCGCTTCCTTCCCAGCAGCATTTCACCCTCAGCTGAGGTAAAAAAACCTCCAGTGCCCTGCGTCGCTCTGATAAGAACCACCGTTGTTCACTGGATCGCCGCCATTTAGCCCGTAATTCTTCTCTTTATTCCACAGAACAATTCAGTTCTGTGTGTGTCACTAAATGGTGGGACCTCACTTTGAGATAAGGCACAAAGACCCCCTAAGGTGTCATATCTGAGCTCCTGGAATTAGGCTGGTTGCTTATGAGCTGGATCAGAGTGTAATCAGAGCTGTGGCACCCGGCGGAGCCAACGATATGAGCCCCGCGCTGTCAGGACAGCTCAGGTGAACTGAGCCTGAATGCTAAATGACTGGATTCATGTTCCTCTACTGTTTTAACACATAAAGACAGATGAACCCTTTAAATGATAACCAATATCCAATTATTCCCTAAAATCTCTGTTTTGTAAAAGTGTATGCAGTCTCTGAATGCTTAGTAAATATATATTTTCGTGCCTGAGCGTCGCTGATAGCCGAGGCTGCAGGCATTTATTTGGTGTCAGGTGTCCGTCCGTCTGTTCATCCCATTATCTCACAAACGCCTTGAAGGAATTTCTTCAAATTTGGCACAAATATTTACTTCTACTGAAGGATGAACTGATTAGATTTTGTTGGTCAAAGGCAAAAGACAAGGTCACTGTGACCTTGTATGTTTCTCATTCTTGTTTATGTGATATTTCACAAACACCTTGAATAGGGTTAGATATCTTGTATCGTGGATACCAGTGCCTAAACTGTGCCTCAACAAATACTTAAAAAAATAAATCACAAAACAGTCAGACACTAAAGAAGTTTTTGTTTTTTTTTTTTACAAAGGGAAATTTAAACTCAAAATTGTGTAGTTAATAATTTAAAGTATGTTTAAATATAAAAATGTGGATAAACACAAAGCAATATTACAAATTCACCTTAGAAATAAAAACACCTTATAAACGCCAACCCAACTACAATGATTTAACACTGAGTGTCAGTTGCAGGACTACTAAAATAAAATAAATTTTGATTTGGTATCTGTAATTGACTCACTAACTTAGGAGAGACTCAGACAAACCTGTCTCTATTATCTGTCTCGGGTGGCTAAGACTTACACAACAATGAGAACAGCTGGTCTACCTTAACAGTCCACCTTAAGGGAGCCCTGGAAGCTACCTTAGCTTGCTAACTTTGGTGCTAGCTCCCTTCACTTTAATCAGCATGTGACAAGCAAAACAATTGGAGGCTGGCTCAGTGCCAAACCCTAACCTTGAGAGAATTGCGTCAAATTTGGCACAAACATCCACTTGGACTCAAAAATTAACCAATGATAATTTGGTGATTAAAGGTCGAGGCCACTGTGACCTCACAAAACATGTTTTCGGCCATTGTTCACGAATTCATACATTAAGTATAAACAACTTTCACACAATCTTATGGTCTTTTAGGACATAATGATGAAGTGATGACATTATATATCTAAAAGGTCACTCAAAGTGATGGGTCCACAGAGAAAAACCACTTTTGAGCTTCTCCTATCCCTTTGTTTTGGTTTGACATTTACTATATGGCTCAGCCTCACTAACACAGCATGAGCATAAAGCTGTTTTCAGAAATAAAATAGATAACAGGACACTATCTTCCCCACCAAAAAGTCAAATAGGAGTTCTTCCCCTGGTGACTCAAAAATTGCTAAGTGTCTATATAAACATCACCAAGAAAATGTGCTAAGATTGTTGCTTGCTGAATTCTGTAAAGGAATAACTTTACATATTGTGATATAAGCTTGTTTGCTTTCTTGCTGAGAGTTAGATGAGAAGATTGATACCAGTCTCATATTTGCATGCATGGGTATGTAGCTGGAGCCAGCTGCAGGTGGTTAGCTTGGCATAAAGACTAAACAATAAAGGGGCAGACATAGCTAAGCAGCTTATGTCCATAGATAACAAAATCTGCCTAACACAGCTAAAGATCACACATTAACACATTGTATCTCATTCGTACAGAAATCAGAGTGTAAAAATTAACATTACATCGTTACATGTAAGAGGGAGTGGTAATTTCCCAAAGTCTACTGGTTGTCTGACAACTGCTTTCAGCAGAGAAAAAGTCATAGTGCCTTTTCAAGAGATAGTTTTATGGTCATAAATAGGAAAATTAAGGTTTCCTAGTCGGAAAAGGACGTGTGCAGTAAAAAAAAAAAGCTGTGAAAATATTCTCAGTATAGCGTACACTTAGACAGATATTGATCTTTTAGGTGGATAAAATACATTTTTCTGGGGGCCTTGGGGGAGGCAGCCATGAGCACTATTTTGTTACTGTCAGTTTGAGGAGGTTAGTTGACATCCAGGCTTAGATGTCATGTAGGCAGTTGACCAGGGAGAGTGGGGGCTGGGTGGATGGCTTGGTGCTGAGATAGAGCTGAGTGTCATCGACGTAGGAGTGGAAACTGAGACCATGTTGACAGATGATTTGACCAAAGGGGAGCATGTAGGTTATGAAGAGGAGGGGTCTGAGCACAGAGCCTTGTGGCACACCACGGTTGATCGGGGCTGGGGGGGATTTGTCCAGGATTTTAGCACTTTCTGAGATTTTAGGGCATTTCAAATTTCAGCATGTTTCCAGGATTTAGGACATTTTTTGGATTTTAGGACATTCATTTTTATTTTAGGACATTTGTAGGATGTTAGGACATTTCTAGGATTTAAGGACATTTCAAGGATTTTATGACATTTGAAGGATTTTAGCTCATTGCTAGGATTTTTGGACTTTTCTAGGATGTTAGGACATTAAGGGCTTTGTGAGGACCTCTGTTGGCAGGTGCGGGGATCGGCCAGTGGCGCTCTTTTTGATAAACAAGCTTTATTTTGATGCTGTTTTATGCAATCTGGCTCCTTATGTATAGTCAAAGTACAAAACCAATTCCCAGTGTGAATCACAATTTTTATTGTGAATTAAAAAAAAGGTTGGGGGCCACTTGGCACCCTATTGTGGCCCATAAGTCTAGAATCACTGCTCTAAGTGTTTCAGCTGTTCCACAATAGTAGCATTGTTGGTTATAGTAGTAAAAGCAGCAGTAAATAAACAGCGTACAGTCTTCATATCTAGTGTGTGGAAGAAAAAACAGAGATGAGTATAAATGTGTATTCTTGCATTCATTTTAACAATCAAATTTAGAGATAAGGCATCTGTACAGAATTATCAAAAAAGAGCTGTGCTTGTGATCCTCTGCTGACCTGAAAGTGGGAGCATCAGTAACATCCAGAATGCATCATACAGCAGCACTGGTGCCAAAGCTGCTCACTAACAAGACAGGTCAGGTACAACAGGAGCACTCATTGTTCGTAACAACTTTTAAGCAGAACTTCCTAGTCCCTTCCCAATTCTCCTCCTCTCAATTCACGGAGGTGAAACTGGGAAAAACAGACACAAACTGACAGGCTTGAGGCACTCATCACCCTTACCTGTCTGCCTGAATGACGCCATCTCCTCGGCGAGCTCATTGGTAAACATAAAGTGTGTGTTGGTAGCCAGATGGAGAGCACGGGAGGCTATCTGCTCCCTCGCTCACTCACATATCAGCTCGATTGGATAAGAGAGAATCCAGACAGTCAGCACAGAAGCCCATTTTAGGAGGGTGATGGCACTGAAGTAATGAGGGTCCTTGTAGGAACCTTTATTGGCTCCGTCCTCACTTCACCTAACTTTCCACCATCCTCCTCGCCCAGTGTTTCACCTCCAGAGCCTCACCTCTGATCCCCGATGCCATTTCCCACCCACTCTTGTCACAGGAAATCATCCAACCCTTCTGCAAGGCCCTGCATTGTTTGCCTCCAACACTTCCCCAGAGCCCACATTTTTTTTTTTTTTGTTGTTTTGCTTCCCTCCTACCTTGCAGGAAAAGTTTCTCTTGTTATGTGTCCTCCGCGCTGAGCAGAATTTTAATTTGGTTGACACTCAAGGCTCGGGCAAGACAAGGCAATAACTCATCCTGTCTGAATGCTGATGGCAGAGTTTAGCCTTGAATGAAATCATCGGGGTTCAGCTCTATCGAATGTTCCAAATTATCTGCTGAGCTTTAACAACCTTCCGTCCCGGGTCATATGCAAATTTAATGATATTTTTAATGGACTTTGTAAAAGCTTGACATCTGTCTCACTCCATTTCCTGTCTGTGCCACTTCTTTAACTTGTTTAACATACTGTAGTTGTTTTTCTTACAGCGGGGGATGTCGTAGCAGTGGCTGAACTCTGAACTTTAGGTGGTTATCACTGTAATGAAAACAGCCACCGAAATAAACAAAGATACACATTTGGGAAGGCAATTTGCATGATTTACACTTTAACTCTCCTGTAGGACTCTCATGTAAATGTGTTGGTAAACAAACAGGGAATTTAACTGACCTGTTCCTTTTTTTGGTGAAGTTAGTGTGCATTTGCGATTTTTTTGTAGTTTATTTTTATTTAAATAAAAAAAGGAAATTATTAGGTGCAAAGCCACTTACACTGTAACAACCATACAAACCATACAGACAAATAAATAAGCAAGCAAAATAAAAAACAAACAAACATGCAGACGACACATAAACAAAAGAACCGGACAATGTACATATAGTAAAAAAAAGAAAAAAAAGAAGAAATAATTTGTTAAGGGAAAAAAAACACTTAATGTTGCTGTTCATGCTCATATTCATTAAATCTGGCAACGCCGTTGCCCAAGTGTATATGCTGCAAGTCAATCAAGTGCAAGAAACAAAGAACTCAGCAATTTCCTGTTAAGTTTTTTATCTATAGCTCATTTTTGCAGAACAGAGTTGTGAAATCACTGATTTGTAACGTGAATATGCTTTATTCCGTATTTTTACCAGTTTAAATTTGGAGAGGCGGAGACCTCTGAGGATAATTCTGCGCCCGGGGAAAACCTGCTGAATAATAAACAATGAAGGAATTCTAACCGGGAGAAGTTTCAGTTGGTTGCAATCCACAATCCTCACCACTAGATGCCACTAAATCCCCCTAAATCTTACACACTGTTCCTTGAAGTGCTTTGAGCATGGTTGGCTGTGTTTTATCTGTCTCGTAGCGTTTAGAAAATCTTCTTCAGCTTTAGGGCTTTATTCCTAAATGTATTGAAGCCTGCAGGAGTTTTGTCAAATCTGTCTCCAACACTTCAGCCCTCCCTCCACCAGCAGCCATGTCTACCCACGAGCCCCCGGTGTGTGTTTAAACCAACATCCTTATCATTTAACAAACTCATCGCTGCGCAAACACCATGTTTTTTTTTCCTTTTTTCATATTTTTTGCATTCACGCGGCTCTGTGAGAGGCCTGCCTGTGCTTTAGCGGTGAAGAAACCCTTTGATCTTGCCATCCTTGTGATAAATATTCATCAAGATGGTAATCTTGTCAACTCCTGTGTTTACGGTTGATGGATCTCTTAGTTATTTTAATTGCCTTTCATGAATATTTCCCTCTGACACATTGATTCATAACGCGTAATAGTGGTTAGCAGCAGGAGGAGGATATGATAGGTGGATGATGTATACATCCACCGGCAGCCTCCAGGCAGCTGCTCTATTCTGAGTGACTGACGGTTTGGGCTGAAGGTAAGAGGACTGCTAAATCTTCACTGCTGCTGCACAACCAGTGATTACTCTTGCTCTCCTGCAACCGGAGAGCATAAAGCATGTTGCTAGCAGAGACAAGGCTGCAGCTGTACGGGCTCGGATTTGAGACTCCAGAGGAACTGGCCCCTCTGGCATGGCACGGAGAGCTGCCACAAACCCCCCCAGTCCATCTTCTAAAACCAGCAGTCAGCCAACAACCTTAAACCAAGATTACACCTGTCAGTCAGACAAATGGTCAAGGTGAAGATTAGCTGGATTATTTTGTCCTGGATGGGGCACACTGCATTCCTGACATACTCTGGAGGTGACCACACCGACATGCACTGGTAGACTGCAGCACTGTGAAGTTTGTGTTGTGCCTCCGTAATTATTTAGGTATTTTCAGTGTTTTAATTAAAACACTTGTATACATTTAAAATATTAATTTTGAGTTGATGATTTGAAATAGTATGTGAAATGCATTAAAAAACTAAAAGGAAAAGGAAATTAAAATGAAAAGTTGTTGCTCTGAGTTGGACTTGATTACATTTTATGTGGTTTACAAATCTCCAGATTAAAGCACAAAATAGAAATATGTATACGAGTAAAATTTAAAGGATGAGACAAATTACTTTTTAATTGCAATAGACTGACACATTAGTGAACCCCAACAGCAAAAAGGGAACTTGAAGACCTTGAGATTTTTATTTATTTATTTTTTAAATATATTTTTAAAAACATGAATATTGTAATATTTATTTGATTTTTTTTCAGTTTGTGTAATCTTTATTAGGTGTATGCCACAGGTCAGATAGACCAAAACATTGAAATCAAATAAATATTTCAGCAGACACCAGAATGAAGTTGTAAAAGAAAAATGGCTTTTAAAGACCTTTTACTGTTTTTTTTTTTTTTCTATTTACACATTTTATTTATCAATATGAATAACTGGTGTGTGTGTAATACTGATCTTTACTTAGAGGGTGTTAAATGTTCAGGAGGAGGTTAAGAAGTAAAGCTCAAGTTATAACTATTTTTGTCAGTTTTTTTGTCACTTTATTTTAGGAAAAAGTGTTTGTAATAGGTCCTGCATGTTAAGATTGTGAAAATAAAAACAAAAAAACAAGTATATGAAAACAAGTTAGAGACACACAAATTTTAATTTTAGCACCCACTCAATACTTAATATTGATATTTAAACACAGGCATTTAAATATTTTACTTTTTGTATCTGAATTTTTCTGAATTCACCACTTTGAAATTATTATTTTTCTATTTTTTTGCAACATCAAAAGCTTAATTTGCACATATGTTTTGTAATGTTCACAAACTCAGATCCAAAAATGTAAGTGTCAAAATTAAAAAAAAAAAAAAAAAAATTAAAAAATTAATTTTGTCAAAATTAAAATCCTTATTTCTGCTTATTGCTTTCAGTCAAGTATGTATAATTTATACAGAAAAACAGGCAAATTGAAGGAACAGCAGGAGAGGCTTAAATACATAAAAATAGTCTGTGAAATAAACAGTGTAAAACATATCACATGTTCACCTCACATGTGCCAGCACTGAAAGCTTGGGATTAAACTTCTTCTCTTTATTAATTTATAATCATGCTTCTTTTTTTCTTTTGGCACAGCTGGGACTCCGTAGAGCAGGTGCGGACCCTTGAATGTGAATAGAGGAGAAGATGCAGTTTAACCGACCTCTGTGAGTATTTCAGCATGAAGAAGAAGCCACTTTGAAAACACAGAAACCTCCTCCCTCTGTAACAGAGACCCCTGTAAGCCGTCTGCCCTGAGGGGAGAAAAAACAGTCTGCACTCTACAGCAGGGGTCACTGTTGAACTGAAGCATTCGCTTAAGTTAGCATCCATCTGCCTCACCCTCTCCCTCTCTCCCTCTCTTCACTGTCAGAGAAAATTTAGCATGACAGAGCTGGAACAATAGCTTGATTTGATATCTAGGTCATGCAAAATCTTCTAATCTTAGCAAAGAGAATATTTATTGACTGGGGGTGAGTGACTTGCAGTGTAGGCTGCTGTTAACGGATAGATCAGGGATGAATAATTAAGCTGTGGGCTGCATCTGCATGACAGAGGAGGTGCGTACAGTGGAGTGCAGTGAGCTAGGTGCTACCTTGTCAAAAAGGCTTGAGGGAGAATGGGAACAGAGTGATGAATAAAAAAAGCCGTTTGATTAATGTGGCAGGTTTGGAGAAGGATGTGGTTTGGAGTTTTGTAGGTCATGGTACTTAGTCAAAGACGGGTGTGAGGTTGATAATCAGAGGTGAAAATTCTCATTTTTGTAGAGAATTTAACCTTCAGGTGAGTTCATGAGGAAGCAGAGGGGTTCAGATTGCATAGCCATGCCTGTTTTTTTGGGGGGGCATTTTGTGTTGGATAATGTAGCAGAAAATCGTCCGACTAATTCATTCAACATAAAATTGCATTGCAAGGGTGTGAAAATACAGCAGCTAAATGCAACTCAGCAATGGCTATGAGACATTTTGACATGCAGGTGTAAATGATAAAGTTACAGCCTTGGTTTCAGTTGTTTTCGGGGGAGTTTCAGAATCACCTTGACAATATTGAAGGGTGACAAAAATAAAGAAAAATCTGAGCGCAAGGTCAATTTACTTGAAGTTTTTCCAAGCTTTTAGTACCACATGTGTCTCCATCAGCGATTGGAGTGCACTCAACTGTCAGTTTGCTGTGTTGAGTCTTAAAGTATCTAAACTCAGGCCATTTCACTAGATGAGCTTAAAGAGCCAGTCCACCCCAAAATCAAAAATGCATATTTTTCCCTCTTATGTGTCGCCCTATTTATCATTCTAGATTATTTTGGTGTAGTTGAAGTTGAATATCCTCTGCGTTCTCTGCAGTATAATGGAACTAGATGGGCTTGTGGTGCTCAAAGTGCAAAACCATAAATTAAAAAAAAAAGCTCCATGCCAAATTTCTCTGTAGAAATGGAATGACAGTGGAAAAATCATTAAACTTCTTGCTGCAGCCATTTTACTCGTACAAAAGAAAATGGTGATTGTTGTTAGTTGTTATGGTGACAAGAGACATCAGTGTGTCACAACACACAATCCTAGACCTATTTTCCTTAATAAGCAGAAAAATAAAACCGTAAAACACTCCCAAGTTTCTCTTCCACAGAACTAACAAGGTTATTTTCCTTTTTAACTCACTGTTAATCAGACTTTATTCACACTGGACAGAAACAAAATAAAACTCATTAGTTGATCTTATGAGTCATTTAGTCTGTTAATCCACTGCTCCGACTATCACCAGCTCTGATTTGGTTTGGTTAAAAAAAACAAGTAAATTCACCAAGTTAAATGTGAAAATATGCTGACCTGCAGGCTGTTTATCCCAGCGGTCTCTGCCTCTCAGACGTCCACTGAGCAGCGACTCTCAGTCTTTCTTCGGAGGCAGCTACGGTAACGTTACCATACATCAATAAACATGAAATTAATGGCAACACGCAAACATGGAAATAACGGTAACGCGAATATTTTAGAAGTAGCTGATTGCTTATTTGAAAATGTACTTCTACACTGCTTGTTTGGTCATTGCTGCAACCTCACTTCAGTGTGTTAATGACTTGCAGCAAGTCGGTTTGTTTATACAGAAGTTAGCCCTCTACAACGGTTGTAATGGCAACAATATGCGTAAAAAATGTAAGAAAAAACCACCACCCCAACCATCCTGCTTGATTTGAATGGGAATGTGTGTTCTTCTGTTATTCTATATATGAACGCCTTTTCCAGAAACCATGACCTGTTGTGGGCAGTTTCATAAAGGAACTGCATGGAAGGAAACGTGCATCTACTGCTATTTTACCTAGCACTACTGAGCTAACTAACGTTACAGCTGAAAAGGACGCCATTAATGTGCCATCATGAGGACGAATCTCTTGTCCATGAGTAGATCCACGCTTCCCTCTGCGCAGTGATATGGTTGGCGGGTCCAGAGCTTTTGGCTCCATGTTTGGGGACATGGATAGATAGATAATAGATGGTAATAGATAACGGCAGAGTCAACATAAGAAAAGTCACCAGTGGATGTCAAGAGAAAGATCAGGAAACCAGTTACAGCTAATACTGAAGACCTGCTTTTGAACAGACAGAGGTTACAGTCTCCCTTCATATTGGACCACCTGTTATCACGTCTTTCAAACTTCATACTGAAATCAAATAATACGCATTTGAACCATATTTATGGAAACGGAGCAAACTCCATCTGCTGACTGAGGCTGTGAAAAGTGTTTCAAAGCCTTTTTTTTACGTGGACCTTGCAATTACAATTTTTCAAACTGCTTCTGTATTCAGAAGGTCAGTAATGGACCTTCAAGCTCAAACAGTGAAGTTTACCTTCAGGGACTTTAAGACTCAATACAAGAGTAAATGTCTTTTAAAAAAAATATGTACCTTTTGATGTTTGGAGAAACTTAAAAAAAAAAGCATAACAGAAACCTTTAGTCAAATGTAATGGGAGAAATAAATGAGCACTTAATCACAAAAGATCATTTGAGGAGGTGATTGGTTTCTGCACTGTTCGAATAGTCATGACTTTAGATTAAAAATCGACCATCACCCTCAACATACTTTATACCAATATGCCATTATGCCCGTTTTTAGGAGAAAAGGAAGGTCTAATGAGAAAAACTGACAGACATAGCATTGTCTTTGTGATGTCCTTCACTTGTTTTGTGTCTGCATCACCTAATAAAAAATACATTAATAAAATAAAATAAAATTCAGCAGACCGACCAAAATTAAAAAATAAATAAATAAATGAATAAATTGATTAATAAATAATAAAAATCAACCACCAATCTCTAGTTGTAGCTCTCTACCTGAATAGTCACAGCCAACACATTTACACAAACAAACGTGTGTTTTGCATCTTCACTTAAAATCAATACATAAAGACAAACATTTGTAAGAAAACAAACATATTGTAACCGTGACCGAGCCGGTCCCTCATAAATCAGACGGCTATTTATCCATTTCCTGTGACAGTGATGTAACAGTTACTGCTCGCTAAACGAGAAGAGAGGATCTTTAGGAGCAGCTGATCAATGAGGGTCTTTAGACGCGGCTTTGTGAACAGAATACCGAAAAGGCCTCTGGGAAAAGCTTCGCCCGAGGTCGCCCAATCATTCAGCGGAGGCTCAGAGAGTCGGTTAGCTGCAGGCGAGGAGATCTGTCTTTAAACACAAACTCCTTCACTCTGGACAAACGGGGACGAGGGAGGGCAAAGGGGCACTGGCTTGTGCGGCTACAAGGTCTGAATATTAATTAGAGGGACACTGAAAGCGCCGCTAACCTCTTCAACCCCGCTCTGTTGGTATTTTCTAAACATTGAGACCAAGTCTGCTCTCTTAATCCTCTTGCCTTCACAGAGGTGCCAGTCGGTGTCGTCGGTGACACTTGCTGCAGGCGATACCTGACCTCTTAGCCCGCTGCTCGAACTTTGGATGCCCCCTCTGTCTCAGCAGTTGTAAGGGTATTTTGAGTCCTAAACCGTGGTGCTCTGGTGTTTGCACGGTGGATTAAAGGACATTACTGAATGATTGCCCGACTTAAATTTGGGATTATGCAACGCTGTGATGAAACGCTCACAGTCAAGCACGTCTGTTAAAGAAGAGAGTCATAGTGTTTGAGTCTTAAAAGTTAAAATGCTTCAAAACTTATATTGAATACCCAGTTGGCTTCCAAAAAATATCTTTAATTTATCTGTAATTTAATGGTTTGTGATTGCAGCTTTATCATTTTATTTAATGTCCGACTTTTGTGTTGATATAGAGAACACTAGAATACTCCATCGAGAACTAACGCAACCCTTTATTTTACAGTCTTTATGTGCTTTTTTGGGACATTTTTAACAAAAGCTCAGCACAAAACAGAGCTAGCTATATTGGTGTAAGGGATTGTTAAAGGATACCTGCAATATTTTCCAACCTGGACCCTATCTTCTGGTGTTTTGATAAAGGTTATTTTTGTTTTACCAGAAACAGCCCTGAAATCACTACTAGACAAAAAGTCTTCCTCAGTGTCAAAAACAAACATTTACTGTGGACAGAAATTGATCTCAGAGGTTCTTCTTCTCAGAGGTTACAGTCTGGTTTGCTGCTGCTGGCTGCAGCCTTCTCGCTCTATACTGGACCAATTCCAAAACTTTTTGTTCCCATTATTCACTTAGATACAAAAACATAAAAAATGGGGTCCAGATTGAAAGTTACCCTTCAAGTGGGAGAAGCTGCTGGTTTCAGAAGTAAAGATTAAAAATGTTCTTTTATAGAAAATATCTTGGAAAAACTTGAATAGTTAAATATATATATATATATATATATATATATATATATATATATATATATATATATATATATATATATATATAAATGTTTATGGTATTATGGCCCCTCAATGGGTCTACGATACTAAAATTTGTGAATTAAAAAAACATTGCCATGGTTGCCAAATGTATCTAAAATTGACTCAAAATCTCAAAGTATTTTTATTTAAGCTCCAGACTGTGTTCTGTTTTCTCTACATAACAGAAATTCAAGCTTGCTGATTGGATATTTGTTGACAAAAAGCACTGTGGGAGTGTTCGTTTATCTCTTTTTCATTAAGTTTTTATGCACACAGGCTTGTACCTGTAACCCCAGTGATAATTTTTTGTACTGATGACAAACTTTAATGAGTGATTAATGCATATTAATCATGTATTTCTTTATTGTAAGATGTGGATTTTAACCCTAAAAACCCTTTTACAAGTTCACCACTTTAGCTCGGAGTAGTCAGATGTGTGTGCAGAGAGGCAATGAAAAGGAAAGTGCTGTTAGTTCCTGCCGTAGAAAATGAAACAGGAGAGATTTATAACCATACAGCCACCATAACCACAGCATCAAGGTGACTGAGAGAATTAACTGGCAGGTTAGATTTGTTTATCTTCACAAATGATGAACACAGACGTATAAATGATCGCTCTAATCTTTGCCATAATCTTTGCCATCCATCGTAGTTCCACTAAGAACTTTTTAGATGCCTCCGGGGCTTTCGAACAAATCAATCATGAAAAGATGTTTTTGTGAAATGAGTGCGAGGGGAGTGCCGAAATAACTTATCTGAATCTAGATGCAGATCAGACAGTGAAGTGTTGACTTGTGTCTTGTCAATGATGGGGTTAGCTTGTATTTAGCTTTTTATATTTGTAATTATATCCTAAGTTAATGTACAGTCGATGTATATAATGTTTGGCTGATCAGGGTTTCCTTTGTGTCCCTGTATATATGGTGCGTGTATAAACAGCAGTATGCTGAGACAAATAGTCACATATATTAATGCCATGAGGATGTTATTGTGTTTGCCAAGGTTTTATAATGCTAGTTAAATGGATGACAGCATTGCCCACGTGTAAATATACAGCGCAGTCACCAGGGGAAAATGTTGGCATTGTACGTTTCAATTACAAATCCAATTTTATGCTCCAGAGGAGATCTTTAGGATTATACACACAGCTGATTGTTATGAACCAACCAACAAATCATTTATCATCTCAAATACTCCCACATTTAGAGATCTGTTGGTCTTTAAAACTTCATAATTAAAGTACAAAGTAAAATATATCATGCTTCTGGAATGAATCCAACAATTCATGTAAAAAAAAAAAAAAAAAAAAGCTGCATTAAGCTACACCTTTTTGGTGAAAACTTGCCTTGGTTTGTCACTGCTTCAAACGTAATGACTTATTATAGTGATTTATTATTTTCTTGTGTTTTAGCGAATCATCGCTGTGTTTCCAGTGGCTTTTCAGCCACCAAATGTGGCCGTTTTTTAGTGACCTGTCACTGTATTTAGATCAGGTGTATTGCCACAAAAGCAGTTGGTTTTTACCAAGACGTTGCTTATTTTCAGTCGAGCTTATGCTACCAATCCAGGTATTTTCAGTCAAAACTTGATCTTTTCCCAACCATAACCAAGTGGTTCTTCTGCCAAAACAAAACCGCATTAACCACAATGATGTCGAAATTTCAGTTACATCCAAATGTAATGTACTCATGATTTGCAGGAACGTACTATGAAAACATTTATTCTGGCAAGTGAACTGAAATATAAATGTATGTTCAAACTGAATAATGTAAAAAACAGAATAAGTAATGCTCTGGTAAATGCAACAAGGAGCTGCAGACATAATTTGAAGAGAGTTGTATGGTGAAAAAACATTGTTCCATTGATAGATGAGTTGATACAACAATGTCATGAAGATTGCATCTATGATGAAGACAGAGTCCCACATATATGTAAGAGTTTTATTGCCATTATCTACATAAAAATATCTACACACATGCATATTTACAAAGAGTAAATATGCATGTATGCTGTTATTGAGCATGATAGAAAAAAAAAAACACCATATACTGCCTATTCTGGTTTGAAAAGGACATCCAATAAACATCTCACAAACTTCTTTATATTCTCCCATTCACCCACCAACCAAATCACATCATGCACACAAATAAATGTGGTGTTATTTAACAAATAATAACAAGTTTCATGAGGAGATAAAAGTGCATTTTATGAGGAGCTAACTGATTCTGTTTGGGAAAGTATTAGACCTAATCTCAGACTATCTTCTCATTTGATGAACTGTCTCTGCTGGTTTGTCAGATCTGCTTTGTGACGGGATATGAGAGGCGGCTCCTGGAAGTCTATCAAGCTGTCACGCCGTTGATTGCACAGCAATAGTGTCATCGCTCCCCCTCTGATGGATGATGGACCCTATGAAGACCGACTGGTGGAGACAGATGACTGGCTGTGATAGCGCCAATGTAACTTTCCCCCCAGTGAGATGGAAGCTGAGCCTGGTTTCGCCGGAGCGAGCGATGGGACCCTTTCCAGGCTTCGAGGCAGTTAAAAGCCTTCACCGTGGGAAAAAGGTACTTATCTGTCTGGGCTGATACGGCAGGCGGGCGGGAGGAGGGAGGGAGTGTGAGTGTTGGAGGAGAGGGCAGAATTTGTGAAGTGGTGGTTTCCTGAGAGCCAGACCAAGACTACGCCAGAATCCTGCCTAAATCATTTGTCGTGAACATAACAAGAACATAAATTAAAAATCAGACAGCAGAGCAGAGAGGAAGCAATCATAACAGTGTTCGGAGCTGAAGGTAAAACACGTAAAATCACGCAGAGAGCAATCAAATCAAAACTGGTGGACAGAGGTCTCTGAGAGCGTCTCTGATTTACTGGTCGTGTTATTAGGTGCATACAGACTAATTCATCAGTGGACAGACAGCAGCTGGGGGCTCTGCGGTGGAGCTGCACAGGAGGCCACAGCTCTTTGAAACCTACGTAACCACCACTTTTCTTGCGCTGCATTGACACGCCCTGAGCAAACTGGTCTGATTTCTTTCAAAACATTAAAAAAAAAACAGCAATGAGCAACTTGGCAAGAAATGTGCTTCAAATTACACAAAAGTATCAGATTAAATAAATTATACAAACAGTCTCCACTGATTTATAGATATCTCTTTTCCAGTATGAGTCTATGGAAGAGAAGTCTTTCTGGGGTCCATTGATGTCTTGTGATGCACCCCAGAAATTGCTGTACTGCTGATTGGCTGTTACAAAATTTGTCTTTACAGCCTGGTGTACTTCCTTGGAGCTTGCACAGACATTGCTGCTCAGTTCTTCCTCGTCAAACTCAAAAATCTACATTTATGGACTTGCCTTTGTCGATGGGGTTGCACCAAGCGGCAACATACAAGACTAAAAAATGAAGCCGATGTGGAAGCGTCTACAAATGAAATCCCTTCGACCACCCTTTCGTCCAAATATGGTTAATTCTGGCTCCAAAAATCCAAGAAGGCAATGGCCAAAATGCCAAACTTGAGGCTACAAAGCAGGTGTCCACAAAGCACTGTGGCTACATTTATTATTTTTATACGGTGTATAGGTAGCACAAGACTTAGATTGGAACTAAAGGGCCCAAATCATAAAAAGAAAATGGATGACTGTTTTTCTTCTCTTTTACCTCCACACTGTACAGTGTCCCTAACCTTTAACTGCCAGTTCCAGCAAAGCCAGAGATGCCGTTGGCGGTGTACCAGGTTGAGCTGCACATCTCTTGGCACCCCTTCATCCTCGGGGGTCAAGCAAAGGGAGATGCAGAGTGACGGACTGGACCTTTCCTGCGCTGCAAGGTCGAGCAGATGGCAGAGAAATAAACAGGTCAGATGCCTCCGATGGATTGGCCCGAACAAGACAAACGGACGGACCGAAAAACCACACTGACGGCTCGGAAAAGAGCAGCCTCTGTTCAATCATTCAGCCCGGTATCGAGTGCGACGTTGTAAAACAAGCAGCCAAATCCTCAACACTGACTCGGCTGGAGCTGCAATGGCAGTGTTCGCTCAAACAAAGTGGATAATAACTTCCTCTTTCATTGGCAGCGGAAGCTATCATCAGGCAATTTCGCTTTATTCCTGACCAGCTTTAATTATCCTGCAATGAGGCCTGTCATAACCATTACATCATGTAGCAGAGCAGTGCAGCAATCCCAGGGGCAGCATCACGGGCTCAGCCAATGAACTCCCATCTGGCCGAGTAGATGTGACTGATGGCTGAACGGAGCGATTTCCTGCAATATGAATCTGCAGAAAGGAGCTGCTGTATGTGCGAGTCACGTTTCCGGGAGAAATTGTGAAAATGTTGTCCTCGAAACATACACGTTATGTTTAACCCTACGAAACCTGGATCGACATCAGTTTTCTTGTGCTGCGTTCAGACGCCTTTCACTAATTTAGCCCTTTAAAACACGAGCAGATTGGTTTGACTTTTTTTCTAAAAAATGGGGAAATAGGCAGTGAACAATTTGGCAAAAAATGTCTCAGAAATTGCAAGAAATTAGTAAAAGGTCACAAGAAAATGACCTCAAATTTAGTTTTAAAGTATTGGTTTGCAAACAGTGTCCAGAAAACTATATAATAATACTATACAATGATGGCAATATCTTATCTTATCTTATCTTATCTTATCTTATCTTATCTTATCTTGTCTTATCTTGTCTTGTCTTGTCTTGTCTTGTCTTGTCTTGTCTCTATTGATCTATAACATTCAACTTTCTTTAATACATTCATTACATGAGGTGTGTCCTGCCTAAAGTTGTAGACAATATATTTCATTATATAAAAATAATTTTAAAAATAAATACTAATCTGGAGGGACATTTTTCAGTGTATTTGTATTTACAACTACTTTTATGACATTCATACAAATATAATACAATATGATATCTCAAAAATATATTTCGTAATATCAAATGGGTGAGGTCATGGTAGCTTCAGGCGTTTTTTCATGATATTTTTTTTATTCTGCTAATTTTCAGGTAATTTTCTTGCAACTTTTTTACTAATATTTTGCTCATTTTCAGGCCGTGTCTTGTTAAGTTGCTTGTTGCCTTCTGCCCGTGTTTTTAAAAGAAATTCAAACCAATTTGCTCACATTTCGAGGGTTAATAGTTGTGTTCTCATCGGCCCGTGGGCTTATTGTGCACCCAGCATTTCTCGCACGGTTTAATCCCACACTGTTTTCCTTCTCCAGCTCTTTCCCTCCCTGCACTGTTGATGTTCTCGTCTCCTCCCCGGCACTTATTCTGCCACGCGCAGAGCATTCCTCTCCTTGTTCAAACACTGCCTCCAGAATTCCTGCTCTTGTTAAAATACTCCCCTTCTCTTTCACTTTCTTTCTCTTTTTTTAATTTTTTCAACTATGCAGCGCTCCCACCTCTGGAAAGCAGAATCCAAATCCTGCGGAGGAGAGAATGACGTCTGTCCCGTTACTGTCATCACGATTCAAGGGCAGCCAAATTGTTTTGAGGAGAAATTACGCTTCTGTCTTCTTGATGTCTGCTTTTTAGTTTGAGGACTCTGAGGTCATCTCTGCGTTTGCTCTGGGAATTTGGGGAGTTTTTACAATTCATTTTCCTGCACATGGTGGTTGTTTGACAGCCTGATTGCAGTATTTTGAGCACTCTTAAAGAAATAGTTCAGCATTTTGAGAAATACTTTGTTTCACTTTTTGGTGAGAGTTAGATCATCTGTAGGAAATATTTATTTAGGGGGCTCTGTCCCAAGGAAAGAAAATATTGTTTAATCGGTCAACCACAAATTGGTGTTTATACAGTTTTGGTTTTACATGCTAGCTGTTTCCTGTTTCCAGTTTTCATGCTAAGCTAAGCTAATCTTCTGGCTCAAGCTTCATATTCAGATCTGAGAGTCTCAGTCTTCTCATCTGACTCTTGGCACAAGAAGGAAAAACTATTTCCCAAAATGTGAAAGTATTCCTCAAAATCTGACTTCTTTTAGTTAACAAAAACTAAATTCATAAGAGATTAGGGATAATGGTGCCTCTGATACCTTACTCTGCTCAATGGTTTCTTTTTCTTTTTTTTCCACTTAAAAAAAATGTTTTAATGAATTAAAACAGTTTCAGGCTGTGATAAATGGTGTCATTCTGGTGATTTTTATTTTGGCCGTTTTAATTTTGTTGATTTTTATTTTGACATGCTTGCAGGTTTGGAAAGCATGTTTTCATTTAAAAATCATCAAAAATTTTAAAAGAAAAAAAGAATCACCAATTTTTTTTTAGGGAAACAGAAATTTGCAAAAAAAACCAACTTAAAAGCTACCAAAAAATCTTAAAGAAAAAAAATTGTCAAAAATGTTTTATAAAGCACCAAAAATTTGAAAAAAAAAACTTTTTTTTTTGTCCTACAGAGGTCTAGGCCAAGCCCCTTATGTCTTCAAATTCTACAAATGCCCCGGTGTATAACTAATTTTACTTTATTCTTGCAATATATACACACACATATGTATATATATATATATATATACTTTTATTGTGTTTTAAGCCCACATATTATTTACATTTTGTCAAATCAAAGTGATGTGTGGTAATTCCTCTTATGTGTGGACTTTGAGCTAATGACTAAAGAGAAATCTGGACGAGTTAGGAACCACTTTTTAATTAATGACACTTGTGTGGGAAACAAGTGCTCTTATTACAACTCATTACTGGAATTTTTCATTTGTTATGAGAAAAACACGACAAGACTCTAAAGGGATTAACTGCAACATAGCACGGCTATAATCATCCTATATCTATACAATTATGTCAGTAAATCAGCAAACCATCATTACAAAATATGAGCTCAGTAACTGAGTGAGAAGAGATGTTCGGAGAGGCTTCACAAAGCAGATTGGACGTTTTTAAAGATGTCGACCCCGAGAAGGAAAATACCCACAACACACATTTGTTTGAAGATGGATTACACTCAGTCAGTCCTCCGTTTGCTTTACGTCCCTTTCCACCAGTTTGAGATAAACACAAGGGTATTTTTTCTCTTCGAGCCATTTCTCCGGGCGAATGACAAAACTATTACAGACTCCGAGTGTGTGTGTGTGTGTGTGTATCACAAATGCTGTTAGGGGAACAAAATATGCTTTTGAAATCTGAATATCATTAATGAGAAGGAGCTGAGGAATACTCGGCGCCCTTGAAAGAGTTTTATGAAATACAAACATTCAGAAAAAGACCTTGAGGTTGTTCAAGGAAATAAAATCTGTCAAGTTCATGTAAAAAAAAGAAAAGAAAATATGTTTGAAAGACTTTTGTAGCAACAAAGTATTTGAATCAGGTGACCTCTGTGGGCCCTTGTCCAACCAGAAATAGACTGTAATTGATGCAGTCCAACTTTCAAGGGGAAAGGAATGACAATGCAGCTGGAAAAAAAAAGCAATTTGAGTTGAGTCGAACTTTCTGAAGCTTACAATCTGCAGCATTTGAAGTGTCTTTGAGCACATGTCAAAAAGAAGAGACATATTTGTGGCATAAAAAAAACGTATTATTGCTGCTCTGCTGCCATGCCAGTGGAAATACAGCTACTCTGCTTCTCTCCTTTCTTTTCCTTTTTTTCCATGGAAAGCTGGATTTGGGAAAAGCCTTGCCTCTCTCCTCCTCCTCCAGCCTTCACATCCGGGTCAGTTGGGTTGGTTGGAGCTGGGTGATGCCTTCAGGGGCCCCTCGGAAACTTGTAAGCTCAGAAGTTTCGAAGTTGCAAATACCTCTCCTTAATGCATTTGGCGCTAGACGTCTTCGAAATTAGCTTCCACAGAACAATGCGTGGTGCAGTAAAAGTCATTAGTAAATGACAATATAAATATGTATTAGTATAGCAGTGGTGAAGGCACTTAAAAGTGGTACAAAAAACAACAACAACTTTTAAAAGTAATTTTTTTCCAGATGTAATATAAGGTCTGCAGATGATAGTTAGTTGCAGTTAGTAAGAAAGGTTTGTTGTGGACATTTTTTTGGATAGATAGTCATACAAATTACTTGTTTTGTTTTTAAAAACTTTCATAACATAGTCTTGAAATGTACTTTTACATTATTTTTATATAATAAAATGAAAAATGAATTTACAAATTTAAAAAATGTTTCACCATTATTAAATTTATGTTTTCATTATTTTTATATTATGAAATATACAATGACTATTCCAGTTATTTATTTATTTTTTTTAATTTTAAGAAAAAAAGAGAACAAAAAATAAATAATTGTCCTTTCAGGTCTGAATTTGTTTTAAAATTATTTTCATATTATGAAATTTATTTTTTCTTTTTTGAATGAAAATCTGAAAAATATGCTTCATGCAATGAATACATTTAACAAAATAAATTTATTTAAAATACATAAATTAATAAAAATACCTTCAGGCTTTGATTTAAAAAAATATTTTTATACTATTAAATATACATACATACATAAATGCATACATCGTTTTTTAATCATTAAATATAGAGAAATAAAGTCCCTCCCTTATTTTTGTCTTTTCTTTTGTAAGATGTATTTTCCACAACTCTTATGATGAACATAAATACTTCACGTAATGAATGCTTTCAGTAAAGTTGAAAAAAGTTAGATTTCGACGTAAACAGTAAATGAATATTTAAACTACAATGATGGTTAGTTATGAGGTGGCTTCCGTACTTTCTGCTCTCGTCAATCATCTGTTTTTTTCTCCACCAGGTCTCTGTTGCACGCGGATCCTGTCAGTCCCGATGTTGGAGGCGTCACGTGAAGGCATCACAAGTTGAGCAGCTCAGTTTAATGCAAAGGCAGACTGATTATCCAGCTGCTGTGCGCGTGAGAGCGTGCGCCGACATGGATACAACTGGCGTTTACTGGTGAAACTGGACACACCACGGTGTTACGGTGACACTGGCGGACTTCACAGAGCGGTAAAACTTCTCCCACGGCCGCACTCATGTGATTTTTCCCCTGTTTTGAGCCATGTCCAAGAGCCTGAAGAAGAGGAAGAACCACTGGACTAACAAAGTCCACGAGAGTGTCCTCAGCAGGAATGAGGAGGGGGAGCTGGGGCTGGAGCTGAAGGGCGGCGCGGAGAATGGACAGTTCCCGGTTATCGGCGAGCTTCTCCCGGGCAGAGCGGTGTGCCACAGCGGCAAACTCCTCCAGGATGAACTCCTCCTGGAAGTCAATGATACTCCGGTGGCTGGACTCACCACCAGGGACGTCCACGCCGTGGTCAAACACAGCAAAGACCCCGTCCGACTCAAGTGTGTCAAACAAGGTAAGCTTTTACAGCAACTTTCCCGCATTTCGTGCATGTTTCTTTTTAGCGGACATTTTTGAAAACCGTTAGCTTTTGTGTTTTTGACAGCAGTGCTATTGTCTCCTGAAACTAATAGCCTCACCTATGCTCGGTGCCTAAAACAAACCGTGCAGAGAAATGTAACTTTTTGTGCTGTTTTTTAGTTGTTGTTGCAAGCTTTTAGTGCCCCAAAATGAACCTTTCTCCCACGGTAGTTGTTGGGAAAAGGTGTTTTAGACGTGTTTTGTTGGTTGTGTCGGTTGAGTGTTGTTGCTATGTGGTGTAGCTTTCAGGGGGGTGTGTTACATTTGGGGCAGTCAGAAAATACACTCCGGTGTTACACACACTTGCGTGGTTTCAGCCTTGTGCATAACTCATAATGACAAATATATAATATCATATTGATGCTGTAGCCTATTACATTGATATTCACCTTACGGCCCAAATCTGAACCCCAATCAGGTGCCGGGTGGATCCCGTCCATATTTTAAATTCGCAAAAAAAGATGCATTAATTCACAGTGGGAATTGTTCTTGTACTTTTAACTTGTTTATCAAATAAAGTGCAAGTGGAGGATCCCCTGCATCCCCCAACAGATGTCCTAGCTAAGCCCCTAATGTCCTAAAATCCTTGAAATGTCCTAAAAATCCTAGAAATGTCCTGAAATCTGAGAATTTACTTAAAAACCTAGGAATATTCTAAAATCCTTGAAATTTCCTGTAATCGTAGAAATTTCCTAAAAACAAAAAAACAAAAAACAACTGAAAATCGGTGAAATCTCCTGAACTGCAAGAAATGTCCTAAAATGTGAAAGGTCCTAAAGTATTAGTAACATCCTAAAATCCTAGAAATCTCTTAGAAGTGTCTTAAAATCTTATAAACGTCTTAAGATCCTAAAAATGTCTTAAAATCCTATCTCCTAAAGTTCTAGAAAGGTCCTAAAAGCTGAGAAACATCTTAAAATCCTAAAATATCCTAGAATCCTAGAAATGGAAGATCTGAGAAACATCCTAAAATCCAGAAAAAGTCCTAAAAATCCAGAAATATCCTAAAATCGCAGAAACATCCTGAAATCCTAGAAATGTCCTAATATCTGAGAAATGTCTTAAAATCCTAAAAAAATGGTCCTAAAATCTGAGAAACATTTTAAAATCATAGAGTCATACTGAAATGCTACACATGTTTTGGGCTGCTGAGACTGGCCCCTGGCCCCCTGTTATTTATCAAAAGTGGCCCCCATGCAAAGCAGGCTGAGTATCGCTTCTGTAATATCTTTAAATGTCACGCAGCCACCACAGGTCAAGATTACAGCCCAGGAATAATAATGTTGACATAAACAATGGATTAGATTAGATTAAATACTGGAAAATCAATCTAATCAACAATCATCTCCTCTATACTTATCTTATGGACAATAAAAACATGAAAATAATGGTAGCAGAGGACTTTTATTTGTCAATTAAATATATTTATACCAGCAGTTGATGCCAAAAAGGCAGAAATTGGTGCATAGAAATGGCAAAGGACCACAGTTTCCTATGTGTTCCCCTCAATGTTAAAACAAACTCTACACACTTGCCTGCACGGCCATTAAAAAGCAATATATAAGGTTGTATTTAAGACGTTGGATTTTGGTTACTCAACAACACAACCTAAACCAAAACAGTATACACATCATCTGTTGACAGTAATCTACATCAAGTTGACATTGAATTTTGGTCACCTGCTATCACAACCTAAATTCAACCAAATATCAGCATATTTGTGTTCAGCTGAACTTTGGTGTAGTTGTAGTTATGAGTGTACTTCATCTCCTGAAGGAAAGAAAATGTTTGTATTTTTAACCTTTGAAATATATTTTTATATATTTCTTTGGCAGAGCAGAGATTTAAGTCTACAATATTTATTATCCAATTTATGCTACATTAAGTTGACTAAATTGGATTTGGAGAGGATATTGTATAAATATTAGAGCAAATCCCCAGGTCACTATTTCAACATTATAGTGGTGTCCCGTGAAATGAAAAATACCATAAAGTATGATAAGGTCACAGATATTGAATGCCACAGACACAGCTGAAGTCCTCTCAGGAATATCTATTTTTTAGAGTGGAAGTGCAATAGTTTGCTCCAGTGAGTGTTTTATTTTCAAAGCAAAGATTGTGCTGTTCGTACTTTTCATAGTTGCTGGTGTCACATGCAGCAGCCAGAACACCCATGTTGCCTTTCACATTTAAAAGTCGTGTTATTTTGCCCAACTGGCACCAACTCCCTCCAACGCTTGTCAGCTCTGTCCACTGGTTGTGCAGCTCTGATCTGACGGACACACTCGTGTGGCCGTCTGCGTCTTTGATCCGTGCGGCTAATGACACTGGGTGTCTTGCATTGTGAGCCGAGAGGAGGATCTGTGGGCTCTCATTTTGGGGTGAAAAAATCAGCCAAACCCTGTAAGAGGCTTTGGATCAAAGTCTTAGCCTGTGTGTTTGTATGTGTGTGACGGTGTGTGCGTTCAGCATCACACCCGGGATTTATTCAAAAGGCAGTCAAGCCTATATCAAACTAATGTGTTACTTCTTTTTTTTTTTTTGCCATGAAATATTTATACCCTCCAGTGATTGCTGCAGTGATTGATATTCTCCCGTTGCTCTGCTCGTGTTTGGTTGTTGATGGTGTCAAGTTGTTTTTAATGTGCTTGATGTGTACATTAAGTAAATATTATGCGGAAAAACACCCTTGCAGTGTCCTTACAGCGGGGTGTTCAATAACAGATATTTTTCACTTCTCAGCAGAGGCACATTAACTGCTATAATCTGCTTCAGTTGTTTCTTTACTAAGAAGAGAGAGAGTCAGAGAGCACAGAGCGGTATTATCACAGTACGCCAGGCCTGACAGATGATGTCCACTTGCTGAGCCGCTCTATACAACTCAAGGCTTTGTCGTTTCTTTATTGCTTACTTCTATTGATTTCAGAGCCAGTTTTTCTGCGTGCACGCTTCCAAAAACTTGAATCCAATGCTCCATAACGTTCCACATGGCACGGATACAGACACTGTTGTGCACCAGAAGATGTAGAAGCACACAACACTCCTTTTAGCTGGATTACTATTACTTACACTTAAAGCTGACTGTAGCATAGCAGGGTGCCATCATGTAATGGGTGGGTCTGATTTCAGACTATACTGTGAATAACAAAATACTGTCACAGGTCCAAATACTGCAAAAACATGTTTAACTTTGAGAATATTTGACAAGATGAGATGATAAGTCAATTAAAAGGTCAGTTAATTGATGCAAAACTGTTTTGCTAATAAATTAATTGTGATTTTTCAAGAAAAAGTGCACCCATTCTCCAGTTCCAGCGTCTCAAATGACAGAATTTACCAGGAAAAATAAAGACTCTTAGAGCCCACTAGCTCACCTGAAAGGGTGTGCACCCAGCGTCCCGTGTTTGACTCCAACCTGTTCCCCTTTGCATATCATTCCCCCTCTTTTTCTCATGGTTTTTATCTACCCTGTCTACCTACAGCTGTCCTGTTATCAAAGGCAAAAAAATGCTCAAAAATAATCCTGAAAAAGAAGAGTCTTATTATTGAGTTGTTGTTGTTGATTTAATGATGCAATTGAATGTTTTGTTTTTTTGTTTTTTTTTTACTATTTTTCTACGTTATAAAGAAATAATTCCATCACTACAGAATACAGTTGGTAGATTGAATGATTTTTTAAACTTGTTGTTGCAGCCCTAAATATTAGGGTTGTCCCCTAGATTGTCTGCCATTGTCGTCCAATTTTAAGGCCCTGACAGGCTTTTTGCCAATGTCGGGCCGCCAGTTATACTATTTTTGCAGCGTGGGACCAATGTTTGGACTAATTTTGGTCCGTGTTGGCGGCTTTCAGCTGGTTGAACATGTTGAATCGGCAGCAGAGTGTGTTGGTGAGAGAAATCAATCTAATCGGCTTTTCATCTTAAGTGAATCAGTTCACAAGAAGAGAAACATGAAGAAATCAAACAAGCAGCTAAAGTAAAGAGGGCACAAAGGGTCTTCTCATTAGTCATAAGCAACTTATTATCCGACATATGTATAGCCATTGCACTGTCAGTCTTTCGGGTTTTCTTTTTGAATGATAAATACAGACGTCAGACTGCCGCCAGCTGGTATGCTGGTGGTATGAATCATTTCCCCTTATATTGACGCAGAGCGCACATGCTGTTTGGCAGTCGTCTGTAGTCTTGCAGGTGTGCTGAAGTGCAACTATTTGGCCGTGACACAGGTGATGGGAGGAGACACAACAATCAGCCTTTTGAATAAATCCAATCCTTAGACAAAACTGTAGTCAGAGAGGTTCAAAATGGAGCTTGTATGTTCTTCTACATAAACTAATACCAGTTGCTACTACTCAAGACTTCCTGTGATATTTCTAGAAAAAAAAACTTTATACAGTATTTGGAAGCATTAACTGTCAGAAGGAGCCACAGAAAGTGTTGAGTTTGAATTAACAGCAGGCTAACATCAGTTTTTCTGTCTATTCTAACATGTTTTATCGGTAGAGCTTTTTCCTCATTGTTCTTGTGCTTAGTGATGTTTTCACACACAGATGGTCGACAAATCAGTTAGATTTAGATAAATACTGATTATTGTTAGAGCTGCAGGAGTGTATGAGTGTAAGCAAAACAATGTGTTTCACCCAGAATTGTGTGTGTGTGCTCTAAAAATTGTTGTTTTCCTCAGCAAAAATATAATTAAGGGATAAAATAACATCCAGGATGTTAACAATAATAGGGTAGCACTGAGCACATGATAAACAACAAAAACCTACTTTAATTTTAGGTGAATGTTTTTGTCAAACTAGGCTGTAAACAACCTTCACTCACAGTGAACAGCTGCTTGCTGTGTCCTTTTACATAATTTATCCTTCATTAACAGGAGCCACTTCAGGCAGACAAACTGCCATCCATTAAAGTTAAAACCCTCTCAGATATTTGGGTACAATGGACCAGCTACGTCCCAATAAAACAGTCATAAATCCTGCTTTGTTTTCACTCTTTTAGCTGCTGGTCAGTGAACAGGGTCACTGACCAGTTTACATGCATGGTCGATCTCCAGGGGTCATTCATGGCCTTTTTGAATAATACATCAAGTTCTCCTCTGCAGTGGTCTGCTGCTTCACTGATGTCACAAGTGCTGTCCCTTTCTCACGGGATATCTTGTCTGAATTGCCCACTTTCATCATGATCTCCTGCGTAATTAAAAAAAAAAAAGCCGAATCATGATTCACTTTCTCCCTGTTCTAGCGATCATGAATCATGTTTATGCATTTAATCACGTTCTACGCACTGTAATATGACTTTAATTTTTCACAGCGTCTGAAATCCTCTGGCTGTATCCCACTTTACACACATGCACACACACACAAAATATGAAGTCTTTTATTAGTCTCTGAGGTGAGGATTAGATTAGATTGCCACCAGCAATCAGGCCTGCCCTGTAGCACGTAATAAGGATCTCCACAAAACACTGATGGGTGTAGAAGAGAACATAGGAAACAATTACACAGTTTAGAGCAACACATTATGGATAATGTAAGGATGGGACTCAGACTACTTCCTGTGGCTAATGTGCCCCCCTGTGGATTTGATGCCAGTAAAGGTCAAAGTTGGGATTTTCAACTTTCAAAGAGCACTGAAATACTTGCTTTAAACTGCACTACTTAGTGCACATGATGGCCATTTTTGCAAGGATGCACCAGTTATATCCACTGGATTGGTGCATTTTTTAACCTTTTTTTAAGGTGGATCAGGTTTTGTGATAGAATTTAGATGTGATTTTTGTTTAATCTTGCAATTTCCAGCTCATCTCTTATAATAATACTAAAATACACGGTGTAAACAAAATTGTTACATTCATAAAAGCATGTAAACATGCATTATATTATTTCTCGGTGTCATTCTGGGCTTTTGCTTTGGAATTTGAAATTCTTACTATTTGCCACCTTTTTTTTTTAACCTGATTTTTTTTTACCATATCTGGCATGCAGAGAAAATACATGCTATTTCTACAAAGTGCACTGTCACAGTCAATGTTACTGCAAACCACTGACATATCCGAGGCTGTGATTTAGAAAAAAAAATCTAATTTGCATGAAGCATATTGAAAATAATTCATTTTTGTGTATTTTCTCCCCACTTAAATGTAGTGGCATCATAGCAAAAATCAGACCTTTAAAGGGTTAAAATTCTGAAAAATTAGTGAATATTTAATATGTATGATTAGGACTGAAGTTGGTCAAAAAAATTAACTCAATGAAAGTGGAAAACAATTTTAATATATTATATTTTTTAAAGCTTGATTTTGAGAAGCGCAATTTGTGCAGGCCCTAAGGGTTAACAAATATAAAGCTTTAGTCGATTCACAATAAAAGTCTCCATGTGATTCACCTATAAAAAGCTTTTAAATTAGAATAAGCGCAGCAGACAGTTACGTTTTAAATGAACATTATCTTAACATGGCAGATGCGGTCCCCACACTGCTCTTGGTGTGTATTCTGATAACAAAGTGCCTTTCAACTGGATTGCATCAACCTGGAGTTTCATGAAGATCGACAGGTCACTTGCAAATGAGGGGCAGGGGACTCCTGCACTGCAGTAACCCTGTCGATTGCTAAAATTATGCTTCCACTGGACACAATTGAAGCTCAAGAAAAAGGTATTATTCAAATTTTATCTGCTGCTTGCTGGATATTTTTAGCTGTCCATTAATATATTTGAATCCCCCAGGTACACACAAAGCATGCATGCAATATGTAAACAATGCCACTTGCATTCAAAACAGTAAAAAGCAAATATATCACAAGTGCTCTGAATCCATCTCTCCTCACCCAGTCTTACCTGGGATAATCCGCATGAAGAGTAAACATTCACTGTCGCTTTCTTTGTAATGCATGAATATTGCTGCAAAAGCATCAAGATAAATTAGCTTTACGTCATGTATCCTGCTCCTTTCCCTCCATCTCTCTCTCTCTTTCACACACACACACACACACACTGAAATGGCCCAGTTCAGCTTCCTATTTCAGCTCCAGTGAAGGATTAATGCAGCCAGCTATGGAGGCTGTCACTGCATCTTTCACTGCCACTACACTGAGAAGCTCTTACAGTAGCTGTACTCCAGTGTGGCTGCGAGACTGTATGCTGATTGAGCCTTGCTGAGTGGTGTTGGGTGCAGGTGAGAGCAGACAGTTCCAGGTCAGCCGAAGGCAATCAGTGTGCTCGCCGGGTGCCCACTTAGCGTTAGCTGTTGTGGGGGGAAAGTCATTACAGCAGCCTGAGCAGGGGGAGCTTTACCCAGGCAGAAATGGCAGCGAGAATGACTGCACCTTTCTAGTTTTAAAAGGTTGTTTTTGCCAGCAGTGTGTCTCTGGAGACGGCGGTTGGTCTGTCAGATCACCACATGGGTCCTGAGTTAAAATACCTCAACAAGTACTGGACCTGCCTTGAAATTGGTTAGGTTGTTATGGATTTTAATTCAATAAACTACTACACACTCCAATCATTTTCAGGTATTTCTGAAAATATTTGAATGTAATTTATAATTGTTTATAATAGTTTGTTTTAGATGACAATAGGCAACATTACACTTCAGTGCATAACTGTGAAAGGATAGCTGATGAGGTCAACATGAAAATTGAATATATTCTCATATGACGCGTATTTCAGTTTTGGGTGGTCCTTGTTTGTCTATTTTGGCTGGTGGCCAGTGGCAGCACCACTGATCTTTGTTGGCATCAGAGCTCTCTTATAAGATTTAGACCGGCTTTATTGTTGACATTTCAAAGAAAACTGGTGCTCTACAAGTGTTTGCCTCAGGATTTGGTCAGAACATGGCAAATAAAGCCTAAATCTAATAAAGGCGCTGTGTTTCCACCTCTCCATTTTGGTGATATTACTCTGATCTATGTATCCAGGACCTGTCTCAATTGTGCACACAAGTGTCTTAGCCCTTTCAAAAAGGTTTCTGTGGAGTGACTACACCAACTCAATAATTTGATTTTGCCAAATAATGGCTGAGCCAGAAATGCATTATGTGACTCAAATCCTGGACAATAATGCCTCAGCTGCTCTTGAAACATTGTATAATAACACTGCTCATATGGTTGCTCAGTCCCCAGAGGAGAATGTTGACATTGTATGTTTCGGTTATGCAACATTTGTACTTTAATCCACACATATCACATTAATGTTTCTAAAGTAATGTAGTATATGTGCTGACACCTAGGCGAGACGTCTGTTGAAGATCAACAAACAGCAAAACTGGTTGTTTTTGAGCAAGTCATTGCAGTGTTTCCGGTGGCTTTTTAGGCACCAAATACGGGTGTTTTTTAACAACCTGTCACTGTTTTTCCTGCAGGGATAGTGGCACCTAAAGTGATTTTTTATTAAGTAAGTGCCATAGGGATGCACGATATTGGATTTTTTAGGAAATATTCATTCACTGTGCAAAATAACAAAAATACATCCACTTAGGGCTGATGTTTTGTATGTGTTCACTTTGTCTGTGATGTCGTTTTGAAATCAGCATGTTGGCCGATTCTGATATTGCATTTTAAAGCCAATATCTGCTGATACTGATGCTGTTACAATATTATCGTATGTCCCTACATAGGAGCGTCTCCAGTGTTTCCACTGAGTATTGGGCTATGAAGATCAGTTGTTTTTGTTACGGAAACATTGCTGCCTTTCTTGCCAAAATAGTGCTATGAAAAGCATTTGTATGTTACCAAGGTATTTCTGCCTTTCCAGCTGGGTTTGTACCACCAAAACCAGGTATTTTAAACCAAAACATAATCTTTCCCTAACCACAACCAAGTGTTTTTGTGCCCAAACCTGACCATCAACTAACCACAGCATTGTTGAAATGTAAAGTTTCTGCTATAAAATAATGTGCAGATGTAATGGATCTGTGGTTTGCAGAAACATACAATGCAAACATTTATTCTGGCGACTGGGTTGCAGGGAATTGAGTTGAGTCACTGTCTTGTAAACATGAATGGCTGGAAGCTCTGTTAGCGTAAATATGTAGGATAAAGTCATTCTTGCGCCATCAGCTGATGTCAGCTGAAACTGAGGTCAGCCTTATTGTGCCCAAAGATCGATTTGCAGACAGAAATTCTCACCATAAAAATCCATACAACAAAGAAGTAATTCATAAAACAACACCACACTAGCTTTCCAGTACAGCTGAAGGGAAGACCAGTATGTTATGACGCTATCAAGTCAATGGCGCGTGCCCAAGTAATGGGATGACTGATGTGAGTGATGATGAGTCTGGACTGGTCACTGGTCTGCTGGGGGTTTGAGAGATGGGACAGGGCAATCCCTGAGAAGTTGTGTTGAGTCAGACGGTTGCGTGGGAGTCCAGTAATGATTCTCAGTGCAGTCAGACTCATCTGTCTTCTTGTCAGGGTCCCATTGAGAGTGTTAAGTTGCACCAGCAAGTGTAACACAGAAAGTGTGATACACAAACAGACTCACACACGCACATAAAGAGCTGCTATCCCCCAGCGTGTGTGTGTGTGTGTGTGTGTGTGTGCATGCGTGTGTGTGTGTGTGTGTGTGTGTGTGTGTGTGTGTGTGTGTGTGTGTGTGTGTGTGTGTGTGTGTGTGTGTGTGTGTGTGTCAGCATGTCTCTGGGGCTGAAGCACCACTTACCACATGCTGTCCAATCATGCTTGACAGAGGTTTGGTGGAGAGATCCTGTTGTCGTTGCCTCTGTTACACTGTCTGACTGCCAGGCTCACCTCTGGGGACAGGTAATGATAAGGCACACACACACGAACACACACACACACACACACACAAGCTCACATACACACACTAACATATAACTGTCTTCCCCTCCTTGTCAACATCAGCCATCTGTTGTGGCAAGTGGAAGTATTCCAGAGACTGAGGAGTAGGAAGCTGCAAACTTGTGTGTGTGTGTGTGTGTGTGTGTACACTGTACATGTGTGGCAGTGTGCATAATATTTACATGTAGAAGACTACACTAGTGTTTAAGTGTATTTCTGCCTCTGTGGCTTTGAATTGACATTAATTGGCTATATCGTGATACACAATAAATGTCTCGATATTTTGAAATCTCCTCTAAACTACTGGTGACTACTAAAATATGAAATTAAGAAATGACGTAAAGCAACAATAAATTTAAATAAAGCACTGTTATAATTGAGGATTTATCAATTTTTGCCCCTAAGTCATTTGAGTATCTGCTGATACCAAGTCCTGAGGCAATACTTTTATTTTTCTCGATAATACAGCTGCACAGTACACACATCAAGTCGGCTTCTTTAAAGTTGTCAAACTAAAATCCAGGTTCGAACTGGGGATGATCCTGCTGTGAGGGTTACAGTGCTAACCATTACACCACTGTGCCGCCACATTACCCAATTATTTTATTTATTTATTTTACAAAACAAAGTTAAAACGACAAAACCCTCTAAATCTTTCTTCATTATGTAAGTACTAAAAATGGACAGTGTCTGCAGCCTTAGTGGACTAAGAATAGACAGGAGTCCTTTACCTTTTCATTATAGATGAATGAGAGAATGATGTTGCTGTTGTGTCTGTTTATGTGTTTCCACACAGCGACTGCTTCTCATCATCCCTTGTGTTTGTGTCCTTTGTGCGTTTGCTCAGGTGAATGTACAGTATGTCCTTCAGGTTTCTGCTCCGTCTGAACAAAGTGAGAATCCTTTAGCTGCTTACATCCTTTGAAAAACCTTTATAGCTTTTCTGAATGGAGCTTCGACAGTGTGTCATAAACAAGCACATGTGTAACCTTTTGTACTTTGTAGGTGAACTGTGTTATTGCAAGAACTGGTCCCCCTCACAGCACCCAGGATTCAGATTCAAGGCCACTTGCGGCTTGATTTATGACATAAGCCAGCAATTATTTTCATCATCCTTTGAATTTTTTATATTACTGAAATAATCAGTGTGTCAAAAAGAAACCCTAAAAATGAGGTCAAACAGCCATTAGTCTAAACTAAAGTGTTGGATGGATTTCATTTCTTACCTGATGATGGCACAGGATCACAGTGTCATCCTGATCCTTTGGGGACCATGAAAGTCTGCACTATATTTCATGGCAATCCTGTAGCTTTCTAGATATTTTAGTTTGGAACAAAGCCCACTGCCATACCCAGAGCCATGGTGCTGGCATGGCTAATAATTGTTAGTTGTAGAACGTATTTGTATCTTATCTTGACAATAAATCAGTAATGAAACTAGTGAAGTTAATGGTCTGTTCTGCTAACCAATTCACTGGCTCATTGTTTCAGCACGAGGCAGATCTTGTGATTTCAAACAGGTGTGATGTGAAAAATCCCTCCAGATGGGCCAACATATTTCACTGTCACTAACTTTGAACTAATGATCCTGGCACTCTTGTTTGGCTAAAAGAAGGATGATTAAACTTCTCATTTATGTTTACAAGGGTGTTGAGTACCGTTACACCAAACACGCCCACACTCTGTCTGAGCAGCACTAATATTCACATGTTGGCCACGGTTTAAGTACGAGCAGGAGGATTTGTGTTTACTGTACCTGTGCAGATGTGGTTGGAGAGAGAGCTCAGTGACTGATGGGTGATTTGGGCTATCTTACTATTAAATTTAAGAAAACAGCTCTTTGTGAAGTTTGAGGCTGTGAATCTTCATGATTTAAAAACAAAGGTAGCTGAAGATTCATCTGTTTACCACCTTGATGTTTTTGTCGCTGACACTTAAGCTGTCAGTGTGTGTGCTTTGTATTTGGAGCACTTGATAGTGAAGGATTTATCTTCAGCGTACTGTATATTATGTACACAGTTTTACATTAAATGACACCTGGGATGTGTCATTTTTTTTCTTCTAGGAATGCACATTTGTTGCAAAACGTCAACTCTCAATGACACCTCTTTTGTCCCAAAGATAAGAGGATTCGTCCCACCATTGCAACAAATCCATGTTGTCATCTTCAGTCAAGATTTATTTTGATGCCTCCACACCGGTGATAACTGTGGCCAGGGGCATATTGTTTTTTTGTTGTCCATCTGTTTGTCCGTCCCATTCTTGTGAACGTGATATCTCAAGACACAAACGTCCACTTGGACTCAGTGATGAACTGGTTAGATTTTGGTGGTCATGGGTCAAAAGTCGAGGTCACTGTGACCTCTTGTATCTTATTCTTGTCGACGTGATATCTCGATAACAGCTTTTGGAAATTTCTTCAAATTTGGCACAAACATCCACTTAGACTTGAGCGCACAGATTAGAATTTGGTGGTCATATTCAATGTAAACCTGCATTTCTGTGCATGTGATATCTCAGAAATCTGCCCTGGAAATTTGTTTTAATTTGGCATAAATATCCACTTAAATTTTATGATGAACTGATAAGAATTTGGTGGTCAAACGTCAAGGTCACTGTGACCTTGCATCTGTTACATTCTCATGAACGGGATATCTCAAAAACCCCTTGAGGGTTTTTCCTCAACTTTGACCCAAACATCCACTTAAACTCAAAGATGAACTGGTTAGATTTTGGTGGTTATAGGTCAAAAGTCAAGGTCACTGTGACCTCTTGTATCTCATTCTTGTCGATGTGATATCTCAAAAAACCTTGACAGAATTTCTTCAAATTTGGCGCAACCGTCCACTCCAACTCAAAGATTAACCGATTCGAATTTTTTTGGTCAAAGGTCAAAGTCATCGTGAAAGAAATGGTATAAACGTCCAGTTGGGTGCAAAAATGATTTGATCAGAATTTGGTGGTTGAAGGTTAAAGTTCAAGGTCATTGTGACCTCCAAAACATTTTGTTTTGCCATAACTCAAAAATGTATACACTTATTGTGAAAAATTTCACACAAATGTCCAATAGGAATAACTGATTAAGTAATGATATTATTTATCCAAAAGGTCAAATGTCAGCTTCACTGTGACATCATAATGTTCTGAAAAAACACTTTTCGAGCAATTTTTCAACATGATAAGAGGGGAGACAGCTGGTCTGATACCGAAATGGTGACCGTTATCTTAAAACTGTGCTTTTATGTTTTCTTTTTTATGTTTCATGTATGTAAACTGTAACTGCAACTTGACTGATTCGCTGGGGCTTAAAACCCAAGAGGTGGTAATTTTAGTTTATCTTGCATGTAGAACAGTCTTGTTTTCAGCCTCCTTCGGGCTTCTGCTTTATCAAAAGCCAATCAAAGTCACAAAGAGGAATACTGCAGACCCAACAGCCCTGTAGGCAGATGATGAAGCCAGAATAAACATCAGGGTCGAAAAACTGGGATGAATCACAAAGTGGCTATGGATTGCTGTTGTGCAACCTGCAAAATTTGATAGGTGCACTTCTCCCCCTCCCTGGATACCATAAGATTTTGCAGAGGGAGATATTGTAAGATTTCATATTTCATGTTGGGAAAAGTTAATATTCCTACATCCTCAAACTGCCAGTGGTACGAATATAAATTAGATCTAAATGGGATATTTTGGAGCGAAGGCACTGGGGAGGGTGAAATTGGCTGACCTGCTCACAGAGAGAAGGGAATATTAAGCAAACTCCTCAGCCCACACTAGTTGTTGCTGATTCACCAAAAAAGGGAACAATCAATACGAAGCGATTAAAGCTTTTCTGAGAGCCACGGTGGTTGGGCTGTCCTTCTCTGCTCGTCTTTTGGCACCGATCAAACAGTCTTGTCTTTTTATTGTACATGGATGTGTGTGTGTGTGTCTTAGATAAAGTATTTGCATTTGTGTCCATCTCAGTAAGTGTGTTTCTGAGTGGATTAGGTTTGGACCAAGATGGGTTATTTTTTAAAGCTAATCGCTTATACAAATGGTGGACAGTCAACAACAATAGATTCACAAAACATACTGCTTCTCCTGGTTGCCCTGGAAACACAACAACATTATACATTATGGAAACACAGTTGCATTGGTAATCCATTGTTTGTTAAGTTAGCTGCAGTAATGAACTATGTGAGTTGGCTGTGAACTCTGAGAGTCTCAGATTGAATTTTTAATGTTGCTATTCAATTTGAATAATAAAATGCCAGACCTGGAAACTGCCTGAAATATGCATTTGATGTACCTGGTTTTATGGTAACTCAGCAGATTCAGCAGAGATTTTTTGGCTTAGTTTTTTTTTTTTTGCAATAAGGTTTTTCATGGGAACAACAGTTTATTCTTAGCACAGTGTCTTAGCTTGTTGCATAGCAACCTCATGGTGACGATGCGATTCACCAGCTAATGGCTGTTGTTAGCTGAGAAGCCCCTCATGTAACTCTTTATAAAACCACAAATTGTCTTGTTACACTTATTATAGGTTTGTGTACACATACAATTCACATAATTCCAGGCCCAAATCTAATTTTCCTTCTTTTTTGTTTGTTCTCTGAAGTTCGTACATGTTGTCCCTTAAAGGATCTGGGAATATTGATGAGCTGTCCAGGGAGTGCTAAAACTCAATTTCTGAGATTTAAGTTAAGTGAGGTTAGGTTTGTTTTAGATCACAATACTACCTTTCTTCTTTTCTTTACCTTTTTCATTCTCATTTTCTTTAAGGACCTATCTCATTTTATGGTTTATCAATTAATGTGTACCAGCAAAAGTATGCCTCTGTACCAAGTGTAATACAGAGTATTACATATGTCTTTACCTCATTTTGGTATGCTAATATACATATGTTATATTTCTCAAAAATCAATAAATAAACAATATAAAAAAGACCAATAATGCGCTGACATGACAGTGGCGTCAGTCTCCTTATCTAACTCTTGGCAAAGAGTAAATAAGCATAGTTCCAGAAACAGATATAACCTCATCAAAAATCCTTTTGGGGTTAAGTGCTTCTTGTAGAAAATGCTGTTTTATCGACCGGTCATGCAATAAATAAATAATGAAACAAATTACACTGTAGCCACCATGTGCACAGCAGATAGCATACAATACAAACACAACACAGAAACCAAACTACACAAAAACACACTATCAACCTGATGTATCGATCTAACTGCAGAGTGTGTGTTCAGAAGCAAGAATCGCGGTTCAGAGCTGACAGGGCAGCAGTTTGTGACAAGATAAAGAGTGTGCAATAAGACTGTAAACAAGACATTGATTTACTGCCGAGCGGTATAGATTCCACAAGAAACGATGAGACACATTATTAGCATGTTTATTCAATAAAACCTGCCTGTGTTGTAGCAGTCTGTGCACTAACAAGTCTATGCACCTATCTTATCCGTCTTACTCTGAGGATTTATACGTCCTTGAGGCCACTATTATCTGCGGATAGTTTGGACTTTTTGGGGATGCCTGTCAAGTCCTCTCCTAGCCTTTAGCTTCCCTTTAGCAACCAGCATCCACCCTGTTAGTTTCGCCTGCAGCGAGGTCACCTCCAGCTGCTTTAAGCCAGCTCACATCGCCACTCTTGGGAGGGTTTATACATATGCAGCACCGTCTCTCGCTTTTCACTCCGTCTCCCTCTTTCCCATTCACACGCTCATTTCATCCCGTTCTCCGCCGGGAACTGAGAATGGCACGTTTAAATAGGTTCGGGAGATGAAGAGAGTGACTGCGCAGCTTGGGCCTGTCTGTCCTTGCAATCGCAGACATTATTCATGCTTTCCTAACTGGCAGATAGAGAGCGAGGGAAACTCTGAAAGACAGCTTGGCCATGAGAGAGAGACGCACACCTGATGCTCAATAGATGCAGAGAAAGCACAGAAAGGAAGGAGGAAATTCACACTATTCTGGTTTTAATTTGATTGACAAGCATTGCAGTGCTGTTTTATTTATTTATCTATTTGAAAGGGACAATGCGAATTAACATAGTACAACCTCTGCCTGTTACAAACAAGCTGTAGTCGCTGATGTTTCACATATTGAGATTATAGCTTTTGCTAGTTTCCAACTCGTGTCCCTAGTTAGCTTTTAGTTAAGACAAAGAAGAAAAAAAGAGAAGATAGTGTGCATACAATAACAGTTATGGTAATAAGAGGACAGAAAGGTATGAAGATTTCATAGAAATACAACACACAGCAAAAATATTTAAAAAATAATAAAGACACAAATATCAATGTTACATACAGTTACAACACTCTACTAAAAGACATTAAAATAGTTAAAAATGCTCACATCTCTGATTTTGCTTCAGCCAATCTTAAACACTTCAGTTAAAAATCTTAATATCTTTCTTTGTTCTGTCTCAGTCCATCAGATTAATCTTTGAGCCTCAGCTCATGCTTCCTTTTCCACAGTTTTTAACTGTTTTTTTCAGTCGTTTTCAGCTGTATTATGTTATGTTTTCAGTTGTGGTATGTTAGAATTCACTTCACTGAATTAGGTCATTGTTTTATTTAAATTGAAAACGTCATCTAAAATTCAAAGGCAACAATAAGTTTTATAGAAAGAAAAATAAAAAATAGTTTTTCTGCTTTTTTGCTGCAACAAAGTTATTTAGTGTACCATGAGGAGCTAAAGCACAACATAAGAGAATAAAAATAAACTTCAGGGCTTACTTTAATTTGATAAAACATTCACTGACTGTCAAACTGACTGATTCTCAAAGGGATGGAAATGGATAAATAGTAAATTATGCAGCTTAGAGAAAGCAGGCGACACATTAAACTTGTCCATATGCGTTTTTTAGGTTTATTGTTTAATTGCCATTTTAATTTTCTGAACCTGGGACTGTATATATCAGAATTGGACAATAATTTGATATAAAGAAGCAAGATCTTTACAATTACAAAAAATCTGTGCTACAGTTAATTGGCACAGGATTGCCAGGATTGTTTGGTTGAAATGAATGACTATAACAGTCACATACGTCAGACCATCACCACGCATCACCTATCAACTCTAAATAAAAGCACCAACAGTCTGACCCCAGATACTGTGAGATTTTAGTCAATTGTTGTGACAGCCACCAATATGTCAATATATTGAAAACACTGTAATTAGATGCACTTTATCTTGTCATTTTTCATTCGGAAAGAGAGTGCTTACTTGGCAAAGACTCAGTCACATCGTCTTTTATTTTTTGGCAAGCAGTTGGACTTCTAATCTTTCAAATGTGTCACACAGTCAGACCCTTTATTCTAAATTTCAATCTGCACCCATTTTCTCCTCGCACTGACGTTTGCATCTCAACTGAAAAGACACATTTACGACTGCAGAGAGTGTTGCAGGTTGCTGTTGCGTCAAGGATGACAGTGTGATGAATTAATACACTGTGAATGCCATGTCAAAACTCACTGCCTCTTTCAACAATCCAAGCAAACAAAAGGAGGAAATGAAAGGGAAAAAATCTATTGTCGCTGACCCATCTTTGTATGAAAGCAAATGTGCCCAAGAGGCAACAGCGTGAAAAAAGGTTAACTGTGTAATCACTCCACTTTATTATCCCTCTGTCTCCTACTTATTTTATTGTTAAAATATGAATACACAGTGAGGTACAACAGGCTATCTTTTATCCACTGACCACTTACATCATGATGCATTTGAGTGCAAGAGCACCAGCACTTCCATTTTAATCCAAGCAAAATAAAACCTTAATCTAGTACAAACACGAGTAGCCGACTAATCAGTTGATTGTCAGAAGATTACAGTTTTAATTATCCATTAATTGTCAGTCATTTTCCAGACAAAAAAGCCAAAAATGTCACAATTCCACATTCTCAGTTTGCTTTTATGCCATTTTTTAATATCATTATGAGTTGATTATCTTTGGGTTTAGGGGTTTCTGGGTTTTCATTTTTTTGTTTTTTTCTTTAAATTAAAAATGTCCCTTGTCAATCCATTTCTGTTTTGCTTTTCATTGATTAATAGTCTATAGAATTTTAATTCACATGTATTATTTATGTGTCTACTTAATTGCATTAAATTTATGTATAATATTTTATCCTAACACTATCCACACAGTGTTTGCGGCTGCAAAATCCCTTGTAGCTCCTAAGTTGTGCTGCACACTGAGCTCCCACCTGCATGAAATGTGCTGTACAAATACAGTTTATGCTGCTTTGCTCAGTCTTGTTGTAATCAGCTGTGGTTTTTTGCACTACAGTAGTATTTTTTTAGCTTGAAATTCATGCAAAGTTGGAGGTTAAAATCGATCTTTGTGTGTTAGATGGCTGTCTTGTTTGTCCTGGTGCCAAAGTGAAATGCAGAGGAATCTTTGGGCTGTTGGCCATACTGTACTGTGGCCACACTGTTCTGAATAACCCATGGCTCCTGGCTGTTATTTTCTCCCCTGCGCTTGGTTTCTTTAAACATTGATTTTACGCTCCAGGAGCTTTGTGCACGCTGAAAATATGTTGTCCAAAATATGCCCTCTTTGACTTTCCCCTCTGAGCGCATTTGAGTCAGAGATTCTGAGCTGCGTGTATGTAGTAGAAAGCAAAACTTAGGCTTGGCTGTTGATTGAAAACTCATCCTGCTCTGGGCTACTGCGAGATCAGCATTCAGGCCTAAAAATCTATTGAATTTTAAAAAACTCATATCTCTGCGTTTTTTATGCTGGGGAAGTGTGCATTTGCAGCCAGTGACGAGGAGAGTGGAGAATTTAGAGCACACACTTTACCCGTAAGTTCTCATTGCCCCAGGGCAGCAGAACCACGCTGTGCTGCTTTTTAACCACGGGGAGTTACGAAAGGCACCCGGCAGCCGTCTGGCATCACACCATCCTCATCTCCTCCGTGAGTCTCTGAAGAATTGCTGTTAGTCACCACAAGGCATGCAGTAATTAGACAGAGGTCAAGGGAGTGTATGGCCTCTCTCTCCCACATGCCCCGATGCAACATCCTTTAAAAAGTGGGACAGCAAGTTGTACCTGACTTCCTCCAAAAATTAACAAAAGCGCCCTCCCTTCGCTCCTGCCCTGCTGTTTGCACTGTGCCTTCATTAATATCCCTTTCTCTAACTCCCCGCCCCATTCTCTCATTTTACTCTCTTGTTTGATAATTTTCTTTCAGTGTTAAGACAGTGGGGAAAAAAAGACTTAAATGAAATGAGGAGAATGAAAAGAAAATTGAAGGCATAATCATCCTCTCTCTGTTCTCTCTCGCTCCCTGAGTCGAGGCTTCCTCCTTGGGGCATAAATATGGGATTTGTGCCTTTTAGTCTTTTCACTGCAACTACATTGAAAGGTCACTGTTTACAAGTCTCCTGTTGCTCGTCTAGAATTAATCCGACCTAACACTCACATTCATGCACACAGTAAAAAATGAGTGTGTGCACTGGGCACAGAAGTTGCTGTAGTTCATGCACTGAATAAGAAGTCTTTTGCATTATCTCAGTTCGCTCAATTTCTTGTGTCCCTTGGGTCAACTACCTTTGCATACACCATATACTTTCTTTAGTTTGGACTGTCTTGCCTTTGTTCAGGGTGGTACATGAGTTTGTTTCTGTTCTCTAATAGGAATACTAATGCCTGAAATGACCATTTGTACATCAGTTACTCACCTCATGTTACGTTGACTTTGTGAAGAAAACTTGATGTTTCTTGCTTTCCTCTTGAGCGAGGAATCCAAAAATGGAGAACAATTTGAAGATTTGAACTCAGATGGATCCACATTTTACAACATTAAAACTACATTAAAACATTCATTTAAAAACTCTCACACAACTCAAGCAGTATAATCCAAGTCTCATTTATCCAGTCATATCCTCAGTGCTTCTCATTGACAAAAACAATAGTTTTACCACACTAAACGTAGTTAAGCATAACACAAACTACTCATTAAGGCAGTAAACCAGCAGCTCCCATGTTCAGGGAGGTAAAATACTGTAATGTTAGTGGAGTCTGGCTTTGAAGAGAGCATAGATAAGTTGCACTCTCAGTACCATTTCACATTGTAAGGGTTTAGCAATAACACTTGTTTAGAAAGTACTATCCATACAACTGGATAAGTGAGACTTGGATTACACTGCACAAGTTATGTGAAAGTTGTTTTGACAGAATTTAGCTTTGTGGACCTCGATGAATTCAATTCATCAAGAATTTTCTCAATTTTTGGATTCATCCATTACTGTGTAGGAGTATGAGAAAGCAATGTTTTTTTTCTTCACAAATTTAACATAATTCAGGATGAGTAATTGATACACAAATCATCATTTCAGGGGATGATGTGTTCCTTAAATAGTCTGTCAGTCAGTACTCTATGCAGCATGGCATATTGGAGTTATCTGACTTGTTTAATTTTGATAGACTTTTCAGTATGTGCTCTGGTCTGCATCTTTCTGTTTGCACTCAAAAAGTGAGTCTGACTGCTGTGATGGACTTTAATGCTGCTCAGTCGAGACGCTGGCTTTTCTGAGCTCGTTAAAATGTCCAGTAGCCCCTGGCTTCAGTCCAGTGGCCCAGACCAGTGCCTCTATTAGCCGCTCCTTCAGTCCACAGACTGACTACTATATGAGCCTCCCCTGGTCCCGGTGGCAGACTGTATGGGTTAAGCCCGGCCAGGCCTTCCTTCCAGCCATTATGATGAGTGATGGGTCTCTATTATTCTAACTTGAAAGGACCCATTGTTATTCTGATTAGACGTGGCAAATGAGGGCTGCATTGCTAAGCTTCCTTTCTATCGCTCCACTCACTTTGCTCTGTTGCGTTCCTACCTTCTCTCACTTCGCCTCTCTTCCTGTGCCAGTGGGCATTGTGGGTGTAGTCATCCGGTCCCTGCAAACACCCAGACCTCATGCTGAGAGGAATTGTATGGTGTGTGTATGGTGTTTTTTCTGTATCTGTGACTGAGTGCTGCAGGAAAAGCCTTGGCGCCGAGTTGGTCCCAATTGGGAGTGTGATGCCAGGCACGGCTTTACCACCCTCGAAAAGATGCACTGCTAAATAAAAACAAAGCCGCACTAGCTGTGTGAACGTAAAGAGAAGAAGTTTTGCCTTTCCTCTGTATGGGAAACTCTGAATCGACTGGCACCTTGTGCTTGTGGGAGAGATGGGATGGGCCATGGGTCACATTGCTCAATCTATATGTGTGCGTGTGCCATCAAATGACAGTCACATATGTCAAATTCTACTTTTAACCCGTGACAAAAGTGCTTAAATACCAAGGCCACATGTGCAAATGTTTTCTATGCATTTTGCCTTTTCATCCACATGCAAACTGTGTTTTAGGTCCCTGAAAATGGACTTTTTGTAAAAATCCTTTGAGTAAGTAGATGTTCTGAAACTGTTTAGAGTGCTGATGTGTCGACAGGGAAAAGTGAGTATTTGGCTTGTAGCATCAGAGTGAGCACCATTATTCCCAGTGTGAGGCGCCATAAATAAGGGGACATTTCTTGCAATGTTTGATATGGCCAAAATAGAGCTGTTTTAACAAGGGGTGTAACAACCCATTGATCTGCATTGATATATCGATTGAATGACAACATTGATGCAAAGTGTAAACGCTGATCCATATCACCCTCTTTCAGATGCACCTATACTATGAAATTCTGTGTCACTGTCACACAGCGTCAGGCACAAGATGGCAAGCAGCCAGGAGAAAGATGATGATGATCACGCTTTTTACTCAGAAATAAATCATCAGTGTGGAAATGTTTTGTTTTTGGAGAAACTCAGGGTTAACAGACAGAGCACATGTCAAATGTTAAAAAAAGCCTTACTCAGGAAACACGACATACAAGCTGGACATCTCACTTTGCGAACGTCTTGATAACTTTACATTAGCTGCTCTGTTTAAAAAATGTTTGACCGACCAGACCTCCAGCTGATAGTGATTGTAGTGAGTTTAATTCTCTGTTGGAGCTCAGCATCACTTTACGGTTTAACAACTCTCTGTTCAGCTTGGACACAAGATTATAGCCTTTGATGTTTTTCCACATCCTTTACAGCCATTAACTTTTGGCCCTGGATGAATCATTAATGACTCTATCACTTTCAAAGACATTCAGAATGAAAAATCTGCTGTATGTAATCCATATGACCAACAACGCAGTGTTGCTGGCCTTCCAAGACTTCCACTTCCTCCAGATTGTCAGAACCATTTTGGCCTTCTCTGTTACACCTACCTGTATTTACCTGACTGGTACACACTGAATGTGCCCTCTTCAGTTAAGTCGCACAAAGACCGTCTGTGCAGAAAGCCATTGAGACATTTCTAAACGCTCTCCACTGAATGCTCTCCATGAGCGCCGGAGGATGAATACAGGTCCCGGCCTCTTGTCATCACGCATTACAGTTGTTGATGCTGCACCGTGCACCTTTTACAGTTACACAGAGGGAGATGTGGTGTGTTCACCACATGTGTGCAGGTCTGTATGCATAAAGAGCAAATGCACGGAGGAGTTTTTCTGTCTGCCTGTGGGATTTTGTATTCAAGGAAAGAAAGGCGCATAAAATAATTTGCACACTGCATGCTTTGCCTGGGCATACTCGCAGCCAGTCTTACAGTTTTACAACATGTTATTGGTATGCCAAGGATGCTCTGTGTGCTTTTTGGTACTCATTTCCCTGCTTCAGCATCCAAATCCTCTCATCTTACAACTGTGGTGCCCTTATCAACATGCCAACAGTGTAAGTTAATCCTCGTGCAAATAAACACAAACACTCTTTCTCTCTCTACCCCACTTATTCGCAGCCCCCCCCCCCCCTCAATTCACTTTAGCAAACAAGCTTCCTTCCAGTGGTGTGTATAAAGTAGCGGTGAGAGTACAAACTTGGCTCATGGAGTCTACGGCTCTTGCCCGTGGTACTAATGAGGTCAAACAGATATACACAGTTCCCTGAACATCTCTGTCCAAGACATTCCAGCGCAGCCACCGTGCAGCCCGGAGGCATTTCTGCTTGTTGTATCCACTGAGGTTCGGCAGATTATCACCGCAGCTCGGCCTAAGGCATGTTGAGATTTGTGTCTTAACAATTTTAGGAAAGACGAGAATTTAGTGTTGTTTCATAAGTTTTCAGAGCCTCCTACTCCAACACCCACAGGGTGGAGAAATGGCCACTTTATGCACGTAAAAGTCCTTTTTCAAGAACTGTACTAAACTGTTTATAGCCAGGGGATGTTTACCGCCAAACTCTGCAGCTCTCAGTCATTCATGGTTTTTTGTATGGGCTTAAAAATGTGGGGTTGTTTTTTTATTTTAGATAATGATTTTTATTTGGTCCACACACTAACCATTTGTTGAGTTTGACAGAAAATAAGAGGCTTAATAATACTATGCAGAAACTGTAATCTTGGTTAAATATTATTTATTCAGATTTGTTGCATCTCTTTGATTTTGGTCTTGCTGCTTAATGAGATGCTTTTTAGAAGAATTTAGATGTTAGCAGGCTTCATATCAAAAAGAAACAATGTCTTTAAACTACTTGAGTGCATTCAATTAATCAATAATCACACATCCACTCTATACAAGCTTTTATGCAAGAGGAGTGGAGAATATTCATTAGTAGGTGTGGGGTACACCCAGGACAGGTCACCAGGCTATTAACCCTTTGAAAGTGGATGGACATCATTTTTTCTTGTGCTGCATTCAGACACCTTTCACGAGTACTTAAATCATTGAAACTGGAGCAAAAGAGTTTAATGTTCTTCAGAAACATGGAAAAAGGCAATGAGCAAATGGAAAGAAATTGCTTCAGGTGTACCTAATTTTCAGAACTGGCTTCAGTGCACAGTGCGGTGCTTCCTCCTCCTCTGTGAGCCCAGAGCTTTCAACAGGTACTGAAATTTTGCGCGGATTGATTGGTTGCTATTTATTTTTCCCCCTGATTTTGGATAATATTCCTGCTGGAACATGTCCAGCTCTGTTTAGAAGCTGGTTTTGTTTTTTGTTTTTTGACTGTAGAAAATGCTATGTCATTCCCCAGCTGCAATTACGGTGCAGAGACGCTCAGATACGTATAATCAGAAATACTGATCAATCAGAGCAGATTTGGGTTTTTTTTTGAGAGGGGGGCAGGGGGTTAAAGAGAAAGGCGTGTTGTAGACAGATGGTGATTACACATGTTCCAGCACTGACAGTTTGAGGAAAATAAAAAAAATTTTGATCATTAAAACATGTAAGCATGTTCTAGACGAAACCCAAAATACAAGTAAGAACCCAAAAATGAGCTTAAGCAGTCACCTTTAAGTCACATGAAACCGCATGAGCCAGCTTCATTAAAACTGGTAATAAAAAAAATGAAAAAACAGACCTTAGATTATTTGTTGCATACTGTACTCAAAGGAGGTGGACAATCAACCTGCATGCTCAAAGGAAATCAAGTTCCCTGCAGCCTGTTTTTTTTAATTTTTTTGTGATTGTGATCCAGTGACCTCACACGTTCACAAAGCTTCAGGCAGCTGGTCACCCTCGTCACCATATTTGTCCACTGTTAGCTGTTGTCCTCTTTGCCATAACTTCTCAGCACAAACTTTCCATGACGGAAGACTGTGAAGCATTTCTGATGAAGGTCAGGTCAACAGTTTGTGACAATGCTGTAAACTTTGCTCTGATTGGAAAACATCTGAGCATTCACTGTTTAAATAAGTCATCACTGCTGCTTTTTGCTCAGTGACACCTTAGCATGAGCTACATTACAAAACGAGTCCAGAGGAGTGTCTTGTCCCCTCCTCCCTCCTCTCTGGAGTTAAAGGGAGTCACAGCCACTGGAATGTAAAGAATGCAGCTGTAGCAAAAACAATGGAAAGTAAGCACTTATGACAGATGTGCAACCTCATCTAAGCTTCAGAGCAAACCGTTCAGGCAGTATATTGTTTCTCTTTCCTTTTCCAAAGAGCAGGACTGAGAGGAATTTACGTGACGGCAGCAGTGCAACGAGCGCCTGCAGCACAGATATCTCGAGGTTAAACGACAATTACTCTGCAACCTCTTTGAACACAACCTCTGTTCTCAGAAATAAGCAGAATTTTTCTTTCAGGTTTTAATACATTTTTTTTTTTTGCTGTTTTAAGTCTTCCAGTAATGAATCTCTAAAATCAGGTCTTTGAGCCAGGAGTTAATGATGAGTCATTTTTTAACAGACTGTTGAGATTTAATGAGGTGTAACAGATTGCACAGTGAATGAAAGTTCCCTTTTTTAATTTAAACAGTTGTGTCTTCCATATTAATAACTTGACCCAGAACATTACAGTATTTCTTGCCTCTGTGAGGGCTGGTGTATCTTGCGAGTGACCGCCCTGTGTGTTAAAGGAATAGTTCACCCAAAAATGAAAATTCTGTCATTATGTACTCACTTAAATACCGATGGAAAGTCAAGTGAAGTTTTTATTGTCAAAAACAATGCTGGAGGTTCACGGGGAAAATGCATTGCACTCATCTCCCTAATGACTGAAGCAAATGGTGATCAGGATTCAAATATTAAAGAAATACATAATAAGACCAAAAAATACCTCAATACTGCTCGTCCAAAGTAATCCAAGTGTTCTGAAGTTGTTTTAAAAAATGTCACTGGTGCCATATTTTTTAGCTTTGTTGTAGCCTGTAGTGTTTAGCTCTGAGTTTGGGAGCCACGTTCATGTATGAGCGCTCACGCAAGGCCAACGAGACCTCACAGTATCAACACGCCAGTGTTTATATGCCACCCAGAAGCCTCCCCAACACACAAGTATTTCAACCTGTTTCATTTTATTTTATGTTTTAACTGTTTTTTGAAGATTTCTTTCCCCTTCTTTTACCAATTTCTTACACATTTTTGGGTCATTTCTGCTTTTATTGCTCATTGCATTCTTCCCATGTTTTTTGAAATTAAATATACTGTATACCTTCTTTGTTATTCTCTTTCTAAAATGCAGTGTTTCTGCTCTCAGTTACATTCCTTCGGTCCCAGCTTGCCACCAAAATCCCTTCACATTGTTCACAAGTCCTTGCAAACTAAGAGAAAAACACACTCAGCATTTATCTTGCATGGTGTCGAAAGTTACTGATTCAAGTCTGGGTGCTGACGGGCGATCAGGTGGACACATGGGATCGGGCTTGCGGCTGACTGATTAGCTCTCTTCTGGCCCAGATGGCCTCACCAGGGAAACACAGTAGCAAGAAGCCCTGGGACCAACAATGATCCATTCTGTCTCTAGTCCCCCCCCAGATGGGCAGATTAATCACCAGCGGGACAAGAGACAACTACAGGCCGTAAACTCATTAATAAGCGCTCAGCAGCCGGGATAAACTGTGAGCAACAAAACCTTAGTCACCATATTTATCTTTGCCCCTCTTTTGTTTCCTAATTTGTACATTTCTTTTCTACTCTTCCATTGTTTACTTTGTTCCCTGAAAGAAACATTCAAGAATGATTGCATTGATTCAGGATGAGCAGTTGGTGTCTTGGGAGCGACTGAGTCAAAATCAAAATTTGCTCACTCACCTTATCTCCCTGCTTGTTCTCTGTGCTGTGACCTCCCTATCTCCCATTTTCACCCAGGAGAGAAACAATGAGACGGTCTCCGGGAGGAAATCTGTGTGAGCAGGAGGGTTTGTTTTGCTGGTTTTTACTCAGGATGCAGCACATAAGCCATTCATTCCCCATCTTGCATTTTCTTATTGGCTTAAAGCAATTAAAATGTCTTTGCAGCAGGGGCAGCTCTCCCCAATTCAAGTTTGAGAGAATAGAGACAAAGCACTGTGTCTTACTGTCTGCTTGTAAATAAGGAGACTTACCTACAGAGTAACAGTTTGAAGGCGCTGCACTGAATGCAGAATGCTGCTGCCAAGGGAAAGCAAAAATACTCTTAATTTCCTTTCAGAGCTGCTTAGTACTCATCTTTATATCAGTTTAAGCTGTGAAAGGCTACATGAGCTCCTAGTTTAGCCTAAATACTTTTTAATAGATCTTCTTAATATATGAAGGATGCAATATAATTTTTCTCCGTCAATTTTCATCTTTGGTTTTGCTGATGATGATTGAACATGCCGTCCTCTCTGAAAAAGGTGCCCTGGCATATGGTTTCCATTACATTATTAATATTTTTTGCGCTCATTAAATCAGTGAGTGACACAAAGTGTCATGGCCTTCGGATTGGATATTTTAATCTTTGAACAGAAGAGACTGTTCCCGTCAAAATGAATACACGTCACAGTGGGATGAAGGCAATCTGTCACAATGTGTTTGTATTTATAGGCGCTTGCCATTCCTGCGGAGGGTTGCACCAAATAAAACTACACAAAAAATGCACCTTTAAGTTTTGAAAATGATGATGATGGTGTGGTGTTTGGTTGGGTATACTGTAACAGACAGTTACTTTGAAATAATCTTTCATTAGCGCCGGTTACATGAAAAATATTTCAGATATATATATTATCAGATTGATATACTTATACTTAACTGTTTACATTGCTAGTACATAAAGTGATCTGATAAGATGTGCGATTTTTTTTTTTTTTTTACTTAAACAAAGTGCTTTCATCCTCTTTGAATCATCTAATCACCTGAAATGAAAAAGTTGAATTTCTTTTTTTTCCCCTAATTTTATTAGGATAATTGAATTCATTCAATACAAAAAGTAAAGACAGAATCAAACTTTTATTTACAGTTACTTGCAGCTCAAAAACTCTAATGGGGATATACAGTTAAAAAGAGCTGAAATCGCACCTGATTGAAAAAATCCTCTTTCGCCATTGAGGTCTTTACATGTGGCATTTTGATTTAGATTTGACGATTACTTAATTAGTGAAGTATTAGGCTCCATGTAAACACACCTGCTTTCAAGAAATCATGTAATGTAATGTACATGTAATCATGTACCAGTACACTGTACACAACGCACTTATACTCTGATATGTTACCAGTTCAGGCAGTTTTCTGTAGCTTTATACCAAATTGTGACAAAACAGTATCAGCGATAAGAGATTTAATATTTGGAAGTCCAGTTTTCTCTTGACAGGACAATCCAGGAGACGGTTTGTTTTTCATTTCAGAGTTTCAAATCTTTTTTTTCGAGTTTCCTGCCAGTGTCCACACCAGTCACCAGAATTTTATCTGGGCAAATACATACCTGTCAGGTTCCTAGTTTTGCCTGCGAGAGTCTGTGTTAGCTGACTGCAGCTGGGGAAATGAGAAAAATCTCACAGATTGTCACACAGTCAAGAAAAATTAAAAGTGTGTGTTATAATCCAAGTTCAGTGATAAAAAGGTGATTCACTGCAGAGTGCTCTCAGGTTCTGTTCACCTGACAGCGCTGCGGGGAGAGGTAATTATCACACTGACAAGAAGTGGAGGGAACAGCACTGTCCTGTCCGCTCTGGTGCAGGTTGTTATGGCTGACCTCCAAAGCACGCTGCATGAGCCTTGTTGGTTTCATGGTGCTTCAAGTTCAACTTTGAGCTTAAATTTCTTTCTTGATATAACTTAAGAGAGTTAATTACCATTTTTTCAAAAGACGAGACAGCTTTATTTTTTTTCAACCTTGAAGTTTGGAGGGGGAGGATTCTCCAGTTATGCTGATTTCTGCAGGTTTCCTTGGAGAAATCGCCCTTCTTCATTGCAGTTAATGTGACAGGTATGCAAATAAAGCAAATGTTTGGGGTCTCGATTAAGGAGAATGAGATCCTCCTCTCTGTTGCAGCCACTTTTTTGTGATTAAGGCTGATGAGGCAGGTCTGTTTTAGATTAAAGGAATACTTCACCTGCAAAATGACCATTTGTGTGTCAGTTACTCATAGTGTGTAATGAATTTGTTAAGAAAACTTTGTTTTTTTTCTGCATGCCTCCACAATAAATGGTTTAACGACAACTAAACTATAGCCCATGCGCTATAATTCCTCTCTCTCTCTCCCCCTTTCACTCTTAAGATGATAAATAATTATCAGTGATATGGATTTAATGACTAAATGTATAAATACAAATAACAGAACAGCTAGAACAATCTAATAAGTTTAGAGAATACATCATTTTATTGTAATGCAGCCTTTAAAACCAAGAAAAAACAACACCAGAATCTAAGATCATATCTAGTCTCACATCACGATATTGATATAATATCGATGTATTGCCCAGCCCTGGTGAACGTGGTAAACACTATACCTGCTAAGCACTGCTGTGCCTCTGTAAAGCCCCACAGAGCCACTATCATGGCTGTAGAGTCTTGTTTTCACCTTTTATTTATCCGAGGAATGTCAGATGAGCTTGCTGCCTTTTTTCATCAAACCCCAGTTTCACATTTACACCTGGGAGCTGGCCAGTGTGGCCATGCACTCGCGCTGCTGGCCTTTGGAACTGAAATTTGGGTTTGGATTCAATCAAGTGGAGGTGCTGTTCTCAGCAGATCTGATTTGGAGAAAAGTAGTGCATTCCAAATTTCATCTGACACACAAAGAGGCAGGCGGGCGGGCTGGCGGGTGGGCCGCGGCTTTGAAGAAAGTTAAAATGGAGGTAGACGTTTCTCAGAAGCTCGCAGAAAAGAGTAAAGTTTTCTGAATAATGTCGAATGGTTGCAGGCTGTTATCTTTTCATGAATACTGCATTTTGTAACCTTTGCTGTGGCTACTTTTGTGCTGGATTGAAGGAAGGTCACACTCCTGAAAGACGTCTTTGTGTGGACAGAGAACACATATAGTTACAAACACTTCTAGTTCTTGATTTTAAACACTAAACTGTTCGTTATGCACAATAAAAGTCACGAGTTAGGGGAATTTGATCCAGTCTCTGACTAAAAGAAACATTTTTATCTTTGTTTTGTGATATTTCTGTTGGCTAAAGATTTCAAGGTCTGTGCTTGTGCATTTTTGGTAATGTGAAAACTTCTTTCCAAGGTCAGCACAGTGTTTCACAGAGCAGTGATACATATCCATTTTGCTGCTCATCAGTTCACAACACCAAGCAAATCTGTTGGGAGCTAGCTAGAGGGTTTGCGTATTCTGCGATTACTGCTAGTAACGTCATGTCGGTGAATAAAAAGCTCAATTTTGAGCAAACTCCTTTCGCATTGTTAGTTATGTTAGCACTGTTAGCAATGTTAGCATGGCTAGTGGTACCAACATAGTTAACAACAGCTGTCTATAAGCATAGCCAACAGAACATAAAATACAAAAACAAAACATTCGAATTGCACCACCAATAAACGGATAGCGCTTGAGAATGTGGCCCACTGAGTCACTGAAACACCAGGCTACAAGGAGAGGCCTCTTGTATTTCATGCCATTTCACATTAACCAGTTAGTTACCAGTCAGTGGGTGTGGGGCTTTTATAAGGGAAATTAACCGAAACTGACATTGCTAGTACATACAGGGTAGTGTTTAACACATAATGAGAGCGTAAGTGCAGCCGCATATGACTTTTTTTTTTCTTGCATGTGCACCTTTCTGCCATTCTGTGTCCCCTCTTTAAATTTAGAGGTCCATGAATGCAGCAAAAGGCAAGCTCTCCATGAATTTTTTTATTCCTTAGCAGCAGTTTGTCACGTCAGGGGTGGATAATTGATCTGTTGATCTGTTTCAGAGCTGATCAGATCAAAAAGAACGGTTAAATTTCACTTTGAATGTGTCTGCTGCTCCGTCTGTGCCCAGAGTACGCAGTATGCTCTAACAGTGTGATGCAGTGAATAGATGAAGGGTGTATATATTCCAGCAGCACTCTTTATGAATATTCCAGCTCCGAAAATAAAAAATCTGTTTGTGGCGGCAGATGTTTTAATCGTGACAGGCTGCCACAAATAAATGAATGTGTGGGAAACCCTGCTGAGATAACCAAGTACACGAGAAATTTATATTTGTTTGTTTTTTTCATTGAGAGGATCAAGAGTTTATATCATAACATATGGAAACTACTCATGTTTCAGCATCTGTAAAAATGTTTTTGTCTCACCAAACAGCTGGCACTGTTACTGTTACTGCTTCTGGCCCTTGTCATAGCATGGCAAATCGCTTAAACTGCTGCAGAAACAGATGAATGTTACACACACTTATATAGAAGACATGCAGACTATGCAAACTCACACCAACCCATTCATATTCTCAACATCAGCTTGACCACCTCTTGACATCACTGGACACCAGTTTGTCTCAGTCTGTAGGTCTTTTCCCTTTCACTCAGTTAGGAGGTAAAAGACCGTCACATATACACTAGAAGGATTACAGATCATAACCTAAGAAGAAGATCTCCCTTTTCTCCATTTTTTCCCTTTCACATTGCTGAAAAGAATACATACGCTGGATGTGACTTCTCTGTGAGCCTTTCACTCATCCCTCCATCTGCTCTGAAAGCATTAGCTCTGCATCATGAAAAGCAACCCACTTTAAAAAAAAAAAATCATTTCAGCTGTGAAGAAATCTGTGTTGTAAACCAATCAGACTCCCAGTGATAGTGCTTGTGCTTCAAAGTCTACACGCATCACCTTTTTAAACCAAAAGAAATGTATTTTCTTAAAAATCCTGTTTGAAGCTCTTTGTCTCGGATGTTAAAACACATATAAAGACAAGAAATTATGTGTAGAAAAAAAAATCTGCTCTACTCACAATCTGTATTCAAATTTTGTACAAAGCTGCTCAACATTCATTTTACATCCGTACCCCCCAAAGCTCTGTCATCTGGTGTGCTGCACGCTGTGACATGCACACAAACACACATATCTGTTAAATAACTGCTTTCAGTGGTAATGTTTTGTTGCCAACAAAACACTTCAATATTTGCTTTGCGCTCTAACCGTAACAGCTCCCTTGAGACCCCCCGAGGCGTCGGAATCTAAATGTATAATGTCTCACTGATGCTGCTGCCTCTTGCATACAGCATGGTCAGCCATCTCCCTTCATTTCCATAATCGGCAGGCTTTGTGTGTCAGCATGTTTGTACATATATCATCACATCATCTGCCGGAGCTGTGGGGGTAAGAAGTGATTCGAGGCTCTCATCGCATCTTGACTCCATAAGTAGTTCCCTGCAGAGTTGGGATGAGGTGCCACTCAAATATCTCTCTTGTGCACAATGTGTGTGTTTATTCTAGTGTGTTTATGTGTGAGTGTGTGTGTGTGATGGATGCCAACATGCTCCAGATGTTACCATTTGCATGGTTGCTAATGGACTGTTATCGCTTGGTGTTTGGGCTGCAAGAGGCTTTTAGCCTGCAATGGTTTATGGAGTGACACAGGCATTTTGTATTTACTTTTACATTTATGGATGGCTCTAAAATACAGCAGGCATATGGATATGTAAACATTTGTGTTTGTGTGTGTGCGTGAGGTTTGTTAAAATGAACCAGTTTGGAAGTCTGTGCAAAATAAATCAGAAATAGGGCTTCATTTATAAACAAACACAACCAAAACAAAATCACAATCCCCAAACTAGATTATGGATGAAATTCTTTAAAAGTTCATGAGGCCGTAAAAAACTGATCTATCCACAAGTACATCGGCAAACAGCAAAATACATGCATCAATATGCCAGAGGCACCACCGACCTCACTTTGTCATTGGCAGGTAGAGGGGATGGTGGATGACACCTAGGCTAGGAGGCTGCCAAGCTGCAGACCACTATCAGGACCAACAAATGACCAAACTGATTGGACTGTAGCGAGACATTGGTGGCATTTCCAGCCGCCATTGTGCGGTGAAAGTGCCACAAAGAGAGGCTGTTTCTTAGTGAGACACTGGCGGCGTTCCCAGCTGCGATCATATGGCCATATCTTGTAGCAAGACACTGGTGGCAAGATAGTGCAGATTAAAAATGCCACTTCTGCTCAAACATGTATCAGGTCACACGAGAAAGTGGCACAGTACAACATATTTATCTAAAATAGGTGCTGCTGATGGCTTCATGACATTGCAGTTTGCACCATTAGAATTCCTAAACACAAAAGCGCCACACAATTTGCCCGTTGAAAGCAATAAAAAAGACAGTGAGTGATTTTATTTGCAATGATGTGAGGCCATATATTATTGTTCAAAATGCCAAATTTAGGCAGATGTTCGCCTGGACCCTGGAGCTGAAATACACAAAGAGCAGTTGGCAGTGTTTGGATGAGAAATGCATTCTTGGCAAGAGTCCGAAAGTCTGTCCTGTGTATCTCTGGGCATTTTTAACTACTGCTGGTGAGGCAGGAGACATTTTTTTTGCCAGTTCACAAAGGCCATAATACTATTAATAAAAAATAAAAATGATTTTGGTTTTGCTGATCAGGGAGACCTCAGCCAGACATTTCTACGCTGCTGGAAGTGAGTATGTTTGCTGAATAGATGCTCGGTGCTTTGTCTCGTAGTGGCGCTCCATATTGCTGCTTTTAATAATCGCCACGGTCTCAGAGCATATGATGAGACATTCTGGTTTTGGACTGCCTGCAGGAATAATGAACATGTGAGAGTCTGTCCATCTGTCTGTCCATGCCTACTTTTCTCGCACGCCATGTCCAATTACTCTCTGACTTTTTGTTTCTTTGACTGTTGCCTCGTGTCTTGCCTCTCCTGTGTTTGCATCTCTCTCTTCTTGAGTTGTAATTCTTACCAGAATGTACAGATTTGATTGACAGACTAGAATCAACTCCACTCGAACTCTCTCTCTGCATTGTTTGTGTCATAATAGCAGCTTCTGGCATTTTTTAAACATTTTTATAATGGTTAACTATACACCAACAAAATTACTTTAAAAAAAAAAAAAAAGCTCCAAATCTGATATAACAACTGATAAAATGCTGTGAAACAGTAGTGCAGAAACATCATAATTCTGCTACAAAATTAGTATTTGAGATTTATAGTTTTATGAGATTTGTATTTCATGCAGCAATGGAGAACTTGCACACGAAGAACAAAAGAAATTCAGACTAGAGTTTGAATTATTAAATGCATCTGTTTACATCTTGGGGCTGTACAGACAGTCAAACAATTTGCAAAAGTGCTAGACAGCATAAGTAAAAATACTGAAGTTCATGTTGGACTTTCCTCAGTGCAGTAAAAAAATCCAGAATCTAGTCAGAGTCTTTTTTTTGTGTGCGTGTATTACGTTGTTGCACTATACCTTGTCATTTCTACCAAACCAAAGATTAACATTTACTTATAGTTTCTTTAATGAAAATCTGAATCCCATGGAAAACCAAATACCGACCCAACGCACCAATACTTAAATATTTGGGTCTAGCCCTAGATATTATATTGCAGTAAATGGCAATTTGTGGTTTTATATTAAGATATTTGAGAAGTATTCAACATACTATGATTCAAGAAAATAACTTAGAATAAAAAGTAACTGAAAATATCAACACTTGAGATACTGGAACAATAGGTTTCTGGTCTTTTTTGCTTTTAACTTCTAGTAAACCTTGCACATGTAATGGGTTCCTCTTTATAAACACTATTGAAAGTGAAAGTAAAATAGCCAACCCCAAATTCCCTCTTGTTAACTACATTTGCATTTTTTTCAGTGCTGTCACCTGACCTGCACTCTGTGCACAGGAAAGTTCCCAACATGGTGAAATAAGAAATTACATGCATAGTGCAGAGTCTCTGCAGATGAATACGATGCCACACACTTCTAGTGTGTCATAAGTGATGATTGAGAAGAATTACATCTGTATAAATCTATAGTCTTTTATGAAAACCCAAAGTACATCTTTAAATTTGAAATATATTACCAAAATATTTGCCGATTAATTTCTTGTTGATTGACTTACTTGACCAATTAATTCTGATTAAGTTGTTTTTATTCCCATCTATAGGTTTCCTAATTGTTTTTTCCATCAAATTGACTGTATGTCAAGCTATAAAAGTACATGGGAATGTTAAAAGGTTTGATGGATATTGCTCAGTTATGGGGAAATATTCAAAGTTGTTAATAGATCTTTTTATCTGCAAAACTGATTTTGAATCAGTTTGTGGACCGTGTATCCATAATTACTGCCGTAATAAGCACTGAGTGATCTGAGAGCAACAGATAGTGTGCGTGTTTGTTTTCGTGGGTGTGCTCGTGTCCGTCCAACATCTCCTTCAGACGAGTGCACCAATCTCATCGCCATGGTTACTACCTGGGAGGAGGGAAAGTGGGTGGGGAGGGGTCTCATCATCTTTGTGAGCAATTAATCACCCAGTAGGATGAATCCTGGTCATCTAATTACGGACAAATTAGATGGAAGTAATGCCTGAGAGGGATATGAGGGCTGTGACTGGCTAATATGATTTCTTGGAATCTGTGTTGCAATCTCTGCTTCTTGTGTTTCAATCCAATGAGTACGGCCCAGTGTGCTACAGCTGTGTAAGCCTCAAATGAATATTGTGTATCAAAATGAGAGAAAATTAGAGGAAAAAGCTAGTTTTGAGGAAGAAATCAATTTTTCTCTCCTTTTTTTCCCAGTAGAGAAGTGAGATGATTAAAAGGTACAACCCCAATTCCAAAAAAGTTGAGACACTGCAAAACGTCAATAAAAACAGAATGTAATGATTTGCAAATCTATTTTGACCAGTATTCAGTTTAACACATTGCAAAGAGATAATATTTAATGTTCAATCTGATAAACTGTATTTGTTTTGAAAATATACACTCTTTCTGAATTTGATGCCTGCAGCATGTTCTAAAAAAGTTGACTGGAGCATGTTTACCACTGTATACATAAGCAGCACGTGACGGCAACCTCGCTGATGTGCTGCGGCATGCACGCTTGTGATGTCCCCACCAGCTGCGTTGTTGCTGCGATGCTGCTGCAGAGCTGCCTGCTGTTGTAAATATTGTATTTTCACAATTAAAAGAACATACTTCACTCATTTAGGAAGCCGTGCAAGCTACTGTAACAAGATCCTGCAAATGCTTCATGAAAAAATCGAGTCTCGATTTCTCTAGATCTGCTGCAGCTGAGCAGCAGTTGAGATGTAAGTGAGCAACGTTGCTCATGTACGAAGGATCTACTGCTTTATTTGAACAGTTTTCAGATTATTTTGCCACTGGTGAAAAAGTTGCGAGCCTCCGTGGAACTGTAGCTCTTGAAGTAGCTCGCAAATGAGCAAACCACAGGCCAGAGGCGCTGACGTTGTTGCTGTCTCGAATTAAGGGTGTGTGTGATTATTTGACTAATCACTTAAACATTGCTGCCCTCACGTGTTGGCACCAGTATAACTAGAATAACTAGTCTGTTAAAGTTACTTAAAAAAAAGTGCAACTGCATTTACCCAGTGAAAATGCCGTTGTGATAATTTGTTATGTATCTCAATGAAATGTATTTTCCTAAAGAATACTGTTTCTAATCAATGTTATTTGTTAACTCTAATTTAGTGACTTGTTTTGTAAATAATTATAAGTGCCACACATTATAGTGGTACTGAAAATAAGATTTTGTGATATAAAAAAAAAATAGGACTAATGATTTGAAATAATACTTTTTGGATAATGTTTACATTTATAGATCAAATTTTACACAAGTTTTACTGTTTTCTGAGTGTTTTCCTACTATTAGAGTCGACTGGTGTAGGTGTAGATTTCAGTTTAAATGTCAGATAAATTAGTAATTAGGAACAATTTAAGTTTGCTTATTTCATATCTATAATAAATGCAATAGTGCCTCTTTTTTGAGTTCAAACACCACAGTTTACCAGCATTTACCAACCAGGGTAAAGGACCGTTTTCCACTGTCTCTGCCCTTAGTATGCCCCCTTACAACGACTAGACAGCGACTGTATCTATAAAAGCTGAGACACATTTTAAGAATAACAATGGTATAATTGCTTCAGTGGTTCAGTCTCATGGCAGAACAGCTGAGAGGTGGTTTTGGGCAGTCTGAAATGCCGTGTGCCCACCAAAGTGTCCCAGAAAGGTCACAGCTACTGACACTCTTTTGTATAAGGTGCTTGTTGCGGGTGTTTGGCCGTTACTGGAGCATTAATCATCTGCATTTGTTTTTAGCTTCAGGAATCACGAAATATGGTAAACATTACCTGAGAAAAGAGAATAAAATAACCCCCCCCCCATATTAATCACTTCTTAAACAACTTCCTCCATTTTTCTTACGAATGCATTTTCCTCTATTTAGCTGTTCGGAAAATGCATTTATTCACTCTAACCTTTCTGTGAGCAATGGGAGTAATTCATATTTTATTTTTTTGGTGACATTTCAGAAGTTGGCCCTAAAATATGCTTGACAGTTCGCTGAAATAAGTAGAATAAGTTCAGTTTCCGCCTGCAGGTGCTCTTCTCTGTCTTTCTCTTTCTCACACACACTCATAATCTGTTTCTTTTCTTTTGCTTTTCGTGTTCGCTCATTTCAGCTCATGTTTTAATCTTAGCTTTTGTTAATTCCTTATTGTTGCTCACCTCTGTACATCCTGCCACCCCTCTCTGCCAGTATGGAGGCTTTATTTGGAGTAAAGAAGGAGGCTTGCCTGTTGCCAGCGTTTAATAAGCAAGTTAGTTCGTCAAGGATACTGTCAAAGGCTCTGCTGGTGTAGCAAAGGCACCCGCAATTACAGCAGATCCAGGGCCACAACTTCTCCTGCTGGAGAAAGAGAGAGGGTGTGTGTGTTTGGGATTGTGTCAGTTGTCAATAGATGCGCTGTGCTTTTGTTTGTAGATGTGTGTTTAAGTGTGTGTGTGTGTGTGTGTGTGTGTGTGTGTGTGTGTGTGTGTGTGTGTGTGCATTCAACATGCCAGACACTCTGCTATGCTCATCCCACTATGAAAGCCCTGCAGAAACAGGGCAAGACGCCCACTCTCTCACTAAGAATAGTTTGCAGCTTCAATAATGCGCCATGCATTCAGCGTACAGTTGTTTCTCATCGCAGAGAGGAAACAAAACTGGTTTATGGTTTTGCATCTGGGTCCATTTCTTAATGTTTATGTATTTATTCGTACTGCATTTTGGTCTGCGGTGTGGTTCTGGTCGTTACTTTCTTAGTGGTGAGACATAAAACATACCGTAGACTTTCCTAACCAGAAAGACGACGGCGTTGTTTGTGTGTTCAGACACATGAAACAAGCTGTGTGATATATAATATTACAGTGTCGGATGTTCAGTGTTCAATGATGAGGTAATAGTGTGTTAAAAGCAATTCCTGTGAACAAAAAACGCAGGCTTCAGACTGTTCTGAACACTGTTTTTAATATTTTTTACTACTTTTGAACATTTCTTTATATGGTCGTCTGCTCCAGATACGCTGCTGCAAGTATTTACAACACGAAGCCCACACAGCTACATGTAGCTACATGCTAACGTCTGAGAAACATGTAATCTTGTTTGCTGATGTTGATTATTTCTCCCTTTTTTCGGAGAGACACCGAGATGCAGTAGACCTGGAAATACTGACCAATCAGGGGAGCTGTAACAGTACTTCATTTTACTTTATTATGTCAGTACTTCATTTAACTTTATCATAATAGCACTTCATTTAATTTTATTGTAAGCTTACTTTATTTAACTGTATTGTAACAGAATCTTATTTAACTTTATTAAAAAGCACCTTATCATCAGTACTTTATTTGCCTTTATTCTAGAAGTACTTTATTTAACTTTATCATAACAGTACCTTAATAAACTTTATAAATTTATCCTATTTAACTTTATTGAAATGGAACTTGATTAACTTTATTGTCACGGTAGTTTATTTAACTTTATTTTAGCAGCAGTTTATTTAGCAGTTTTTGTATTTTAGTAGTCTGCAGTATTCTAGAGGAGATATCAAAATATTAAGTTATGTATTGTATATGCCAATATAGCTTAAAAAGATTGGTATATTATTTGAAGGCCATATTTCCGTGCCCAAGTAAAGTTTTATGGCAGATTTTTATATTTTGGACTTTTTTTTAATATTAAAAACAAATAGCTGAATGTCTTGTTTGTTTTTCCCTCTCTGCACACCAGCATGCTTTCTCGCTTTCCTCTAAAACTCACAGCCGGCACAAAGGTGAGTGTAATCATTCGCTGCTCACTGTCATAAACACTGAGTAATAAAAGTCTGCACACCCTTTCAGATGTTGTAGTTTTTCATCATCCTTGATTCTCGAAGCGAAAACTCATTAAATCGCTTTCATTTGGAGAAAGTAACCAGGAAGATCAAGGCCACTTGCATTTCTGACTGTGCATTATTAAAGAGAAGGTAGCAGAAGTTTGAAAAGCTGTGTCAACTCACTTCTCACTTTCACACACGCGTTTGATTCATTTAAAATGAAAGAACACAATGTAATTTAGTACGTCTGAGCTCACGTCTGCCATTCCTCTGGAGCATTATATGGAGCAGCGTTTCCTTTATCCAAATAGATAATTATTCTCACACTCCAACATCTGACTTCTCTGTCCTCCTCCAATCTAAATGAGAAATAGATGTCATTACGCCTCTGATGCTTAAATTGAAAACTATGAGAATATGGAAAATTGTCTCGCTCTGGAGACTGAAGCAACCATATTAATGCGTCCCGATCATCAGGTGAATATATTATTAGGATTTTTAGATCTTGGAGTTGGAAATGATGCTGATTTGTTTTCAGGCGAAAAATGCGGGTGTTCGTTCACTACTGACGGAGCTCACTTTGTGCTTAACGAGCGATCGGGATATGAAACGCTGTCAAAGGGAATGTAAAGTGTCATTTGTCTTGAATAAACACACTGCTTACCTTTAGCAGTGATAAACAACGCAGCCATAAATCCTCTCAGACCATCAGAGAGGATCTTCTCTGCTGCACTTCTCTCAGGTGGAGGATTTAGGGGCCTTTGAGGCTCTGCGGCGTAGACGGCTGGCCTGTGTGAGGATGAAGCCTCGGGGCGTTTTGCTGCTGAAGGTGACCCGAGGAGCAGACTTCTGAAAAACTATACCTGCGGCAACAAAGCCGAAGCTCTCTGTCCCAAAAGAAAAGTTCATGTACAAACCTGATACCAAAAAAGTTGGGATGCTGTGTAAAATGGAAATAAAAATAGAATCCGATGACTCCTTTTCAACATATTCGATTAATACGGTACAAATATTTTTTAGTAATTATTTTAGCTTTTTGTTATGACTTTGTTTAACTTCGTTATTAAAACAATACTTTAAATTTATTACAAAAAGGACTATTGTAACAGTAATTTATATAACTCTGTTATAGTACTTTAACCTTTTTACAACAGTACCTTATTTAATTTTCTTATGATAGTATGTAATTTAATATTTTTATAGTATTTTTTTTTTTGCCTTTTTAGAATGACTTTAGCTTTACTATAACAGTACTCTATTTAACTGAATTATAACAGAAGTTTAATTTTCAAAAAACAGGGTTTCTTTGAACCTTCAGTACTTTATTTAATTTTATTACAGTAGCACATTATTACAAAAAACATAACATGAATCTATTTATTTGGTTATAACAGTATTTCAATAAACTTTATTATTACAGCTTGTTTTTTTTAGGTTTATTACAAAAAGTACTTTAGAAAACCATATTGCATCAGTACTTTATAGAACTTCATAAAAACATTTCTTTATTTAACTGTATTATAATAGTATTTCATTTAATGTATTCATAACACTGCTTCATGCAACTTTATGACAAAAATATTTTATTGAACTTTATGTGATAATAGTTTACTTTGTAGTTTAGTATTTACAGTATCTACAGTAGTTTATCATAGATTTCAAAATATTGAGATATATATCATGTATTGCAATATGGCCTAAAATATTGCAGTATCATATCTAGGCCATGTTGCCCAGCTATAGTAGAAGTTTTTGCTTTTAACCTTGGGAGTGTGAGCCCTTATCTTTAGAGTAACGCTTCACAAATGAGGCAAAAGATTTTGTGCAATGGCAGACACAGCCAAAATAGTGCTGGCTCTAACCTTACAGGAATGTTTTACACCATTACACATGATGTAAAGTTATTCTTCCGTTATATTGAGGAACAGAGATGTCAGAATGCACTACAGAGTTCACTGCTCACGTCGGCTTTCAGTAATAGCTTTTATACAGGCTTCTGATTGGCCAACATCTTCTTCTTCTTTGTGTGGCTTTAGGGTAAGGGTAATACTCTATAAATAGTGTTTTCAGGTTGGCTTTTGTGTATGTAAAAAACAGCTGGTTGTTATTTGCAGCTGAATGTGTATGTTTTCCAGTGATATACATATCATGTGTAAAATATAACGTTCCCACATTCAGTTCGTGACAGCTTGATTTCTGCTGTGTTTTGGGCCTTCCAGGATCATCTTGCAGAACAAATGAGTGCTGAGCGAGCATCTTGTAGCTCTTTTAGCTTTTTCCCAGCCACCTCCGGGAGATGAATAATCTCAGAGTTGTGAGGCTACAAATATAAGCCGCTCATTTGTGAACTAATTGCGCCGTCACTGCCGAAACTGCGCCTGGGAGCGCCGGGCACCGACTGTTTATGAGCAATTAGGATACACATGTCGCACGAGCGGCGGAAAACACTTGCTTCAGGTAATTGAACCCGACAGGTTTGACACAGAAGGAAATGAAGACTGTTTCTGGCTTCTAGTAGTCAGATTGAGATGTAGTGCTGGCAAAATAACTCTGCTTTATAGGTGTGTGTCGTTTTCTAGGAGAGGGGTTTTATATTGGATTTACTATGCAGCCCATTGACTTTGAAAGGAGGACACCTGAGATATTTTGCCTCGAGCTACAAGTGAGCAGTTACCTCTATTTCCTAGGCTGGGTCTTGCCCGTGTATGTATACCTGGGTGCAGTGGAGCGGAGGAAATAAGTGTGGAAAGTGATGATAAAGCTGGAGAGGAGAAGTCAAAAAGGAGGCCAGTGGAAAGATGGAGTCTTATTTTTATCAGGAGTGATTATTCCGCTATTAGAAATTCATTTTTTTCTCCACACAGACATCAGTATGAAACAATTTTTTTTTCTGCAGATGAGAAAAAGACATCAAAGTCTTTTCGGGGATGGAGAAGAGAGCTCTGCATTATCACGTCCGTTCTGTTTTACTCTATAAAGACCCCACTTTCAGAGCTCCTGAATAATTAAGGATATCTAAGAGTAGCTCTCTAATAAAAGGTAGAGAAGTCTTCCCCGTGTGAGTGGGAACAGCAGCACTCTCTCAACTTTCTCAACACTTTTCTCAACTTCTATCCCGGAGCTTAACGGGTCATCCTAATGGACATGTTCAGCCCTTTTGTCGAGTTACGCAATCTTGCTGTCGTTGCCTGTTTCCAGGGCAGGTAGTGTAGTCAAATTGCTCTGCAGTGCGAGTTAATAGTTTGAAGAAAATTGCTGTGTTTATGTAGAGTATGAGCCATTGTTCCCTGTGCTGCATTTGACAGACTGTGATAACTGTCTTTGGAGCTGGCCTTATTATAAAGGACTCAAGAGGTAATCCGCAAGTAATGAGAAATGGACACAGGGTGGCAAAATAAAATGGGTTCCTCAACAAAAAAACACGAGCGCAAATTTACTCGTCCAAAATCAAGTCACAGCTATGATTTGCTTGCTCAGGGATTCGGGTAAAAACAGCTGAGAGTTTTTATTTTTAGGGGAGTTTATTTCCCTCTAAACAGCCTCCCGCTGTAAGACCTGTGACTTTGTAAGTCCAGACTTTTATGTTTGCCTTTGAAGAAAAAGCTGTTTATTCCCCTCTCTGTGAAAACCCATAATTCATGACTGGAAATTGTATTTCAGATCATGAAGTGCTTGGTGGACCCGATACTAAATGCCAAACTCACTACCTTTTGCCTGTGGTGGTTTTATTTTTCTCCGTCAAGTAATGTTCTTTGATTCCTGGTGTGCAAAGTGTATTTAAAGTTGTGAAGATGTTTTCTGCTGAAGGTTTAATGTCAGAAATACTTTAAAGTGGTTAAATCCAGTACCTTCTCAAAGCTGTAGATCTCATTACTTTTTAAAGGGGACCTTCTATGCTTTCCCTTATTTTCTATAAAGTATATTACACTACTACAGTGATTGATATTGCTATTATTAAATGTGGCCAAAGTTTCAAATAATGAGGCAAATGTACGTAAAAGTGATCCCTGTAGTCTTCAGCCTGCTCTGAATACATTTTTTTTAATGTTTTGTTTTTTCTTTGGCTACAAGCTGACGTCAGCTCATGATGGACTTTTTTTTCTGGTCATCTGCTCCTGCAAGTATTTATGTCACGTAGCCTACACAAGGTAGATAGGTATACAGAATTTCACCACGAGATCTAATCTCATGATCCACTCCTAAGTGGAACATGAAGAAACTTTCGTATCCCGTAACATCGTAGCTCTCCATCCACACTGAATTAATTAAATATGCACCTCTGTTACCTCATTTAAACAAACCACATAAATATCAGCTGTGTGCTCGATATCAGATTAGTCTTCCTTCAGCCAGCTGCCACTTTTGATGTGCCACTTTTTTTGTGAGTGTTGAAATAAAGAGGGAATTATATAGATAATTTATAATGTCAACTTCATGAATCAGCCGTTTCTTGTCCATTGTGGTGCTTTCAAAGCGAGCAACAGGTCTAAATAGAAAGGAGGCGTCTGACAAAAGTTCGGCTCAAAACTGTTCACCACAGGCCACTGGACTGGCAAAACCAGAAATAAGCCCAACTCTAGCACACACTGCTAAATGTAGCTCCATGTTAATGTTAGGGAAACATGTCATCTTGCTTGCTGATTTTGTAATTTCCCCTGATTTTGGATCATATTCCTGGTGGAACATGTTCGGTTGAGTATAGAAGCTTTTATTGGTTAATTTCCACAGTAGAAAGTGCTGCTATCCTCTATCAGTTAGCATCTATTACCTAGATGTGCTGACCAATCAGAGCATATTGGACACAGCTGTTTCAGCAGTTTGAGGTGTTTGAGTGTTATTTGATCATCAAAACATTAAACATGTTCTAGTAGAAACCTTAAATACAAGTAAGAACCTGAAAATGAGCATAACAGGTCCTCTTTAACACCAATCTCAAAAGAAATGATGATGAATCACTGGCTGCACTCCAAAAAAGGCCCAATGGGATGATTTCTATTTTAGCGTTATTCTTTAGATGATTTTTTTATTGATAAAAGGAGCTTGAATAGTCAAAGAAGATTTAAAGTACTCACATGTAAAGCAGAACTTTAGCGGATCTGTGAACCCTTAGGAGTAACACAATTTCAGTTTTTTGGCGTTTTAAGGTGTTTTTGACACTTTTAACCCTTTAGTCATGAATTGCACTGCTCTTATTCTGAAAATCTTTCAGTAAGTGGAAAAAACGCTCTGTACCTCACACTTGCTTTGATTGTGTTGCTTCTACATGCTGGATCTCCATCATCTGTCGGTCCCCATAGATGGCAGTCTCGAGCTGCACTCAGATGTAGCCCCCCCCTCTCCTGCCACACAGACATGATGTAGACTTTGAACACACACACAAACACGCGTTCTGTCTCTCATGCTTACACAGCCTTCTCATCACACAAGCACACACCTGCATGCAAAAATAGCATTCACCCAAAAACGGGAAGAAATGGGACGTAAAACATGAGGCAGAAGAATTGTTTTGCATCGTCTAAGTCAGTGGCCGGAGTACAAATCAGAGACGAGGAGTGTTTCAGGCCTTTAAACAGACTCTCAGCCTCACATAAATGTTTAATCTCATGTGCTAACAACTTGTGTGCGGATCTCATTGGTCACTATAAAAGGAAACGGCAGTGACAGGCATAATCAAACCCTGTGAAAGAAAGTGGGTCTGACTGTGGAGCAGAGTTTGGTGTTTTATAGCAAATAAATGATTCCTCCGGCCTCCGCTGTAGTTTTTATGAGAGGGGGTTACATAAAAAAATCATGACCCCCCTCTTATGACCCAGCAAACATCTGCACCCCACAGAAGTGCTCCTGAAAGTGACACTGAAGCCCAAATACCGACTCTGGGCTGCTGCTGTTCTTTTTTTCTTAAACTTGAGCTGTGAAGCCAGGAAAGTAAAATAGAAAAAGACAACTCTCTCCTCCAGAGGATCAATAGTGTGTTACAGAAGAAAAGTGTTTCACAGTCTTTTAATATTTGAAACAAAGGGCTCGAATGGTAGAGCTGGGTTTTGGTAAAACGGCAGAATCACATAAAATGTGAATGTGCAGCGAAGGAGAGCATTTCAAATGTGCATTTACAAAAAGCTTTTATTATATCCTGACCTTTTTCCTTAGTTTAGGACTGAAGCAGCACTATCATTCAGTTCTAACAGGGAACAAACTCCTTTAAACTGTACAAGGAAAAATGAATCTTACTTTTCACAATAATGCTTGAACATTTTACATAAGTATTAGATGTAGACATGGTAATAATATTAATAATAGTAATTATTACTTTAAACCATAAATAAAACTGTTGCCTGCACAGAAACTGACAAAAACATAAAAGGGCTAGTCAAAAACACAACTGAATACATCAATTAATAATAGTTTTATAATTAAAATGAAGCGTAAAAAGAAATATATCTTTTGTGGTTCTTCTTTAACCTGTTATAAGTTGGTAAAACAAAAAAAGTAGTACCTCTTTTCAGTTAATACTAATGATTGAAACTGAATTTACTGTGTGCTTAACTGACCTGAAATCACTGGTAGCTAAACTCACTGAGCAACTCTGGGACTCCCTAAATATTGTATTTTACTGCGGGGAGATGCCTCGTGTTATGTTCTGCGTCACACTAAGTGTCGTGTGCCCGATGCATGTTTTCATCGACTCATTATTTTTTTAATAAGCTTGCAAAAACATAACCTAAAAAAACTGTTTATTAACCTAATTTTTGTTTAACCTCAAGATTAAACCGAGACCTAAGACCTATGTGCAGCTTGATTATTTTTCTCTTTCTTTGTGATTTTCGATACACGAAGATACAGTCAAATTTGTTCTGCTGGCACGGCTGCAGCCACAGCTAGACTTCAGATTTTCAAATGACTTTCATGTACTGCTGATAAGTTCAAAAAGTGACTATTATAATGTTTTACTGGAGAATATGTACAACTAAAAAGTGCTGACATTGACATATCAGTGTAGTAAATATTTTGCAGAAACAGATGCCCAGCGCACACAGGGTTAAAGTTTGCACTGCCGCTTCGTGCGAAACCACGGTTTTTCCGGTGAAATATGACGTATTTATTTTTTGATTTTAGGTGTTTAAGCTGCACCTGACATTAGCTTTAGCTTGCCCACTGCTTCTACTGTAACCAGAGTTTATAACGTGATACCAGCAGCGTGCAATAATGATAATATTGAGAAATCTTGTTGCTGATTGTGTTGTGCATAAATGTGCCCTGTCGTGCAATGATGTTTTGCACTAGTCTTAAAAGAGTTGTTCTCTGTGTGTTGCTGAAAAGAACTACAGATGTAAATTAGCAAACTCTGGTACAGCTAAGAAGCTGTGTATTGAACCTAACAAATAAACAAATTGAAAATTGAGATTAGCACTTGCAATGTTGTTCACATAGTCGATTTCTTCTAATTGGACAGCGCTGCAGATGTCTCCTTGCAGCTGCCTTACACATTACCAATGTCTCTACTAGTGAAAACATTTCTCAGGTTTTAATAATGCAACACAATTTAGTGAATCACTGCTTTGGAATGAGTCTAAGGAAGGGCTTTATGCTTATTTATATTTCTGTTTACACTCAATTTTAATTATTTAAGTAACTGTTTTATTCATGGATATATCAGGTTATATATTTTTTTTATTCTGCGATGACATTTTGCAGTCTCTCGTCACTCAGACAAAATATATCCAATGAAATACTGTTTCCAGCTCTATAAATGGCAGGCAGTGTATTTCTCCCTCTTTAGCTTCAGTTGTTGACACTGCAGCCACCCGAGGGGGCACTTGAATTCCCACCACAGTGGTAATGCAAGCATACGTCAATGGCATTGACACTAATGTAATGTGATTGGTTCCTTCTAATGGGGTGAAATGAGATGACATTTCGCTTGACAATCAATCATGAGCCAAATAACCATTTGTAAGACCGCCTGGGAGTCCATGTGTCGATGGCCAATGACGGAGGGCTGGTTAATGATGCAGCACAATGGGGAGTCCACTGATGACAGTGCGTTTTTATATAGCTTAACTGTCACTGCAGAATGAATAAATTTCAAATATATTTTTTATTTTACTCTCATTTAATTGCTTTGTTTTGTTTTTGTAAAGGTAAAATTTCGGCAGTTTTCTATAAAAAAAAAAACAACAACCAATATCTCACTAGTTTTAGCCTGCACTAACACCTTTCCGTCTTATGATTAAATAAATTATTAATTTATATAGGAAGTAAAAGATGATCAGTTTATTCAAGAAAAAATAAGAAACTTAAGCATCATATCAGATTCTGTTGTTATTTTACTAAAGCTAAAGCTGATCTGAAGATGGTGGCCTTTTTGACAAGAGGTGTAATAAAACATTTCTAATTAGTTAATATATATTTATTTAGAAAATAGAAATTATGTGTTTGGTCCCTCAAATTGGAGTGAGGTCTTTGAATTTCTCATCAGTGATTATCTTTTTTTTGGCTCTTGAATGTCGTTCATAACTCTTTAGAAGCACTATATATTCCTAATCGGTCATGTCCGCGGCCATATTCATGCCTTGCCACCTCCATTACCATAATGCGTTTCACCTTGTGTTTAAGAAGTGGTGGTTTGAACGAGCCACTTTGTGTGCGTATGTGTGTGTGAAGTGGAGTGTGTAGGGTTAAACGGGGCTGGGGTTGATCCTGTCTGCCCTGAGCTGGCCTGGCTCTCCGCTCTTCTCTGCCCACTGAAGCTGAAAATAGGACTAGGGCTGCAGGCTCTCTCCCTCTGCACAGCTCACTACTGGAGCACACCACTGGACAACTTTGGATTCTCAACATAACAGCACACTTTCTACTTGATGCACATTGTCCCCTAATATCAAAATTTCAGACCTGGTATGAGCACTGAGTGCTTTATTTATCTGTGATGAGGGTGCAGATCCAAGGCTCACTGCCTTTTTGCTGCTTCATGTAGGATGCTCAGTATAGTTCTTCATAAAATAGATGCAAGAATTACTGAAAAAGTGCTTATTTGATGAAATGATGGAGTTAATTATACAGGGATGAATTATAGCCCTCCACTTTATATCCTAAAGAAGAGAGCATTGCCAGTTTTTCTTTATCTGTTAATCTAAGAGTTATTTGTTAGGTCTATTTAAAAAAAAGCAAAAGGCATTTGGACAATTTGGCATTTGCAGTCTATAAAATTGTCTGTGTGACAATGTACATTTTTTTTTTTTTAAATCTATATTGATGCAGCAGATAAATATATAATATTTTTAGTTCCATTCATTCTCCTTCTTGGCAAAACCTGGTGCCTACATTACCCACAAGGCAACTATAGCCGACAGTTCAGTAGGAGACCCAGGTGTGTTTTGCTAGTGACTGTTAATGTATCCTCGACCACGTAGCCTCAAGCAGAGATGAGGAGCAAGCTACAGAGGTGGTAAGCATACTTTTTTAACTCCACAGGCCCAACTGGTTTTTATTTTCAAAGTTTTATTTCAGCACCATCTGTGCCGATTTATTAGATTAGCGCAGCTCCCTCTAGAGCCAAATCTGTGTTCACATATGCAGAAGCGCTCCTTAGGATTGGCAAAGTTCCCCTAAAATCTGATAAAACCTGAAGAGAAAGCTGCAAATGCTGGCATACATGGCTGGAAATCTCCCAGCCTGTCGTTAAAGAAGTCCCCACTTTTGTCACTGCAAACATGACTGGAAATGTCCTGACCTGTTGTTAAAAAACACATGATTTTGATGCTACAAATATGATTTGGAATGTCATGTTTTTTTGTACAAAATACACACTTTTGACGCTACAAATATGACTGGAAATGTCTTGACCTGTCATTAAAAAATAATAGCTTTTGTAGCAACTGATATGAACGGGAATGCCCTGACCCGTCGTCAAAGAAATACCCACTTTTGTCACCACAAACATGGCTGGAAATCTCCTAAATTGTCTTTAAAAATACTTGCTTTGGTTGCTTCAAACATGGCTAGCAATGTCCTGATATCACATTCAGAAACTTTTGCTCCTATTGCTACAAAAATGGCTGCAATTGCCAGGACCTGTTGTGAAAAATGTCCCTCTTTTGTTGCCACAAACACATCTGGAAACGTCCCAACTTGTCATGGGGACATTTCCAGATGTGTTTTTTAAATCCCCCACTTTTGTTGCTACAAACATGGCTGTAAATGTCCCAAGTTATTGTTTAAAAAAAAAAAAAAAACGGTTATATGTCCTAACCTGCAGTTATGAAAAACACAAATGTAATTCTGGCGTAAAGGCGGACTTGCTGCTGTAAACAATGCAGGTTTCAGGTTTTGAAAAATCAACTTTGTAAATGTTTGTGAGGAAGAAAAAGCATTTAACAGATTTGTTTGGCCTCTGTGCATTGAGTGTGAAAAACTGAGCGTTAGCACAGCTGTATTGGTCTGCAAGACAACTCTGCAGGCTGTCTATAAAATAATTAATTATTAAAATTGTTGCTGATTGATTTCCTGTGCGTTGACTTAATCGTTTAAGCGTCTGCACAGCTCCCTGATGGATTGTCACAAATGTCTCATTCAGAGCAGGCGAAGAGATAAACACCATTGTGGTAGGTTACAGCTTATTAAAACAGAATGGCGCCCAGCCCACATGGCTCATCCTTATTATGCCGGCGAATTTCACAAATAGCAGCTTTTGAGCATTTTCACGTGTCAGGAGACGTTTTTGGTCCTGCTGAAAAAGATTTGCACCGCAGCAGAGTGTGTGGCAACAATATTGTGACAGCTCAGTGGAATGATCCGAATACAACAGATACTCCCCCTCTCCCTATTTTGGTCAGATTTTCTATAGCTCGTCTCTGCGGCACTCGAGTGTACGTTAAACCTCTTAATTCGAGCTGAAACGAGTGTCATCTTGCACTCAAAATGTATTTACTCCATTTTGCACTTAGACAGCAGCCAGATAGAGTCAAACTAATTAACGCTTTTACCTTAATTGTTGTGTGCTTGACAGCGTTCCTTCAGGTCCTTCAGCTAATGACAGTCACCTGCAGATCGGTAGTGATTTGATCACATGCCTGATAGCGAGCCACATTAAAGCACAGCAGACGCGGTCCATTGGATAATTAGATGTGTAACTCAATATGAGCAAGACTGCAATCAAACTGATCTGCTGGAATAAAATTAATGTCAAATCAGAAAGTTATTCCTCATTTATCGTATGGATATTTTGGAAACGGTGCATTTACTGCTGAAATTCTATTTTTATTGATTGATTAGTCAACTAAAAGAAGCAGTCGGGCTTAAAAAAAAGTATATAGTCAAATAAGGCTGCACTTAAAGCTAGAGCATCATTGGGCAAAAATCCCATAACAAACTTTGAACATATTGTAATTTAACCCTTTGAAACTTAAGCAAATCGACTTGATTTCTTTAAAAACAGCGTTTACAAAGTGCTTTGACAAAAAAACAACAACACACAAACAGATGCAAGAAACCCGAGAGACAACAACAATATAAGCCAAACAATAATGTCGAGCAAAGGCCAGACAAGAATGAATGTAGAATCAAAAAGGAGATTAGAGGCAGAAAACTGTTAGGAAAGTAAAATAGCAAAATATTATTATTATTATTATGAATAATAATAATAAGCAGGATCGAGACAGAATAAAAAGATTAGCTAAAAGAAAAATTTGAAAGATAAATTAAAAGACAAATTAAAAAAAGATACTCCTTTAATTTAAATATCTTTGGATATAGATTTTTACAACTTGAAGGATAAAACCAGCAGTTCAAAGATTTCACTTTCAGTTCTGGGAACTTGCAAGTTCCCTTTTTTCAATAATTGACAGAAATACCATATAGTAATGAACAAATAGTCAGTTGCATCCTTAAATGCATTGTCAGCCATTGCCTGTGCATGTGCTTCATCAGTAGGATGACAGTGCTTTGAGATTCTCTGAAGCTGTAAATATTTGTATTCTTCACACACCCACCCATCAATGAATCATCTCAGGTGGTCTCTCTCTCATCTGTGTAACGTCACTTTATTTGCACGCTTTGTTTCAGGAGGCTGTGTAGTTCTGTCTATCTGTCTGTCCGTCTGCTCACTTTAAGCGTCTGCTCCGGCTTTGTTGTGTCTGCGACAAGTTATATCACCCAGCGAGCCTTCTGCCAATAGTCAAACCTAGCACGAATGACACAAGAGCGCTGGCATCAATTAGGCAAAACACGACGAGAGCGTGGCAGCACATCAATATTTATTTCATCTGCATATAAATGAGATTGGGTTTTAGGGAGCCATTTGCTGATGAACCCCGGAGCTCCCTGCAGACACCACCCTTGTTATGACAGCGAGGGGTGTGGGTGAGACAGGAGGACGAGAATAGAGACAAGGTATAATAATATTCAGGGACGAGGAAATCTCAAGGCTGAAGGTGTTTGCTCTCATTGAGGCGGCTCATTCTGTTGTGTGGCTCCTTTTTTTATTTGTAACTGAAACTGACGCAGCGCTCCTTCTGTAAACATTTCTGAAGAAGACATGAATTCAAAGAGGTCAAAGGTCAATTCCTGGCAGCTCACTGGCCCAGACTCTGGAAGTAATACCACTGGGGTTTGACATTGATGCTGATGAACTGTGGAGCAAGAAGTCACGTCAGCGGAGGGCTCGGAGCTGGAGACTCAATCGCATGTCGTGCTGCGTGTTCTCACTCGGCCTCGGGGCGACTGGGGCTGCAGCCACAGCCCGGCGCGGGGTGTCTCCACAAGACTGCATGAATTTGTGTCCCGCCTTGAGACTGCAAGAGGAGAGGGAAAAGAAAAAGTCGTTTGTTCGGAGGGAGATGTCGGTAAACCAGTTGATGGAGCTGTCTGTGGAAGTTTGAGTCCTCTGCAGCCTTTAGCTACTTGGAATACGTGAACCAGCATGCAACAGTGATGGGACATGACAGGTGGAGTCTCCCCCAGTGTTGCCTCGAAAAGAACAAAAAACGGAACTTGTACAACAAAACACGCAAACATGCTTTTTCCTTGCTTTTTTTTGTATACACAACTGGTGCAGACTATTGTTATTTCATTTTTCATTTTTTCTGTTGATTAGTTTCCAGAGCCCAAGGTCACATCTTTAAATAGTCTGTTTTGGAACAACATACCTTTTTGAATTTTGTAGTGAAATCCCTTTTCTTATGCTGCTATTACATGCCTTTCACAAGTATTTAAACCTTTGAACCCGCAGAAAATTGTTGCCATTTCTTTCAGAAATATAGGAAGAAAGGCAATGGGGAACTTGGTACAAAATGTTCCACAAATTGCAAGAAATAAGTAGATTTTGAAAATTATTTTTCAGAAAATCGAGGAAAATGCTGCTTCTTTTGTTGCCATTTAGTGAGGTTTCAAAGGGTTAAAGTTAACATTTTTATTGAAATGTTGAAGGGGGACCTAGGATGCTAATTTTCAGGTGCATATTTGTACTTTTGGCTTTCTACTTAAACATGTTGACTTGTTTAATGTACAAAAACACTCAGTTTTCCTCATAGCGTCTGTGTGTGTCTGTATTCACACTGTCTGAGATGCTCCATTTAAGAGCCTGTTTCCCTCACCCAAAAAGTGCAGTCTGCTCTGATTGGTTAGCTTCTCCAGTATGATTGGGTCGTGAACTCCATGCTTTTAAAGGTACTGACTGCATTGCATTGAAACTACCAAGCACTGATTCGCTTTAAATCAATTGGTGCCAAATTTCGGTACATAAGAGCACAACTGGGTGAGAATCACAGTTTCAGGCAGAAGGCAGGAGTACAAGAAGGAAGTCAGGATGCCACCTGTGAAACCCGTCCTCCTGGCTTTGGGGAGCTTTGTGGTGGAGACGGCGCTGCTCTGCAGAGCTGGCGGGTCCATAAAGGAGGCAACAACGCCTTGAAAAGCCCCAAAGCCAGGAAGCTGGCCGCGGAGCTCTGTCTGCCTCCCAGCGAGATTTGTTTTGTTTTCTATTTTATTTTAGAAATAACCTAGTATCACCGCTGTTTATGACTGTGTCTTTTAAAGTAAGTAGGCTACTTAATTTACATATTTGTCAGTTGTGGCTATAAAAACAAGCGCGAGATGAGCAGATACATGCAGACACACAGACATGAGCAAACAGGCAGACAGACAGAAACTAAGCTGTGTGTGTGATTAGAAAAGAGCAGAGAGGCAGAATCTCTTGTTGACTGCAGTTTGTTTAAAAAATATATGTTTTATCAGTAGACAGATAAAGTACCAAAAAAGGTGCCGATGTGTACCGGTACTGAAATCTAGCCACTGGCACTGGCACATTTTAAATGTAAGTGAAATCCAACCTTTGTTCTGAAGTTTTCCGTCGCTTTTCAAGGCAAGTAAACTCCATGTGGCATTTATGTGTCAGAATTGGACAGGAGTCCAGGAGTGTTCGCGTGAGACAATTCAAAAGTGTTGATTTTGACCACAGCCGCAAAGCTTTTTTCTGCTATCACCAGGATAGTTTAATTATCACAAAACAGCATATTTTACCTCTTCAAATATGTTTTGCTTGTAAAAATCTGGAGGCTTTACCGGAGCTGGAGGGGTAATCATAACAGGTGACAGGAGAGCCAGAGCCCGCAAAGCATGTTGGAAGCTCCACGTTCAGGGCTTTGTGGACATTGGAGGACAGCCGACAGCGGGCAATCGGCTGTCGGCACTGAATCAGTAGACCTCCAGCCCCCCCTCTGGTTCTCCGACATGCTCTGAGGGCCCTGGCTCTCCTCTCACCTACAATGACTGCCTCTCCAGCCCTGTTAAATCCTCCAGCTCCACTGGCCCTGGCTTGACTCTTAGCTGCCTGGCTCTATATCCCACAGCCCCTAAGCTCCCTCCAGGGAGCCCCGCTGATCCAAGCTGTGATCTGCTCCTCCGGGTCAGGAGGGCGGGAGGTCAGCGGAGTCCGTGCCCCACAGTTGAGAGCCCTCTGTTGGCTACCTTGCAGTTTCCACATACTTTATACTCTGGCATTTCAAGCCCTTGCTCTCTGAGAGTTTGTTCTCTATGACAAGACGAACAATGTTTTATGCTGTAGTTGATCACAGCACAGCAGTGTGGGACTCGCCAAAAAAAGCAGTGGGATCCATAATAACAGAGGAATGACCATCGCTGAGTACAGTGGCATTTTTCTACCATTAAAACTCATAAAATAAAAGATAAACGCTTCCAGACGAATATCTTGCCAACAGAACACATTCCAGCAGGAATCTGATCTAAAATAGAGGAAAAATTAGAAACATTTCCAACCAATATTACATGTTTACTGACATTAGCATGTAGCAACAAGTAGCAGTGTACTTGCAAGGGAATGACAGCAACAGAGTCATTTTTGTGAAAAATCAGATTTTGAACCAAAATGTCCACAACCAGACATGTTCCAACAGGAATAGTATCTCAAATCACTAAAAAATTAACAACATTGTCAACAAAGATTACATGTTTCCCTGATGTTAGCATGTAGCTAAATGTAGCACTGTAGGCTAAGTAATGTAAACATGCTCTACCATGCCTGGCTTAGACTGATAAATACATGAGTAAACATCTCTGTTAAATACAACAATCATATAAACACAAGCTAAATAGCGGTAACATGCCAGTCAGTTTTTCTGGTTGAATTGGTTACTGGGTGACCGTGTGTGCGTGCTTTTCGCTAGCATTAGCCGCTAAGCTGCAGCTGTTGGCTGCTAAATGAGAGGCTTTAAGCAGCACAGCAGCTCTCGTTCCCCGGACCGGAGGATTTGTTTGGGGTGTGAGCTATGGCTGAGCTGCTGAGGAGACTCTGTCACCTTGGAGCAGGTCGTGCTTCGGCTCGAGAGTCGTGTGTGTGACTGTGCACCTGCAGCTGGCGGAGGCTCGTTCTTTAGCTCGGTGTGTATCGTTGTTTTTATCCGCAACTCTCTTTCCATCGTCCTCATAATTTTGCAGCGAAACTAAAGTGTCTCCATCCAGCTAGTTTAATGTAGCTGCCTCCCAACATGTCTCTCTGGAGTAGGATAGCTGAATGTATTGTTTGGTATGTAACATGTTACATACCAAACAATACGTACATGTATTGTACATGTACATGTATTTAACCAAAAGCCTCTTAACAGACATTTCAATACAAATATGTGCATTGTTACAATGCTACATTTTACTTGATTTTGTCCATGTTTTGCCCTCCTGCCAAAGCATATCTTTAGCCCTCACTGTGCCTCCGTTGGTGGGGAGCGTCTCACAGTTTGAAAACCACCAGGTTGTATTGTTTAACATCAAATGAGATTGAGAACATGGAAGACATCCAGGGCTCAAATCAAAGATGAGCTTTAAAAGCAGCCCTGCAGAGAGGTCCTTTCTCCTCTCCTCTTGATACCATGAAAGCCTTTATGTCGAGTGCTGTTTGCCCCAAAATGCACTCTCCCCTCAGAATAAAATCAAGCACTTTAGGGAGCCCTAGACAGTAAATGGGCAGTATAGATCAGTGGTGGAAAAACACAGTGTTTCTCTTCTCATCAGCTGCTCTGCTCTAGTGCTTCAAACTGAGGTCAATTTCCTCTTCCAGCCCTTTCGTGGAACTAAAATTGGCCTCAAGTTTATGGGTTGAGAACTTTTCTTGCATTTTTGTTACCTATACTTACACACTTAGTGGTGTTCAGTCTTTCATCGTTACCTCCAGACGAGTGTGTGTGCCACTGACCGCTGCTGAGATTGTAATTAACCTCTTCACACACAAAGAAAAAAATCAATGAGATGCTTTGCCAGTCATTATTGGGAAAATAGGCCGTGCAACACTGGCCTGTTAAAATGTTGATTTTCTTCTTTTGCCACTCTTGCTCTATTTGAGGGCTTTACAGGGAATCGTTTTCTCTCAGGATTTAAAGCTTCAGCTGATCAAGTGGTTGGTGTTTGCCTGCCTGATGCACTTCTCGGTCTCTTATGGATCCACAGCCATGAAGTGGTCATTTCTATTTGCCACTTAAATTCTGTGCATGACATTTAACATATAGCATATCCTCCAACAAAAAATAGAAGATTTTATTTTTCGGCCATATCGCCCAACCCTACCACAAACCATGGGTGACATCACGGTTGCTATGTGCATCATTTTATACAGCCTATAATTAAACTATGACTTCAATTCCCCTTTTTTTCTGTTTTATTTTCTGTGGATATGATGATGTCAGGATACTAATACCTCTGTCTGCATACCTCTGCTCCACCTGAGTGACCTGGAAAAAAAAAGGGCATTTTACAAAAATGCCAAATCTTATTAATGAAAATAACATAAATGTCAGGAGGGAGGCAGCAGTGAAATGCCAGGATTTACTGAGATGACAGAGCTGTAGTTTATCTGGCGGGTCAACAATAATCACGTAAGAGAGAAGCTCTAAGAAATCCATAACGGGATGTGATTGTTTGCTCGAGGAAATTTGAAGAGAAAACTTTGTAATTCTAAGCCGGTGAGAGAAGATCCTCAGAGCAGTAAGTCTACTGTCCTTATTGGACTGAGGGCACAGTCGGACCGCGGCTTCGAGTTATGGACTGCAGCTTTTTTAGCAACCTTTTATGTGTGCCAGAACCAGTGCTTTGAATCCAGTGCAGACAGCCATGGGCAGCCTGTGATTCGGATGTTTTCGAGGGGGGGTTACATGGGAGAATTTGAGATGGTTGACCGGTTGCACCGTTGTGGCTGAGCTGAGAGGGCTGACCTGGATGAGCCAGTAGCTTTACTCACATGGTTACATGCAGGATAAAGCTAACGATATCCAGTGACAAATGTGAGAGTCTGATGGGAGTCTCAGGGGAAACTCGCATGGTTCGAAGGCATGGAGAGATGAAAACATGGAAGTGATTCATGCACGCTACCAGTTTTATTTGAATTTATTTGAAATCCACTCTGGATTGAGTATGCTACATTTTGACTTTTATCTGTTTTAGAGTTGAAATGCTGAGTTGTACCAAAGAAAATGAACAACTAGCAGCATTTTTTTTTAGTTTTTAAAAGCTCCTTGGAGGTGAGGTGAACTCTAGAGTGGAGTGATAACCCTGTGTGGGGTCATCACTGACCCCTTTCACAACACATGTTGGAAACATTTTTCATGGTGCATTTTTAATTTTTTTTAAGCCAGTAAAATCACTAAAACTGTGTCAGCGTGTGTCCGCAACAAATCATAAGCCAAGTTCAGTCTAAAATCGAGCACAGCTTCATTCTTATGCAAATGTGAAGCAGTTGATTTGCATGATGCATCTTCAAACCATGCAGATGACCTTTTACTCAGGACTATGTCCCAGATACCCGCTGCTTAATAATGCACTGTAGGCATTCAGGCTTCCGAACACATTTCTCTCCCAAAAAACTTCCTCGGCACACCAAAATGACTGCTTGTTGAGTGGTCCCTGTACAGCAGTGGGAGAGCTTTAGACGGATTCATGTTGAAATCCTGTTGAGATCTGACCTGACAAGGGTCGCTCTTGGAGTTTGATTACCTCAGACTATCCACACACACTCCAAATGTTGTTATCCAGAGGGTGCAGGCTTGTGTTGGCTGTTTGTGTGTTTGTCTGCGAGCTCTCTGGTGCATCTCCCGTTTTCTTGCAAATGTATTGGTTTATCCATAAAAGGCATTCTGCTGGGGGATGTTAACTCAGAAACTGCTCTGCTCAGTAAGCTGTGATCTGGAGCCGGGCTGCCAAATGCAATTGGGTGAAAAGGCCTTTGAAGTGTGCCGTGATTGGCTGTGTGTGGCGGCTATTTTGACAGCGCAGGTTGTGACGAGGAAGCAGTTGTTGAAGCAACAGTAACTCTGTAGGTCACACTGAGCTAGCTTTCCATAAATCTGAGATGTAAACGTGTGTGAGTGTGAGTCGGTGAGAAAGAACTAGTAAATCACTTTAAACCTGAGTGTGTGTGTGTGTGTGTGTGTGTGAGAGAGAGGAGAGAAAGACTTGATGGATTACTCGCAGCTCTTGCAGTGTGTGTGTGTGTGTGTGTGTGTGTGTGTGTGTGTGTGTGTGTGTGTGTGTGTGTGTGTGTGTGTGTGTATGTATGTTTGTGTGTGTGAAATCAGGCCAGCATCTCTCTGTAAAGGCCTCCTGCAGTTTCACCTCTTTTAAATTAAATTTCAAGCAAATATTTCATCGACATTTCCCCTCTGAGCCACGCATTGTCACAGTTCATTAAAACATAATTGAAAAGGAATATTCAACAGCTCACTTTGCACATGCACCATTTTACCCCATTACACTTGCTAAAGAAACATTTACATAGGACATCATCTCGGCTCCGTTTGCTCTCAGAAAAAGCTACACGAGCGGCGTACAGCGGCCGCAATACCATTTCCCATAATTCATCTCTGCCAGCGCAAATAAACCTGGCGAGGAATGTGGGATATGCAAAGTGTGATTCAGCAGCAACGTTTTTAATCTTTCTTCCATCAGCTTCTATTACCGGCGCTGCCGAGCTCAGCAGACCGCAGCGCTCCTGGGCTCTGATTGGGTTAGTTCAATTAAGTCTGCCCTGGTAAGATGTAATGAGAGCTGTGCTTTAATAGTGACAATGCATAGAAGAGAGTCCGGTGGCAGCCATTATGGCTCTGCTATTAGTTAGCAACCCATATATATATATATAAGCCCCGGTTTCCTGCATCTGTGTTTGAGTTGCCTGAACTCAGACATCACTCAGTTCAATCAGGCACCTCACATGAAATGTTGAGCTTCACTGATGGTAATGTACGACACCTCAAACAGGGCTGCGTGTTTGGTTCTTGTTGAGAATTAAAGTCTGCAAGGCTGAAGTAATTCACAGTAATTTGCAGGGATATCGTATCTTCTCCTCTTCCTTCTTTTCAGGGTATTACAGATTGATTTTTGCATGAAAACCATTTTGGAAAGGTGCAATTTTCAAGTGAAAAGAGCCACGTTTTAATTATGTAAACGTTGCTCTTGTAAAGAATTCAAGTGTATCATAACTTGGGTCTCATTTTCATAGCTTTGGACACGATTCCTACTAGTTATGATGCAATCATCTAACTAATCAGCTGTTGGTCTGATGACGATTAAAGTCTGTGACACACCCAGCTAATGGCCGACGTTGGGCTGACGACACACACCCACGGTCCTCGTCACCGCCGTGTGTTCCTCTTATTAGTCAGCAAGTTTCAATTTTGACAGTTAAAATGACTCAGGCCAATGGCAAATTTAGTATGTGTAGAATATTACAAAGCCAACATTAATTTGGTAAGTTGGCCAAACAGGAAAAAATCCTCTTGATCAGTCAATATTGTCTCTGCGTGTCAGTGCCTGCTCTATTTCTGCTCTTTATTATATGCATATGTTTTAGGTAGTAAGTAAAGTTCTTTTAACCCTTTGAAACCTGGATCAACATCACTTTTCTTGTGTTGCATTCTGATGCATTGACAAGTATTTAAACGTTTAGATATTTAAGAGTATTTTACAGAATTCTTATTTTTTTAAACACTTTTTGAGGTCATTTCCTTTCACAATTATTTACAGTTATCCTTTTACAATCTTCTTTTTTGTCTGTTTGTGATTTTCTAGGTAATTTTCTTGTATTTTTGCTAATTTCATGCCAATTTTGGGGTGATTTCTTAAGTTGCTCATTGCATTCTTCCCATGTTTCTGAAAGAAATCAAACCAATTTGCCGAGGTTAACTGTCTGCCTTATCCAGTGATTGCCATGTTTAAACAATTTAGTGACACAGCTTTTCACTACCATGCAGACCACCATTATGAGCCTGTTGATGATTTGTATGAAATAATTACAGGTCAAATCACAATTGCAATATTGGCTGGAAAAATCAGAATGAGATAATCTCCCTACATTTTCAAAAGCCCTGCTCCTCTCTCTCCTTTATGGATTTTTACACAGCTCAGTAGAGCTAAATGGCTCTATCCCGGGATACCACCGATTACTGGATGCAGACTCTGCCTTTAAATAAAAGCCCAATTAAGAAACTAAATATTGATCTTTGCTGGTCTGCTCCCTCCCGACTCTGTACTTCTCTCTCAGGGAGAGAAACCTCTAGCCGACCATGTCATCTTCTCTTTGTCTCGTTTCTATGCCCCTTGTATGTCTCAGTTTTACTCTCTCCCCTCCTGCCTTCTCGGCACTAATCATCACTTCTCTAAGCTCCAGGAGTTCAGCGCAGGGATCCAAATTGTCTTTGATTTATTACGAGTTCGTTATTAATACGAATAAAGCAAAGCAGTATAGACACTTGGGGTGTTATGGTCGAATGGGTTGAAATCTCTGTGTGATGTCTTTGTTCTGAGAAAATAGACAAACCCAGATAGACAAAACGAGAGTACAGCAAGTTAATTATAACACTGTGTGAGATTTGCTTCACTGGGTCTGTTAGTCTTAATATTGTTGTCAAGGCAACTAAATTTTTCAGCGCTGAGTTTGGGGCCTTTTAACCACTCTGTCCACCTCATATGCCTGAATGCCTCGGTTGCTCAGTGGGGACGCATTTCTTTGTGTCTTCAAATTGTGAAACTGTTGCAGCGTTGCGGGAAAATGACATGTTTTTGAGGCGACAACTTGACAGGAGAGGGATCCTCGTCATGTTAAGCGAGGGGAGTTTTCCTCCTGACTGAGCTGCTGGCACAGGGACATTAGCATGTTGGATGCACTACTCCACCAGTCGAACAAGGTGAGGTTATTTCACACTCTCTTGGACTTCAAAGCTGCTCTATGGGAGCAGCTTCGATGTGCTCGCTCTGTTGGCAGTGTATCCCTGCTTTTGATTCCTCACTAGAAGTGCACACCCATGGCAGTTTGCTTCTCCCTTTGTGAAATCACCTTATCTTTATTGACTTTTTTATTCCTCTTTAACTCCCAATGCCCTCTTCTTTAGAGTCCAACCGCTGCTCTTCTCCTCAGTGCCCAGTCACACCAGAAACTTATTTGACCATCTTCATAAGATAGATTGTCCTAGAGGTTCGGTGACTGCAGGCAGGTTTCCATTACAGATTTACGCAAAATTTGAGCGATATTTTTAAGTTGGGCATTTTCACATGGGGGTTTATGTGGACTGACACGCTCTTAGAGTCAGCCTCAAGTGGCCAATCAAGGAACTGCACTTTCATCTTTTAACCTCTGAAGTTGTCACTTGGCTGCAAAAAGTCAATCACAGTAGCTCTCTCGTTGTCACTGAGCACGCTAGTTCCTTACAGGAAAATAAGTTTACACACTGTGTTCAAGACACACACAATATTTACTCTCTTCACACCTCAATCCAGCCTTCTGTGTCTTGTGATGAGACAAGCGGGCTGTCGGTGTTCAGAAGTGCATTATGTGATGGCAGGACTTACCTGTGTTGTCAATCGAAACCCATTCTGTATCAGTCAAACAAAGCCCTCTGAGTTGCTCCTTGAAATTGCTGACACTCCAAATGAATAAATAGATAACCCCATTTGAGGATTATTATGTTTCTTCGACAAATATAGACTCAAGAAAAGGGGAGAAGAAAGAAAAATAGCCTGAAATAGGAAAATGTGAAAGAAGGCAGGCGGGAAATGAAAGAGAATAACAGATATGACTTAAAGGGACAAGACAGAAGAGACAAGTTAGGTGACTATCATCACACAGCCGTACTCAAACAGTGACTGGCTTTGGAGCATAATTCTGTTTGATGCGATTTTGGCTGTTCACACAGCAGAAACTGTAAGACAGTTACAGTTGAAGCTTGAGTAGATGGCACAATGCAGTTCTGAGTGATAACAGGCAGATACAGAGAGAGTTAGTTAATGGAGGTAAACTCAAAGGTAACCGAGGTGTTAATTGCTGCCATGCTATTTTTCTCTCACATTTTATCATATTAATTTCTTGGTTGTTGGTTTTCAAACTGTCGTCAGGGGTGTTACATTTCATGTGTGATTGACGACGATCGGGCTAATTTTCTTCTTAGAGTTAATAGAAGTCGACAGAAGTCAACATCTGTGTAATGCTGAACGGTGCAGAAGAAACCTTTATATTTGACCGAATCTTTCATCATAAATTTTTGTAGAAGCTTTATATGCTTTGCACTGTAAATCAAATGTATACCGACAGGACTCCAGATTAGGAATAATACTACTCAGCTTTCCTACATGTGTTTTATTTCATTTCTAGGTTGTCCGCTGGTATTCTATTTTGGTTTTAAAGACTTTCCCACTCACTCATTTATTTGTGGTGGCCCGCCACAATATTAGCATTTACTGTCAAATATTGATTTTCTACTTTTGGAGTTGTACTGTTCTTTTGGGACTCTGTATACTGTTTAGTTATTCAGAGCACCACACTCTTGGAAGCTGAACAATGCTGAACAGTGCAGTAGAAACCTGTATATTTCGCAGAATCTTTCACCATAAATGTTTTTGGAGCATTTTATGCTTTGCACTGTAAATCACATGTATACCCATATGAACACAGATTACAACCAATACTACATCGCTTTCCCATTTGTGTTTTATTAAGGTTCTAGGTACTCCATAGGTACTCCTTTTTGGCAATACAGGGTTTCCTATTTATTTATTCGTAAGTTTATTTGCACTCCTTCCACTTTTGTAATGTCTGTTGTGATTTGTAGAATTTTTTGTATGGTTTGGTTGACTGGTTTAATGTTTTTTTTTGTTTTTGTATTTGTGTCAGAATTTATTTCTGACAATAAAGCAAAATCAAATAAAATTTAATCAAATACATACTGTTCGGTTATTCAGAGCACCACACTCTAAGAGTGCAAAGTGTACTCTGGGTGCAAACGGAGCAGCAGAGTACCAAGCGCAGTGACCGTGAAACTTTTTGTTTGTTGTTTGATACAGAAGTAGAACGCTCAATTTCTTAAAATAATAGCGCTCTCATTAAAGTGTTGTCTAAAGCTTTTTCAACCCTCTTTAGATAAAAATTTCTTCAATGGGTAATTCACAGTCTAAATGGGGCAACAGAGGAGAAAGGGAAAATGGCTGTAGAGCAGATTCAGAGGCAACAATAGTCAGCTTGATGTGCGTCGACTCTTCTCTGAGCAAGATTCATGTTGGTTGCAATACCTAATTTGCTTCCCAAAATCTTGCCCTGTGTGCTCTTGGTGTTCAGGCTTCTCTTCAAGGTGTAAAACAAGCTTTTCTCAAGGGTGATATACCTGGAAGACAAAACCGAGTGCTGAAGTACTTAACAGCAGCCGCCAGTGGCTTTTAGCTTAAACTGCCACTCAGGCCAGAGTGGGCAGACAAATTTAGTTTTCTGCTTGGGCAAAGGGTAGTATCCAGGGGTGTAAAAATAGCTCAGTACTGGAGCAGGGAATGGTTTTACCTGTTTGATGGTTTGGTTGATTTATAACGGCACAGCCTGATGTCTACTGTGGAGGCCAAAGATGGGTCAAGACATCGTTTGACATTAATATACAGCTTCTGTTGGCATTCAAACTCAACCTTTGGCTCATATCACGACATGTATTGATGAATAACATGCTGTGTGAATTGATGTTCTTCAAGCATCTACGTGTGAGCATAGAAAACTATATTGAGCTTTTCCTATGGGCCACTTCATACACACACTGGCTCATGTAGAGAAATCCAATTCCAGTTTTAGTATTACTTCTGTCTTTCTGACTGCATGCGGACTTCAGCCTTGAGCATTCACTCATTAAATCCTCAGTAGGTGGATCGTCAGTTTTGTGCTTGTATGCAAATCACAGCTGGTGCTCGCCCAATAGCGTACATGCACATATATGCATGCAAATTAGTTTGCTCAGCGGAGGTAGAGCACTTTCTGTGGCCGCTTGCTTTTATGCAAAAGCAGGTTCAAATGAAGTTCAGCCAACAGCCAAATACAGATGTGACAACGTGCAAAAACCTCCATTAAACTTGATGACCGTGTCCCGATAGTGTTCGCCCACATGTTCACCTGTACGTACTGTAGTTTGGACAAATTTGACTGTGCAAACAGCAAGATTTCATGCAAATACCGGGGACAATCTCAAAAAATGTGATTGGATTGGTCCTGTTCCAAAATAGCAAATCTGGACACAGATCACATTTTGATAGGTTTAAATGAAGCCATATGTGTTTGAGTGAGAGAAAGGTTCAGAGATGTCAGGTACCAGTCTGCTCTCCCGTGCTGTTCCCCATCAATCCACTGCTTAGCGCGGCCACTGGAAGGACATATTCCATTTCGTGCTCCAGCAGCACTCTCAGTGTCCCATTCCCGGGCTAAAATGGATCAGACGTCCCCCACAGGGAGACAGATTCTGTACATCAGAAACCTACACAAGCAGGCAGCTGGTGTGCTGAGTGAATTTCCATGGCAATGGGTGAACTGGGGATGGCCAGCATAAAGCAACAGAAGGAAAGGACGCTGCAAATCACCTGTGGGACTTGGAGAGCTGGAGAGACTGTGTTGGTGTGTGTGTGTGTTTCAGCCTGGTGTCCTGTAATTTCAGGAAATGAGTGCAATTTCTTAAAAGGAGAGTAATATACGTGTTTTTCTTGCTGTATAAAAAGGTCATGGTGCAAGTAAAACCAGATGCTGTAGTGCAAGAATTGTGTGAACAGTTGCATACTTTGGCTTTTCCTCTTCAGGGCCGAGTTCTTTAAATTAAACAATGAAATTCGTTGGTTGCCCTTGTTCTTTAGTCCTCTTTTAGTTTTCTGATGTGACGTCCCCATAGACATAATTTGCCTTTGCCTTCTGAAACTTTTACAAATCAGTGTTGGAAAATAAACTCAACCACGGTTCCTGCGGATCCTTAAAAAGAGCCATTAAATTTATTAATCCAAAAATAAGGCCTTGATTGGTATTAAAATATCTTAGGCTGCCCCGTAAATGTCTGAGACTCAAATCATCAGTCAGAGTTGACTGAGACTGCTTCAAGTCAAGCAGTCATTTTTTCTGAGCAGTGTAATTCTGGGGGCATTTTGGTCCCCAGATTTTGCTTCGGAGTGAGCGCTTTTGACAATGACTCTACTTTTTGCAGTCACAGTAAACTGTAAGGTTAAGAAGTGATGAATTTACAGTCCACAGTAAGTTAATAGGATAGAGACTCTGGCTTTTGTTAAAATCTGTGTCTGCAAAAATTGTTGAAACGCATTTGCGACCCATCCTCTGCGTCGTTAGCTTGTTTACTCTACGACGTGAATGCTGCTGTCACACAGAGCTCAAACTTTCAAACTTTATATGGAAAACAAAACAAATCGTCGAATATTCATCTTAAACAACCAAATCTGATAGTAGGTGGAAACATCTTTTTTTACTAATAAATAAATGTTTTTAAATGCCTCTTGCATTATCAGCGCCAAAAAAGTCATGTTTTGTGTTAATGTACATATTTGGGAAAAATTGCCCTCATTTTTAGCCTGTTTCTTGAAATACATCATAAGGGACTGCTATTTGATTTTACTCTTTATATAGAATAGAAGTCTTGCAGTGTCTTATAACAAAAATCCCAAACCTTAATAATTATAATATAGCTTGGATTTATGTAGTGCTTTTCAAGAGACCCAAGGACGCCTTACATCGCGTAAAAAAATTGAGTTTCAATACATGCTATTGTTATATAAACCAAATTTTTGTGCATTTGTGCATGTAAACACATCTGAGAGCCTGTTGGTGTTTATGTATTCCAGCACTCTCACCACAGACTTGGCATCATACATGTTCATTGAGGACTAATCAACAGAGCGCAGTGTGTGTCTGGTGAAACTGGCAAGGATTTTAAGCCCATCCTGATCTTTTAATTAGTCTGATTATCCAAACAGCTGTCTGCTGCTGCTCCCTCTGACTTAAATGCACACACACACACACACGCACACACAAACACACAGTTTGAAAACGCTACATATGTGACTGCTGTCGGGTGCCCTCAGAGCAGGGTGTGATAAATATTGTCAGCGCGACTCTGATGACGGCGCTCCGAGCTCTGACTTACTGTCAACTCTCTCCCTCCATGCCGGATTTTTCCTGGTGGAGTCGAACGTTTTCAGACCTCTGCAGGAGACTTAAAAGATTTAACTGTCATAATGCTGTTAAACTCTTTGTTTTTTCACTTTGAGTGTGTTTTATGTGTGCACGTGTTCTGCTTTAATGTCCATCATGGTGACCTTGTGGGCTTGAGTCAGTTTTCAGTAGAGAACTTTGAGCTTTCTGTACTTGCATGAATTTTCTGCCTTGACCTTTACTGTATTTCCTTCAATGACCAGTTATTGGTCATTCTATAAGAACAGTGTTTTTATTTCTGATTTTATAAGTAAATAATTTTACTCTGTATGCTATCTTGCAATAGTGATGTTAGTGAGACTGTCCTCCGCACACGGAAAAGAGCAGAGTTATATATTTGTCTAATGAGAGACAAAGTGATTTGTTTAGCTCAATACAGAAAAATATGATGTCTTTTTGTACTGAATCCAGAAATTTAAAAGTTCCAACTGGCTACAGTTTTTAAATTTTAAACAGTACTGATCTCACATTTCAGCCTTAGTAAAAATTCTGGCACTCGTGCAGTAGCTGTAATTGTAGTATTTGTGGCAGATGTAGAATCTGCAAACAGCAGTCAATAACTTTTGCATAATTCACCACACATTCAACATAATTTACATTGACGAGAGCACATGAATAGCAAGGACATTGGCAATCTGTTAGAGATTGCTGTCTCTTTAAGGTTGACTGCTTCTCCGTTTCAGCCGGGCCCAGATCACAACGTCACTACTGTTGCGGCCTCTTCAAAAAAACCTTGGCAACTTTGCGCTGGGTAATACAGCGTGGTTGTCTGTGCATATGCAACAGGGCCATTAAATGTCAAAATGTAAGAGTATTTCAACATTTATGCATATCTAAAAAAAAAGAAACATGGCATGCTTGGCTCGCCATACCACAGGGAAACAATAGTTTTGCTTTGTTTAGTAGTAGTTACCCTGGTTAAAAAATAAACATAGAGCACCCATGGACAAATAACGTGACAAAGAAGTTCTGTACTTTGACAATTAAACACGAATTTCATTAGCTACACCTCACACTGGGTACTTTTAGCCGAGTGTATAGTCGATTTTACTGGGATGACCTCACAAACTCAAGGCTGACCTGGCTGTAGAGCAGGGCCAGCAAACTCTGAACTGAAGTCAGGGTAAGTCTACTTTGGACTGTGCGATGTCGGCTTTTCACACTGCATTTTCTTATTTCAGAACTAAGAATAGCCCTGGGCTCATTTAGCTCATTTTCACACACATATTAACACAGCGTTAACCTAAATTCACATCCACCAGCCCCGATTTAAATGGCTGTTGGAACAAATGACTCATGTTTACTACTTAAAACTGTATTGTTTACTTAGCATTGCAGAAATGCAGTCGTTTTATAATTTGGATTGATGGACAGTGTTTCATTTTGGATGGTTTAAACTGCCTTTCACAACAGTTTGGGATGGCGGAGAAAAAAACTTAAATTAGAGCCCTGATCTTAGCTCCTCTCAGAGGAGATGCAGCTCCTTTTGTGAGCTCCCCTAGTTTGTGCTAGAGTCGGAGGCAGAGTAGCACCTCTATACCCCGGAGGAACCAGCTGCTCTCTTGTTTTTTGACTCTCCACAGGCTGTTCTTTCTCTGCCGGCCTCTCAGGGGAATTACATGACACCTGCTGAGCTTAGATGTTGGATTCTCCTCCTCTACATAGCAACAGTGATTCTCATCCACCAATCTGTTTAGGAAACAGTAATCATGGCTGCGTGCGGCTCTTAACACGCTTCCTAAACTGCAAAGATGAGTCGTTTCATGTGATGGGAATAAATTCGTGATTGATGTCATGTTCTGCTGATTGGCTCCTGCACCAGCGAGTTGAATTTACTGAGGTACTGTCAATCCACAGCCTCCACAGTGTCGTTTTCTTCTCTACTTTATCCTTTCCCCTCGTCGCTCCCTCTGTCATTCACCTTTCCCCGTCGGCGCCGTCACATATCAGTGGTGCCACGATAGCGGCGCTGTCAGAGCTGCAAGAACTGATGAGGAACAACCTCGAGAGAAAGATGAGAGAGAGCATCACATCTGTTTAACTGACCTCCTTCACCCTCATACACCTCACTGACTCCAGACCAGTGGAGCTGCTGCTACAATTGGACTCTCTTGCACTGATGTATGTGCGCACACACACACACACAGAATCTATTTTTGGATACATGGCCAAATATTGAGCCATACTGAGGGAGAGCTGCAGTCACCAGTGTGTGTTTTTAACTGCTGCTCAGCGCCAATGAAAAGAGCCTCATTCTGACGAACTGAAGCTCGGCTCCTCTGATGGTTGACGCTGAATGAATCAGATTTATTTGGGACCAAACAAAGAGCTCACTGATGCTCGCGAGGCTATGAAGATTCAGGTTCGTGAGATTTATTCAGACAGAAAAATGACACACCAAGTGTAAGATGGGAAGATTTTTGACAGGGGAGAGGAGCAAAACTGGTGATGCTCGGTGATCAAACATGCCAGTTAAATCCAAAATATGGAGGAACCTATCAATTTCACAGTGAGTACAGCAGGAGAGTCTTGTGTCTAAAACTCTGGCAGTTTGGGAGAAGTTCAACTTGCATTTTTCATCTTGCTCAGCAGAAACTAGCATGAAATGGGTGGTGCAATTTCAATAAAATTCAACTTTGTCCCATATTCTGGTTAAAAATCAATTTATTTCTCCATCTGTGGGGCTGTAAATCGATGCTTGATAGTTTTTAGGTATCAACTGCAGTAGGTTAGAAACATCTCCAGTCAAATGATACCATGTTTAGCCCTTTTGTGCTAGGGGTCTAATCCCCTCTGGATCAGCAAACTTTCTGTCGCTGCCATATCTGTAGCCACTCTTTTTCAGACATAAATTCAGTTCGTCTGCCCACCTAGCACGAGATAACACAGAAGCAATGACTAACATACAACACCGAGATGTTAAACTGTCCCAACAATCTCACATTAACACTAACAACGGCTTGACTTTGCTGTTCCACCTGTAATAAGCATTAGGTAATGTAAGCAGTGTTGCGCTAACAGTTAGCCCTGTCACTCCTGCAGCAGCACTACAACCAAAACTCTGTAGTGTAGTGAAGGAGGTGAGCGTGTATTGATGGAGTTGACAGTTCAGCACTCAAGATGCCACCAAAATGTTCATAAGTATGACTATAGAACATGCAACTCCATTCTCCATTTTTTTCAAATTGTTTTCTGTTTTATTTTAACACTTTGTCAATTTATTGAAAGAATCCCAGATAATGAAAATGATCATTTGCTGCAGCCCAATATCGGAAACGACTGGCTATCTATTTGATGACGACAAGCCTTTGCAGGCCAGGGCCAATATTTTGTGAGATCTAGTGTAGCCAACAGATACAGAAACCAAGACTTTGTTTTCTGTCCGCTGGACATTTCGGCTAATCTCTATGAAGAGATATCTGCATATGAAAGCAGATAAATAATAAATGAAAAAGCTAATATAAAACTAAAGAGCCTCAGTTGAAAAAATGATATTGAAAATCATTTTGTCCAAGTACAAAAAATAGGCTACATGTTGGCAAACAAAAACCAGATTGCAATATGCAAAAAGTGTGGATCAAAAATGAAAGACAGACAGGTAACAACCTTCAACAAATAATACAACATAAAAACATGGAACATGTTATTTTCGTAAATGTTATAAGTTACTACTGTTACTACTTTTATGGAAAATGCCATTACATTTTGTGATTGGCACATTATGGCTTCTTTAGAAACTCAAAGTTTAGGACTTTGACTTGAGTGCAAAAGATAGACACATATGTGACATCTCAAAGGTCACAATTTATTTATATATGGGAGGCAAAAGTCTGACCACTCTTTTATATTTTCACATTTATTGCTCTGATAAAACGCCCATAAAAAATCACATTGGTTGGTTCCATTTGGATCTAGTAGCTTTTAAAGTCAAGTCAGTGTTTGTGAGCTTGCAAATGTGCACACAAGCACATAAAAATAGAAAAATATATGTCTGCTCCAAAGGGAAAGGAGAAGGAGATAAATGGCGAGATTGCATGACCAGAATGGACAAAATTTCCGTCACAGAAGAGCCACCAGAAACCAGCGGCGTCTAAACGCAGAGTAAACAAGCAACAGCATAATTAGCAGGAATGCCATTCTGTGGGACTGAGACTGTTTGGCTGCAGCATATTGTTTAGCTTCACCACGTGGTTGTTGACGGCAGTGGAAGGTCAGATCCAGGCCATGTGGATGCTATAAGCCGAGGGGGGCGTGTGATGTGACAGGGGACGTCTCCTAATCTGAGCGAGGCATATAAAACAGATGTAGTGCCCCGTGCTGCAGATGGGGGGCATTGTAGGACCTGAGAATCTGGAGGGATCCAAGAGAGAAAAAAAAAGGATCTGGGTGAGATTGGTCCCCACCGCCAGAGCTTCCAACGGTCGCTCTCCCTCACTCACTCGCAGCACTTGCCCTCTTATTTCCCGCTCTCTCTCTCTCACACACACACACACACACTCTCCTCGCCTCTCAGTCACTCATTCTTCTGCGCTCTCCTGTTTCATCTCTCCTCCGTGGAGTGAGGGGATTCGTTTTCCCAGGTTGGCTGCCTGGCAGTGGCTAGATTACTGAGGGGAGACAGACAGAGTTGGGGACCTGAGGGACAGGACAGCACAGAGGAGGAGAGATCCAGCGCAAGATTTTTCCTCCAGCGGAGATTATTTGCATCACAAAACCTGTGGAGAGGACTCTGATACTATACTGGCTGCACAACCGCTGTCCGCACAAGAGGTGCCATTTAGCGTGTTAATGTGTGTGTTTGTGTGTGTGCGTGCGTGCGTGCTCACCTTTTCAGGATGCAGCTTCATGGGCTCGGCTTCTTTTCTCATGTAAATGTGAAAATCTGCCACTCGAGACGGAGCCGGTGTCTGTGATTTAGGTTTGCATGATGATAACGCAGCGCTGGGTGAATTAGTTCAGCTCTGGTGGATTAGTGCATGTTGGTGAGCGGACGTGCATGAGATCACACGACAGAAGAACCCCCCAAAAATGACAGAAAACTTCAAAACTAGGCTATTCTTTTAATTTACATGCCACTAATTATCTTTCCTACAATTTCACCCACAGTAGATTGCGTGTATTAATGTTGTATCTGCACATGTGTTGTTGACATGTTTGCGTTCCAGCATATCATGCCTCGATGTCACTGCCTCGGGATCACCGAGGAAAAAAGAGGAGGGGGAGCTAAATGCTATGTGGCACCACGCCAAGTTGCTGCTTAAAAGAGGATGTTGAAGGTTATGTCCCTCCAGCCTGTGCACCCACTCCGTCTGTCTCCCTTTACTTCCATGCAGAGGAGAAACAAGAATGACAAGTGTGTTGGTTAAAGCAGCACCATGAGGAATCCCTTAAGTAACGTCAGTCGAGCTGCGCCCCCCCCTCATCCGTCCTGTCCTGCCTCCATTTGATATGTGATTATATGAGTGTGCGGCTGAGTAGACAGATGGAGTATTTGTTGGGGAAAGAGGGGGAGGAGTTCTTGTTTTAGCCCCCTTTCTACTCCCCCGTGGGATTTGCCCTTCCATCTTCCCTACCTCCATTTCTGTCGCTCCCTCCATCACTTTTTTTTTATCTTCTCTCCTGCTGAGCCAGCGAGATTTACTGGTTTAAAGTCCGTTCACAGAACTGGGAGTGGGACAAATGGAAGTAAAGACAGCTCCCTCCCCCCGGGGGAGTCTGTCGGTGATTTATATGTAGACATTTCTCCACACGTGTTTGGCCAGCGCTCCAATTAACACCTCCACCAATCCGTGGCTGCACTTGACAGATGCTGAATCCGAGCGAGGCCAGAGTGTATTCATTAGTGTCGGCTGTGTTTGTTTGTAGGGGATTTAGCGAATTCAAATTGTTTGCTGTGTTTTTTTTTTTTCCCAGTGATTTCTGGGTCATTTTTTGTCGCCGCAGTGTTTTCAGCTCCCTCTGCTCGTTCTTGAAGTTTGGAAATTGCACGAACAACAGACTGAGCTGAGCAATTTATTTCTGGGAAATTCACAAACACATCCGGCTGTCCCCATAGGTTATTTTTCCTCAAACCATTTCTTTACTTCCAGCCTTTGGTGTCAGAGTGATTGATTCGAGGAGGTCTGATTCTTGTCTCTTGTGTTCCTCCAGGGGGCGTGATAGACAAGGACCTGCGCCACTACCTCAACCTGCGCTTCCAGAAAGGCTCGGTGGACCACGAGCTGCAGCAGATTATCCGGGACAACCTCTACCTCCGCACCGTCCCCTGTGAGTTACCTCGTCATCACTCTGCTTTCTTCGCACCCTTGTCATCGCCACTCGCCTCCTTGAGTGAGTGTAGCGTGTCAAAATGTAGCTTTATTGTTATTTCAGTGGGTGATTTTCCTACATGGTGCATTTTCTAAATACATCACATTACACACACAGGATTACACATTCTCCTGTTTATTCTATTGTATGAAAAGCCCCAAAAATGCACAGAATCGTGGGTGTTTCGAACATCGACAACTTTGTAATCTGCTGATAAACACTGTTTGATACAGCCAAAGAGCGCCGCAACAAGCAGCTAAGTGGACATTTGAGTCAAGATGGTTTTTGAGGTTCCAAAGCTCAAGAACGAACCATCAAGCTCAACATATGACAGCATTTTTGTATCAAACTCAAAACGCAGAGCAAAGCTAAGGTCATTCAATGCTGGTTGGTTTCTTGAGCTCCAGGAGAAATATCTAAGACTGCGTTCAGACTGCAGGAAAATCTGATTTATGTCTTAAATCAGATCTTTAAGACAGATTGTCCACACTGTTGTTTGCAAGTGATCAGCTCAGATTTGTGTGTCCAGACATTTTCAGTCTTTCTGCATGGGTTGTTGTGGAAGTTACATACTGTAGGTGTTAAGCTGGTGACTGGGAGATCAATCATTTTGCCCTCCATAATCTCTATGAGCAGATATCTGCATATGTATTCAGGATCTGTAGGCAATATTACAACATTTTGGTATCAGAAGTCTTCTGGTTTCAGATTGTTAGTCTATGCTGTATTGACTAATCATGTTTAAGGAACAGGCAAACCATCCAATTTTTGAGGTGGAACTACAATCTCTGAACCCATAATCTGTCAACTGAGAAAGATTTAGCTTTTTATTAGCTTAAAAATCATTTTATCTGCATTCATATGCAGATATCTTTATATTGAGATTAGTGGAAATGAGAGGCACACCAAAGGGGAAGTTTTGGCCTGAGTATACACTGGCTACACCAGATCTCCCGAAATATTAGCTGTCGCCCTGACAGGTTTATCGTTGTCAGACTGATGGCTGATGCGTTTCAAGATCACGCCCTCCAAACAGCTGCTCTCTCAAGTCGTGGTGAGGCACGATAAACTCAAGACAATGCATCTATCAGTGTCTGTTCATGGACTGTTGTTCTCTTTCGCGCTCTGCTTGTAGCACGGATTCAGCTCAACACTTCACCGCTCTGGATTCCACGTCATTATTGTGTTTGCGTCGCAAGTGACGTCAAAGACACTTTGAAATCCAATTTGAGAGACATCTGGACGGAGATGCATCTGTACAAATCATATTGGAATGGCACATTAAGCCACTTCTAAATACGATTGAGTTCAGTTTGCAAAAATTGCATTTCATGGGGTTTTTTTGTGCTGTCATTTCTTACTAAAATCAATCTGGATACAATCTGGATATGCCAAAAAAAACCTGTCAGATTTGGGCTGGTAGTCTGAACAAGGCCTTTTGCTAAGCTGCAATTTGTCTTTAACTTGAGGTCAGCAGGAATGGGGGTCAATAAACAGGCATGTGACCATGCTTTTCGCTTTTTATCCAACCTTATCATTTTAAAATACACAGTATGCTTTGAATAAAGTGTGTGAGATGCTTTCTTTCCTTTGCTGCAGTTGGCTTCAGTCCTAACTACTCAGCTACCTGTCTGTGGTTAACATGTAGCTGCAGTTTTTGTTGTCGTGTTGGTTTAGTCGGGATCAGGCTTGTCTGAAAGTTTGACTCTTTAAAATCAAGCGTTGACTGCAGCCCTCTGCCTCCAATTAGCGGCATTAACTACATCACACAGCTGAGCTGCTGAGTGTTGTTTAGCCAATCCAAGATACGATTTGAAGGGCTTTAAGATATCAATTCTTAGTGTTTTTAGTTCAGGAAAGCATTTCAAACTCCATATGTGTGTGTGCGTGTGTGTGTGTGTGTGTGTGTGTGTGTGTGTGTGGCCTTGATCAGACTTATTAAGCCCCTGGTCCTTATACGAGTGTAGACTCACTGATGTTTAATCCATTTTCTTCTGATTTGCCATGTTTGCTGAACACGCGCTCATTGCTAACAGTCAGTAGGCTGTGATATTACAGGGTGTATGTTTGTGTGTGTGTGTATAAGCTGTTATCTGTGTGTGTGTGTGTGTGTGTGTGTGTTAGCTCTGCATTAGCCTCGTCGTGCCATTAGGACCCAGCTGTCTGTTGGCTAACTCTCCCCTGAATCCTTAATGGAGGTGCATTCTTCAAGGCCAGGAGCTCGCAGATTTCACCGGAGCCACTTTTTCCTCCCTCCATCTCTGAACAGAATACAACAGGAGAAACGGGGAGGGGGAAAGAGCTATTTGTTTGCAACAGAAGCGTAATTTTCTCTGATAACCACTCACAGAGCCGCTGCCGGTGAGGCATTGGAGATAGAGAAAGAGGTGAACAGTAAAGAGGGAGAACAAATGGGACAACAAATAGGGGGAGAGAGACACAAAAGGGAATGGGGGGAGGAGGCATAATAATGGGACACGGACGATGATAACCACACAAGTAAATGGACTGCAGATAAACTGTTGCAGAGAGAGAGAGGTAAGGGGAGGTTAACTGATGCATTAATGAAGCTTCAACAATGAGCCTCAGTGCTGCTGAGAGGAGGAGACCAGTCATGACTGAGCCGGGCTTTTTATATCTGAACTGATGGATGGATCCATGTTTGGTGTACACATACACATTTGTGTAAATGGTGCAATTTTCTCATCATTTTCTATCCTACGTGTGGTTTGGATGCTTTTTAGGCAATTTTTATCCAAGCTCTTTTTATACTCCTTTCCTCGCTCTACTTTCTTTTAATACATGCTGTCCAGGGTTTGGCACCACTCACAATTTAACCCATACAGGTACTGGTGCATCTCAGAAAGTCTTTTTCTAAGGATATAGTTTCTTTAGATGGCATTGACCTGGCCTCAAATGCAACCAATAGCGACTGCGGAGCAATATTTGATTTGTCTTTTGCCTCACATATAAAACAAACTTCAAGTTCAGCTTGTGCAAAAATGTTTCATTTCCTGTCTAAAACAGACACAGAAAAATGAATACATACATTTGTTACTTCTAGGCTGGATTATTCACATTTCTTATCATCAGGTTGTTCCAGCAAATCTCTAAAGACTCTCCAACCGATCCAGTATGCTGCTACATTTTGTCATTTACTGTGATTTTATTGTTCTTTACGACATCGATTGTACATCTGTCTGTTCTGGAAGAAGCATCCCTCCTCAGTTGCTCCTCCTGAGGTTTCTACCTTTTTTTCCCCTTTTTTGGGGGAGTTTTTCCTTAGCCGCTGTGAGGGTCCAAGGACAGAGGGAAGACACACACTGTAGAACCCTCTAATGCAAAGTGTGATTTGTGATAATGGGATTTTGACTGATTGACTGGACTTCAGTACCAATACCCAACTTGCCTTTACCTAATTTACCTTTTTTCAGTACTTTAAGCCTCATTTCCACCAGGCAGTCCAGTTCAGCTCAGTTTAGTTTATGACACATTAGAGCAGTTATTTTTGTGTTTCCATTGTCAAAAGTTGTGGATGGTACCAACAGAAAAGTTCCAAGCTGTACCGTTTTTTCTCCTCTGTTGAGGTATCGTGGTTGGTACCACTAGATTCCTCTGCTCCCCTAGTTTTAAATGATACTCGTATCATCACTCTAGCTTTGAATTTCAGCCTCTCAAAGACATAAATTTCAGCCGGCAATTAGAAAAATTATCAAGTTAATTACAGAGCATAATCACATCTTGATTAACGCTGACAGCCCTAGTCTTAACATAACCATAAGTTAACAAAAGCGTTGAGGAAAAAAAAGGAAATTTTAGGAACTTACATGTATCTACGTCATAATAAGGTACAAATGTTAGATATCCATGGTTTGTAGAAATGGACATTTATTCTAAAATTGGGGTCATTGTTTTAAACGCAGCACATGCGGAAAAATGATGTAGATATGCAGGGACATTACTTTTTCACCATGTTGGAGAAAAACACTGAAAACACTTATCTAAAATCGAGCAACAGAGAGATACATTGATGCCCAGTGAGATCTGTGATAAGTGATAAATCTGAGTCTAAAGGGGGGCGAGAGAGAAAAGAGAATTATAAGTGAGGGATCTGAAGTAGTTCATCACAGCAATTTAAACATAACCCATGAGTGGTGGAGAAGAGACATTTTTCGGTGGGATGGCAGCTGACGGGCAGACAGTAGGAGAGTTACTGCCACCCATACCAATCGTGGAGCCTCTGACGGAGTCAGCCAGGGCAGCTAAGGCCGTGCCAGCTCTTAGACAAATTGCCTGGTTGGAATCCAAGGTCAAAGCGTTAATAGCCTGAGCCCATGTGAAATCAGGCCTATCGGCTGGTAATCCACACAGATTTGATGGTGGAGATAGAGAGCGGGGAGGAGTAAGAGTGTGCAGACTAGTCGTGACCCTAAGTGGGCTACAAAGATCGAGAACGTTTGAATTATTTAGGTGAAATTGAACTGGAAAACTCGGCAATTAAATATATGGATTTTTATAAACTCGCTTTCACACATTCATTTATAGGCAGCGCGTGTGCTTCCATTTGATCCTGCAGAGCCGAGCCGAAAAATATTTTGGGGGAAAAAAAAGGTTTAAAGTATTTGAACTCATTTCCGAGCATTTGACTTGCATGTATTTAGTGTAAAGTTCGACATTTAGAGTAAATAACTTGAAGGTTGGGTGCATAAAGTGAAAGATTAAAAAACGTAGCTGTGTCTCATGTTTTCCCCCAAAATACTGAATCAAATATGAATAAGTGCAGCGAAATAAATATGTGATAAAAATATGAAGGTCATCAGGATTATTTGATTCGTTACTCTAGTTGTTGTTTGCCTCTGAGTCTTTCATGTATCCATTTAATTTGTTTGCTATTCTTTGTAGCCTTCTTCTTATTCTTTTTGTTCGTCCTTCATACAAACACGCACACACGTTCATATTGTTATGAGAGCTGCCTTTTAGCTCTTGGACACTAAAGCACTCAGTGAAGAGCAGTGACTATTCTTGACTGTACAGGAGTTATGGAGACGATGAATTAGAGGTCAGCCACAGGTGAAAAGGTGAAGACATGCTCTCAATTCTGACTTTTCCTGTCTCTCGCTATAGCTGCGTGTCTGAAAGCAGCACTTATCTGCTACCCAGTCCTTCTATTTTTGCTGTAGCCGTTTTATAAATGTGTGGAATTTGTGAATTATATAGTGGCCTCAAAATATTCTACAACCGAACAAAAATGTAGTGTCCGCAGCATGTGCTGTACACTACTTTTTGCTAATATAATGTACTTTTAGGGCTGTAGTCAACCAAAAATAATCTTGGATGACTAAAATCTACCTACTCTTTAACCCCTTGAAACCTGAGGTGATGTTTTTCTTGTGCTGCAGTATTTAAACATCTGAACTTTTAGCAAATTGGTGCAGTTTCTTTCAACAACAGCAATCAGCAACCTGCGAAAAAATGTCTAGGAAAAAAGAAAAACTCTCAACATAACAGTGAAAAGGGGCTTTAAAATATGTTTCTGAAAACCTTTCAGGAGGGAAGTAAACAGAGTTGTAACATATCTTGATTTTTATTCGATCAGCACTGCCAGGGTTTACCATATGATCAGCAATTTGGCAAGAAATGTTCCAAAAATTGCAAAAATGTCTAGGGAAAAAAAAAAAAAAAGGTAGGGAAAACTATACTCCTAATTACCATAATTATATTTAAATAATGTGACAAAAATTTTCCTGAGCACTTTTTCAGTGTTGTTTGCCTTGTTCTTTTGTTATTGTTGTTGTGTTTTTATAAAGTTTTCTTTTTCATTTTTTAAAACTAATTTTTTACTAATATTCTTGTGCTTTTACTAATTCCTTGCTAATTTTTGTGTCATTTCTGCTTTCGTTTCTCATTGCCTTCCTCCCACGTTTTCAAAAGAAATCAAAGCAAAAATTACATCATGTAGAGGAGAAAGGATTTCTAGGCACTAGTTAGATGGAGGAAAGTTTACCACAGTTCATCTACACATACAGTATTACCCACATTATTTTGACACAATGCTGGTTGAAAATTGGCGAAATATCCCCTTAAAACACAGTGAGTTTGAGAAATGACACGTAAACTGACAAATTAAGCTAAATCATTCACAGATATTTTGTAAATCCAATATATTGTCTTTAATTTCCAGTATTGTCCGTGATGGTTTAAAGCAGCCTGACAGAAAACCTCTGAATATGAACCATATGGCAATATCTCAAACAAATTGCTGCCCTCCTACTGTATAGATCATCCAACCATAATGGCCACCATTAACCCCTCGCCACGATGCTTTCGGGAAAGCTTGCTCCAGCGATAATAGCTTGACTAACATGTAAAGACAGAGCGAGGTGGTTTGATAGCAGAAGAGGGACCCTTAAACAGAACCTCCTGGTGAACATCCGCTAATGGAGACTTAAAGTTTATGAAGGGTGTGATTGGATGTTTCCACATCTGTCTTTAAAGCGTGCGAGTGCGTGTCTTCCGTTTTATCGCTCTGTTGAATTGCAGCTCTTGTAAGTCCCCGCATTCACGCACGTGTTTGTGTGTTTTAGCCTTTACATGCATGCACAAACAACATATGCCTTAATAGCAGGAAGTGGTGGTTGAGACTGTGAGTTAATGGGGAGTTTGATGCCTACGGGGAAATCGAGTTTGTGTTAATGGCTGGGGCAACTGTGCGCAATACTGATGGTGTTTACTAATGAGAGAGAGACGGAGAGAGACAGCAAGTCCATCTGTCTATCCGCAGTTGTTGGTTTGATCATCACGAAGTCTTGCGGCATAGCAGGAAATAAGAATCTCTGTCTGTCTCGCATTTTCTCTCCTGCTGCTCTGCTGTGCTCTTCTTATCTTTACTTCCTGCTTTCATTATCAGTTTTTCTTCCCGCAACCTCTTTTCTTCTTTGCATCCGTGTGTTTTTTATGTGACGGACAACATATCTGACATAAATTTTTGATTGTTTTGCTCAATTTAATTCTCAAGAAAGTCCAAAATGGGTCAATGTACTTTTTGGTCTTTGGAGAAAAGAAAAACAAAAAAAAAACCCAAATAGTTATGTGATTTTCATTTCAAAATCAAAAAATAGAAAATGAAAAACACACTACTTTTAGTTTTAGTTAGTTGGGCCAGAAATGGAATATATAGAATAGAAATGCCACTTAATTTCCTTTTTCTCCTATCAAAAAATAAAATAAAATACCAAGAAAAAAACACAACAACAATAACAAAAGAACAAGGCAAACAACACTGAAAAAGTGCTCAGGAAAATTTTTTGTCACATAATTTAAATATTCTGAAATCATAAGTTCTCTTTGGAAAAAAAAAAAAAAAAAAAAGAAAAGGAAAAAAAGATGAATACAACTTCCTGACATGTGACAAGCATGCAGAGGTTTGTGAATATGATAGACCTTGTTTTGACCGATCAGAATATGGATCCACTTTCATTTCCAGGGAACTTATAACTGATTATAACAAATATAACAGGTCAGTCTTTTCAGAAAATGAGAAAACAAGTGGATGTACATCTTTGTTTTTTTTTGGTATTTTATTTATTATTTCGGTAGGAGAAAAAGAAAATTAAATGGCTTTTCTTTTCTGTATTTTCTGACCCAATTTTTCATTTGGATTTTGAAATAAAAATCAAATAAGTTTTTAGTTTTTTTTTTTCCTCTTCTGTCTCTGAAAGGAAAATCCAAAGACCACAGAGTACACTGACCAAACTGTAACCTTGTAAGAGCACTGAATTCTGCACAATGTTATCCGCCAGCTACCTGTGACTCGCCCTGATCTGTTCCCCGAGTTTGTCACCTGTCATGCGCTCCTGTGTAATAGCCTGATGTCTGATGGATGACAGTAATAATCAGGATAATAAAAAGACTAACAGCTCCCCGGTGCCCTTTCATTCATTATTTAGCATCTCTGTGAGAAACCGAATAAACGCCACAGTCTCACCGAGGAGCCCAGACAGAGGGGGGCCTCACTGCGGAGCTCTGAGCTGGGGCCCAGCGCGGCGATGAATGAGGAGCAGATTGGGGCTTTTAAGATAGAGGTGGACTTGAGGTGACGCCGCATCCCAGGTCGTTTTTTATTTGCACTGCTGAATGAGAAACAGGAACACCTGGTGTTTGTTTGTATGTATATTAATTTGTCTCTTTATATTCCTCCTTCCGACAAAGGTTATGCAGATCAGACAAATGCCTTTAGTCAAAAGCACACTTTCTTTCATCCCTCCATTTACTCTCTGTTCCCTTTTATCTCCCCTCACTTACTCATTGACTCATTGGAGGCAGGGTGGGGTTTCCATGGCAACTGTTTCCACTCCCCGTCTGCGTCAAAGGCTCGACTCCTCTTAAACTCTCAGCCCGCTTTCTTTTTCTTCCCTTCCCCGACTCCTCCTCCTCTTCCTCTCTCCTCCGTTTCTCTGTCTGTGTTCTTCTTCACGCTTTCTGCAGAATGAGACTGCAGGTCAGACTCCAGGTAGACTGCACTCTTACAAATAAGGGTTTTTCCTGAAGGATCGAGGTTCGACCCAGATCCATTTGCTTTTGAAGAACCCCTTTTTTAAAAGAATGGGTTCTTTGTAAGACTAATGCTGCCTCCAAATGAGGTCATGTTTACTGTGTTAGCGAGAAGAGTCCATATTAACTTTTCTCTCTTCTGGCACTCAAGTGGTATTTCTGAAAGCTCTGAGTTCACATGTTGTGTTGTGCTATATGATGCTTTCCAGTGTTCTTGCAGTTATAAAAAAAACCTGGAAATGTAATGGAAATGACATTTTCCAGGCCTGGAAAAGTCATGGAATTAGTAAAAATTATTAAAAAGTTTGGAAAGGTCACTGAATTTTGTTGTTTGTAATGAAACTGTTGCCGTATTTTTTTGTGGGTGACCATCCATATTATGTAACACAAAGGCAACTTTATTTTCTGTAGCTGTCAACGTTTTGTTCACCGATATACGGGTCAAATGACTAAATACATGTTCTTATCACCTCCAGCTCTGATTGGTATTGATGGGAATACAGTAGCCGGGTGAACTCGGTAATTTCAGCTGCTTAACCGCCAAGATGCAATGACGTGCCATCCTAAGCAGAGCTAAAACACCGATCCAAAAACATCTGTGCTGAGTTTGAAAGAGAGACTGAATAAGTACGAGATATATAAAGAGAAGAAACCACTGAGAAGTTCTCAAAATTCCTGCTGCTGTCCAGTTTTTACCTGTTCTGCAGCCTGACTGTGACAACTCTCTCTCTCTCTCTCTCTCACACACACACACACACACACACACACACACACAAAAGCTGACAGAAAGGCATAAAAGAGTGACGTGTGAGCAAAGTGTTACTTTGACAAGTTATATCCTGTCCACCATCACTCACCCCAGCTTTGTGTAAGGGGACGGGCAAGAAAGGGGTGAGGAGATGTGTGTGTGTGTGTGTGTGTGTGTGTGTGTGTGTGTGTGTGTGTGTGTGTGTGTGTGTGTGTGTGTGTGTGTGTGTGTGTGTGTGTGTGTGTGTGTGTGTGTGTGGGCTGGAGGTGAGGGATGGGTTGACTGACAGGGCGGGACACAGATGTGGATGTGCGGGGTGGTGAGTGTAACACGACGCTCGATGCTCGTCTGCAGATGCAGCCCACAGACGTGACGGGGGAGAGGTGTAAAATTTGCTCCTTAATTGGCCTTCGTAACACAAAGACGGCGCTCCAAAAACTCCTCTATGCTAGACAGATCCATCAGGTGGCCTGCTGTCGCTCACCTCGCCATAATGACGTTCTGGGAGCTTCCTGCGTCACCTTTGATATAATGATCTGATGTCTTTCGAGGAATAAGAGAGAGAGAGATACATTTTATATTTAAAAGCCTTTGCAGCACCTGAAATTACACAGCCCCTTCCCACACTTTCCAAATCATTAAATCTCCGACGTATTCATCCTTTGAATGAGAGCTACGAGGCACTGATGGCTCAGTGGCGGCATCTTAATGGAGTTAGTTCCACTGCACCTCCTTGCTCCCATGGCATGTGACAGCCTGCCGGATTTTCTAGGAATACATCTGCAAGGTGGTCGTGATAGAAAGAGACGGCTCCTTTAAGTTGGAAACGGAAGATAATCAAAACTAGTGGGTAAGAGAGTTAAAAAAAAAAAAAAAAAAAGGACCTTGACGTGCTTAATTGTGTCCACGAGGAGTAGTCTAAGTATGTCTTATTCACACGGTGCTGTCACCACAGAGCCCCCGGCGCAAAGAGGCAGAAACTCAGCAAAAATCCAGCTCAGTTAATCAGAGGATTTCTTTTGGGACGGAGACTGTTAGTGTGCAGCATGTCTTACAAATCACATATTGAGGAGTGTGCGGCTGATAAAAGGTGTTATTTAGTAGCATTCACTGTGAAAATTCAAACCCAAACTCTTGATCTTCACACCTTAGCTGCAAATTTTCACACTATCAACTCACAGAAAACGTCATCACAACAAATGTGCCTGGGGACTTGAATCAGTGCATATCTGGGACACTTGAACTTCCTCCTCCTCTCCTCCCTGCAGTTATTGCCGTTATTTTTTCCCCCCACTGACGAAAAAACACATTGAACCAGCAGGTAGAGGAATCCCTTTCATTAAGTGCTCCTCCGACACTAAAAATGCTAAAGCGTGTTTTTCAGAACCGTACTCGTCGTGCTATCTTTCCTCTAAATGCTCCGTATCCATTTTGGCAGGACAGAGCGGAGAGGTGCACAAACCCGTAGTTCACCGCCGAGCCGAGGACGTGCCGGCCTTATCTCTGGGGTGGTAAATGGAACTGCAGACCTTGGGTGATCATTTTAAACTTAACTTCACACAAGAGTTTCTCCTCCTTCTTAAACAATGGCACGGCGAAAATTAGAATTTAGGGTGTTTATCAGGGACCGCTCGCAAGTCCCGGTGCATTGTGACCGCTGGTTCGAGAAACTAAATGAATGTGTGTTGGTGCTGCCGGCTCTGAAAAATATGAAATGCAGCGAGACTCCTGAGTCTCACTTATACTTCCCTGAAGTGGAGGTCAGATATGTATTTTGCATCAAACAGGAAATACAGCATGTGAACTACAATGGCTATGATGACCTGCAAACCAATATTCCTCCATTATTCCAAATACGACACTAGTTGGAATTTGTTTTGGGCATATCGTGTTTAGATACTCTGAATTAGGCCGTTTTCTGAATCTTATATTTTCCAATTAAGACGTGGGAAATGTCAGTATTATTCGAGTTTTAGGAGTGTTATTTTGGCATGTATACAGCCAATTCGGTATGGACATCTCAATTAGGGTTTTTTGCGAGGCACAGCCTTTCGTCTGTTTATGGTCGGCGCTGTACGTTGTCATGGATACCTAGTTTGCAAGGCTGATGTAGAAATGCGTAACCAAAGAAAAGCCCACATTCCTGGTCAGAAGGAGAAACACACCTGCTTTTAGTCTTTTTTGTTGTTTGTTTTTGAAATTTTTGAAATTTTATTTTTTTGGAAAGCAGTTAATGTTACAAAACATACACCAAGACGGACACAGATAATTTTCCCTGCTGTTCAGATTTTCCAAAATGTAATAACTGCAATTTAGGAGCAGTAACATGTAAACATAAAAACTGGCAGGAGGAGGCTTGAGGAAAACAGCCGGAATAAGACAACACAATGGGCCATTTATCCGATACCTTTACAAAGTCTGTCAGTACAGCTCTTACCTATTCCAGCCCTTGGTCCAGAGCTCAATGAACACATTTTTCTAAAGGTAAAGATACTTTTAATATTTATGAAATATTTCAGGTTTTTCGCACAAATACCGCAGCAACGACCTTTTTTTCAAAAAGCAAAGGAAGTAAAAAGGAGTCCAACAATTTAGTCTCCGGCAAGAAAATCTGAAAAGAAAAAATCTTATATTGATAGAAAGAAGCAAAATGACTATAAGAGTTAGTAATATAAATACAACACAAAAACATGTGAGATCACACTGCTCTAAAAGGTTTCGCTGCTTAGCTGACATACTTTTTTTATATTTAAGAGCAGAAAAACACAGTTTAATCTATTCCTTAAATTTTTCCTCTGGTGCTTTTGGAAAGAAAAAAACCTTCCAAGGTCTTAAAATGCTGATTATTGCTCTTAGTACAGCTCCATGCACTCCACTTGGGTTTGTGGAGAAATTCAAACTTGAAAGACTTATGTGCCTGGTTACAGTTGCTAAGCTATGATAGGAAACCACTATGAAATGACGGTAATGGTCAGTTCAGTGACCGCTAAGAAGACAGATGCACAAAACATTTAGCTTTTCCAGGCTCTATGTACAAATATGTCCTCATGGTTTAAAAGCGCATACAAAGAGCAATAACCAATCTTTTGTGACATTTGAGGCGTCCTGTCAACCACCCTCTGTCCCCGTGTGACTGACAGTTGAGGCAGTGCCTGTAGACTTCGGACAGAGAGGTGTGTTTGATTTGGTCCACAGAGCAGCTTGGGGACACGCAGACCCACTACCTGAATATTCATGACCGGAGTCTTTGTGGCCAAAAGGGCGTTTCTTTGGACCAAATCACTCCTTCTTCTGCAGCGACTCTGCACACAAAAGCACACAGCCAAGATAACTATTATTCTGAATGAAATTGTAATCTGATAATTTGATTATGGCCAGAGGAAGGCAGTACTCTGATTACAGCAACTGTCATGTAAACATCTTAATCATGTTATCTTGCATCAAGGTCGTAATCAGAGGAAGGAAATCTGATTAACAGATCTCTGTTATTTATCAATCTGTAGAACTGCTTCTGTCAGGTGAACGATGCAGTCCGACATTTCTCAGTGTTTTGATTCTGAACCTCAAAGGTCATTCAGACTGAGACTGTCTGACAGGGTTAGAAATGAGAATGAGTGTAGATGCAGTATACAAAATATGTTTGAGTATTGGTTGAAAGAAAGGATGGGCATTAGTACTTGATTTAGACATAGTATTTGTTCAGTGTGTATAGTATTTGCCATCGATCCTCCCACATGTGAACATGACGTTTGTATTTTTACTATTAAAAAGGGTAAAATCTTATTTGATTGTAGTTTCGAGCTTTGAGCAGCCGTTTTTTGGTTTTTCATTGCTAGTCAGTGTGCTGTGCAGTGTACTTCTGGGGACGTTGGGGCTAGCAGATTTTGCAGCAGAGTGAGCACTCTTCATTTTCACTACTCTTTGGTACAGGGAGCTGCTGACATGCAGGCAGTGGCTGTGTGTTTTTGACATGAAGGACAAGTGGAAAGCATGACTGCATGACTAGGATTTTTTTTTTGCTTCGTAAACATCCTCTTCCACAGAAATTGCCCTTATAAAATCACATACTTTTGTGTCTGCCTTCCACCTGCCTCCCCACTAATGTACGATGGGCTTTGAGATGACACAGTTTCAGCTGTAGCGATTAGCAGCATCCATCGCAGAGACAGTCAGCGAGCCCAGAGACGAGAGAAGAGAATCCCCGGGGTCCGTCTCATTAGAGACAGTTTCACTGTCACAATTCTCCAGTCTTAGTAGCATTAGGCTTCACCATCCCTCATGTTAATTACTGGGGCTGTATGAGTAATTGGCTCCTCTTGGATGCTAAAGCCGAGGAAGAGAAAGAGAGGAATGGGGCAAAGCAGTGTCCAGGGTTAAAGAGATCACTAGCAGAAGCAAATTCAGGTCTCGGGAATAAGTGTTTGAGGCTGAGATTAAGGATCATTCTGTCTCATATCTGATTTCTCACAATTTTTTGGGACACCACAGGCAGCAGTAAAGGTGTGCATTCACCCGAGCGGACCGAAAACAATGCCCAGAGGCTTGTCTGAGAATTTTGCTAGAAAGCTTGAAAACGTCCTGCAGCTCTGGCTGATTTTTTTCGTCATGTGCCTGAAATATTCAGGCTATAATTTAGTCTGGGAGGTCTCTGCAATCAGATATCCAATCTGTGTCGCCGCTGCTCTCTGTGGCTTTAGGTAATAGCAAGACAAGTGCTTAGCGTGCTTAGGCGGCGAGCTCACACAGACATATCAGAGCTGTGATTCTGTTTATCCAAGCCCCTAATGAAATATTCCATCTTCGCCACATCAGTGGGACGGGGAATTGAATGTGCAGAGGCTGCTACCTATCTCCAACTGTGACCTGCTGAATGAGGGAAAGCTATCATAATGCCAGATTGTCTGAATCATTATTTGCCGCGATCCGCGTAACTTAGCTTGACACTACAAGTATTCAATTTGGAAGATAATGATATTACGGCAGAAAGTGTATGCACTTATCTGAAATCTGCTACAGTATGCAATGACTTGGATGGATTGAAACTGAGCGGACTTTGATGTTGAAGCTCAGGTCTCGACTGACACAGGTACAGTTTTCAGGATGTTTCATAAGAAACTTGCAGGCTGTGAAAAATCAAGCTGGTCTCATGATTTATAAGATGCAGGTGTGTTTTATTTTAAAGCGCATGGTGCAATGCAACGTCTTGTTCAAGCAGACTTTCATTGTGTACAAAAACAGGTTGGTCACATGTTAGGGTCAACACCACACTACAGGTGAGGGAAAAATCAATACATCATGGCAGTGCAGTATTTTATTACATAAAAAATAATATTGTAGCGTATATACAAGTTAAACTTTTGGTAGCCAAATAAAATAACAAAATAAATTGCTTTTTCGGTTCATTATACATTTTGCTGCCAAAAAAAATGGACTTACATGAGATGATTAGAAATTTTATCTTATTAAACTTTTTGACAAGTTTTTGTTTTAGGGACATGATTTGCAGTTGCATAATATTATATCAGGACTTAGATATTGTCATAGTACCAACTATGACAGATAAAGAACTATTTTCAGTCAGTTTGAATTTTTTTTTCATGTTGTTTCAGTCCTTTGTTTAATTATCTTATAAATCTCTATTTAGCCCACAGGGATGATTAAAGATTAATCTTTTCTTCAAAGATAAAAAAATATACTGTAGCTTTCCTACAGGTAGAAGTACTCTTTCAGGGACTATACGTAAGAGTATCTACACACTGTAGTATGCTGCAAGTGCACTTGAAGGCAGTGCGTGCGTGCATCCGTGCGTGCAGCAAAGGTCTGAGGTCGGAAATGTACCCGCGGCCACTGCGGCGAGGATTTAGCCTCTATACGTTGGGCGCCTGCTCTACCAACTGAGATCTTTTGTTTGTTTCTTGTCTGTCATTTTAAAATAACGTCTCCATGGTAAAGGGCCATTTCATCCATTTTATATGTCAGAGTCACAGGGAGTTCCAGTCAGCCTGGGCAAACGGTCATGTAATGTGTGACCCTTGAAGAGATGATAAAAAATGACTGCAGTAACATCATGTGATTAATCTTGGCTTTTGTCAAGTTGCATTATGGAAAGTGTAGGACCTGAGGTTACTGGAGCTTGAGCCACAATAGGGACTAACTTTCAGTATATCTCAGCTTCTGCTTCATCAATTCTGACCTGCCTTTTTATGATCCGTCTCTCACAAATTTCCCAACTCTATAAAAATTGCAGTATTAAAGTACTGAAGCACTCATTTAATAGGAATCATTCAAGTCACAGACAGATTTAGTTTGCAGATTGTGAGAATCAGAGATCACAGTGGCTTGTTTAGTCTCTCTTTTTGACCTCTTCAATATAACCTCACGAGCGTTTTTGCTATTTATGTTAAAGGTCTGCAAATGCCTTTTTATGTCCTTGAGATATGTCTTCGCAGTAGCAGGTTAGACATGGACTGTTAACTCTGGATGCATGATGTGTTCGGGTTGTCCGTCCGTTTGTCTCATTCTCGTGAAGGAGATATCTGAAGAGGGCCTGGAGGAAATTCAATCTTAAACGTCCATTTGTACCCAATGATGAAGTGATTAGAATTTGAAGGTCACTGTGTCCTCAACTCAAATCTGTCCCTTTCTCATGAAATCTCAGGAACACTTAGACAGAGTTTTCTTACATTTGGCGCAAACATTTGGACCCAAGGATGAACTGATTAGATTTTGGTTGTCAAAGGTTAAACTCACTGTTACCTGACAAAACATTTTTTTGACCTTAATTCAAGAGTTCATGCACTAATTATGACAAAATTTCACCCAAATATATCATAGGATAAGATTATGAAAGGGTGACATTTTTTATCCCCAAATGTCAAAAATTAGCTTTATTTTGACATGATAATGTTCTGGAAAACACTTTTCTGGCCACCATTCATTGCCATATCTCTAATCCTCAAGCATCCACGTTTTGGGATTTGTAGATTTTCGTTAACATCATCCATATTTTAAGCGCTGTATTCTATTAAGCACTATTTATGAGGTGAAATTTTAATAATGTGATAATGTGAAATATTTTCTGTCTTACGTGTGCATTATGGTTTAGTCCTGAAGCCGCTGCAGAATGACTTGTAGTCCAAAATCACGAACTGCAGTGTTTCACTGCCTTCCTCACACAAGAATTTGTTGTTAAAACCAAAGTTGCTCTGATTAGAGGATCATTTCCCAGGTGTACTAGCAGGTGCAGAGGCAAATCCAAATGCTTGAAGTCATGGTGCTGCACTAATACGATGCTCAAGACCTAAGGTACCTCATAGTTATTTCGTAGTCTACAATCCACCTTTACCAGCAGTGAATCAAACGCTGAACGCCAAATGAGCAGCAAGAACTGAGGGATCATCTTTTGTCACCGCGTACGGCAAATTATCTCTCAGTAGCGTTTCTGTTTATCTTGTCTTTCTCGGCTCTGCTGTGTTTCACTGTAATCCTGCCGTGCCCCAGAATCTTTCCACTGTACAATATTAAACGGGAAAACAGGCAGCTGTTGAATTTTAATGTATCACCCCATTCCATAAACTGCATGCTAGCACTTGTTTGATTCCCTCGCACACAAGAGAAATTTTGCAGTGTCATTTTTTTTACCGGTTGTTTTGATAAACCGCACACTCTCCCACCACAGAAAACTTCAGGCTCTCTTCTAATTTTCCGCCCCTACCTATCAGTTTACTGAAGAAAAATTGCATGACAGTTTATTTGGCTCAGCTCTCCCTTGCCTCCCTCCCTCTCTTACTTCCTCCTCCTCCTCCTCCTCCTCCTCCTCTCTCCTCTCCTCGATTGCTGTTTGCTTTGTTTTGCAATGCGCTCCAGTGCACCGGAAGATGCTCCGGTTGCTCAAGGTTAGATTGTAATACTGATCAACAAAGAGCAAGAGTGTGTTTCCTTTTGTTTGACATGAGCAGCTCACCTCCCCTGACAAACATATAACACACTCACAAATGTGCAGCAGTGACACACACTCACAGTTTGTATTTTTGGGCTGGGAAGTAAATGGCTGTCCAGGCCCAGAGAGGACTGGAGTTTTTTAGTTTGGGTTCTGATAGCTACTTCTGTTTGGGATCTGACTCTGGGTTAAAAACAACAGACCAAAAAAAAAAAAACAAATCACAGATATGCCCATCTCTGGGGATAAAAAATCACTCCTTGAATACTTTTGTATTTCGTGGTACATGGTGCAACATCGGCAATGTCTGTATTTTACTCGAATTTACTACAATTATTCCCCCGTGCAGAAAAAAACACAACCTCAAATTAGCAGGAAATCACAAGACTACTGGACTAATATTATCCCATGACCTCTGTGTTTGCCGAAATGTGGTTGGTAATTTTGCCCTGGAATTTTTACTTTACATGACCAATTTGCACATGATTAAAATCACGGACGTCTTCTGCAATTATTACAAATTACCAGAGGTCCCCACGGAAAACTGGTCCAATGCAAATAGGGCTCATGTAATGTTTTGATAACATCAGGAAGAACCTGTGCAGGTGTCCGAGTTCGGCAATAATTTTGTGTGGGTTCATATCTTGGAGCAATCCCTTTCATAT